>NC_057711.1:72286940-72379166 GCF_004010195.1 Chiloscyllium plagiosum
ATGTTGCAATTGTACAAGTCTCCACCACTTCCTCTGGCAGCTCATTCCATGCACGTACCACCCTCTGCGTGAAACGATTGCCCCTTAGGTCTCTTTTATATCATTCCCCTCTCACCCTAAACCTATGTCCTCTAGTTCTGGACTCCTCCATCTCAGGGAAAAAACCTTGTCCATATATCCTATCCATGCCCCTCATGATTTTATAAACCTCCTATAAGGTCACCTCTTAGCCTCCAATGCTCCAGGGAAAACAGCCCCAACCTATTCAACTTCTCCCTCTAGCTCAAATCCTCCAACCCTGGCAACATCCTTGTAAATCTTTTCTGAACACTTTCAAGTTTCACAACATCCTTCCGATAGGAAGGAGACCAGAATTGCACGCAATATTCCAAAAGTGGCCTAACCAATGTCCTGCATATCTGCAACATGACCTCCCAACTCCTGTACTCAATACTCTGACCAATAAAGGAAAGCATACCAAACGCCTTCTTCACTATCCTATATAACTGTGATTCTACTTTCAAGGAGCTATGAACCTGCATTTCAAGATCTCTTTGCTCAGCAACACTCCCTAGGACCTTACCATTAAGTGTATAAGTCCTGCTGAGATTTGCTTTCCCAAAGTGCAGCACCTCATATTTATCTAAATTAAATGCCACCTGCCACTTCTCAGCCCATTGGCCCATCTGATCAAGATACCGTTGTAATCTGAGGTAACCTTCTTCGTTCTTCACTACACCTGCAAACCTATTAACGTAATGGTCTGATCTTATAGATTAAATTCTATGTCATTCTATTTACGCACAGTTTATATACATATCAACAAGTGTATTTATAAACTGAAATAAAACACAGAATTATGGTTGCTGAAAATCCAAAAAAGAATCAAAAACAGAAATTGCTGGAGAAACTCAGTAAGTTTGGCAGCATCTGTGAAGAGAAAATGATTCAAGCCAAGTTATCCTTCTTCAGAACAGTATATATAGACTGCTCTGGAAGCACGGGAGTTATGTAAAATTTGAACGAGTTATTATTTTTTATTTAGATTGTGAACTTTTCTTAAACTAATTTAACAAAAGATCTGAATTACATACTGGAGACTCACTAAACAGCTAACTCCTTTCTCTGTAGTAGAGCAAGAGTCAATTACGAAAGCAAAATGCCGAAATAAAAACAGAAAGTGCTGAAGAAACTCAGCAGGTCTGACAGCATCTGTGGAGGGAGAAACTGACTTAAGGTTTTGTCTTCTGTCTGGCACTTGTTTAATAATGACGTTTGCAATGGCTTTGAATTTATCCTTAATTTTGGTGCACTTCTGGAAGTGTGGCAATATTTTATAGACTGATGACGCTTTTAAGAAACGAAAATGCCTAAAATAAAAACTATTGAGAGCCAATGCAAATTTGATGCTCCAAAACCAAATCCAAGGCATATTGCTTGATTTCTTATCCAAATTAGAGCTTGCCATATTGCCAGCCTTGGCTCAGTGGTAGTACTGTCACTTATGAATCAGAAGAATCTGTTTTCGAGCTCTGCTACTGGACTTGACCACATGTTGACAATGGACTACTGCTCAGGGGGTGCTTCCATGTTGAAGTGTCATCTTTGGATGAGATTTTAAACCAAGTCAGTGCTCTCTTGTTGATCAAAGAATTTGTGCCCCTTTTTGCTTAATTTGAAAACTTTGCATTTGGAAAGGCAGGACCGATTAGGAATAGTTAAAATGGCTTTGTGCATGGGAAATCATGTCTCACAAATTTGATTGAGTTTTTTGAAGATGTAACGAAGAGGATTGAAGACGGCAGAGTGGTGGACTTGATCTATATGGACTTCCGTAAGACGTTCAACAAGGTCCCTCATGGGAGATTGGTTAGAAAGGTTAGATCACATGGAATAAAAGGAGAACTAGCCACTTGGATAAATAACTGGCTTCAAGGTAGAAGAAGAAGGTATTGGTGGAGGGTTGCTTTTTAGATTGGAGGCCTGTGACCAGTGGTATGCCACAAGGATTGGTGCTGGATCCACTGCATTTTGTCATTTATATAAATGATTTGGATGTGAACATAGTTAATAAGTTTGCAGACAACACCGAAATTTGAGGTGTATTAGACAGAGAAGAACATTAATTCACAGTACAATGGGATTTTGATCAGATGGGCCAATGGGCTGAGGAGTGGCAGATGGAGTTTAATTTAGATAATATGCGGTGCTGCATTGTGGTAAGGCAAATCAGAGCAGGGCGTATATACTTAATGGGGAGTGTTGCTGAACAAATCAACCTCAGAGTGCAGATTCATATTTCCTTGAAAGTGAAGCCTCAGGTAGATGGGATAGTGAAGAAGGCGTTTGGTATGCTTTCCTTTATTGGACAGAGCAATGAGTATAGGAATTGGGAGGTCATGTGACGGCTGTACAGGACATTGGTTAGGCCACTTTTAAATTATTACGTGCAATTCTGGTCTCCCTCCTATAGGAAGGATGTTGTGAAACTTGAAAGTGTTCAGAAAAGACTTGCAAGTATGTTGCCAGGGTTGGAGGATTTGAGCTAGAGGGAGAAGCTGAATAAATTGAGGCTATTTTCCTTGGAGCATTGGAGGCTGAGGGGTGACCTTATAGGAGGTTTATGAAATCACGCCCCTGGGGGGCGTGGATAGGGTAATAGACAAGGTTTTTTTTCCCTGGGGTGGAGGAGTCCAAAACCAGAAGGCATAGGTTTTGGCTGAGAGTGGAAAGATTTAGAAGGGACCTAAGGAGCAACTTTTTCACATAGAGGGTGGTGTGTGTTTGGAATGATCTGCCATAGAAACTGGTGGAGGTTGGTACAATTACAACATTTAAAAGGCATCTGACTGGGTTTATGAATAGGAAGATTTAGAGAGATAACGGCCAAATGCTGGCAAACGGGACTAGATTAATTTAAGATTCGAGTTGGATGAAAGAATCTGTTTCCATGCCGTACATCTCTACGACTCTATGACTCTATTTATGGCGATCATTGAGTAAAGAGCAGAAAGACTTCAACTTCACAATCACAGGACATTTAATGAAGTACCTTTCAACATACTAAATATTGATGTTTATGAAAAAAAAAATCAAGTTTCCCGAATAGCAATGTGATATTATCCAAGTAACATATCTTTATCTTGAGTGGCCTGTGAACCATTATTGTCCTTATAGAACTTGCCCCAAAGATAGATGATTTGCCAGTCTAAAAACAAAAAGCACTGGAAAAACTCAGCAGGTCTGGCAAGCATCAGCAGGGAGAGAAACAGGGTTAACATCTTGAGTTCTGTGTCCCTCGTTTAGAATTGATTGGACAATGGTTGTGCCGTGAGGTTAGGCAAGGAGTGCACGAGGAGGACTGGGATCCTTAAGCAGGCAGTCAGTATTACCGAGAGGATCATGTGAGGAAAGGACCCCAAAGTAGGCAGTCAGTATTACCGAGATGAGGATGTGAGGAAAGGACCCCATCGCAGGCAATCAGGAACAGCAATAGATTTGTTGAAGCTGATTGGAATTGGTTCTTGCTCTGCTACAGAGAAAGGAGCTAGCTGTTTGGTGAGTCTCTGGTAAGTCATTAAGGTCTTTTCTATTCTTAAATTTTAACAAAAAAACTCCATCTGGTTCACTATGCCCTATAGGGAAGGAAATTTGCCATCCTTCCCTGGTCTGGCCTACATGTGACTCTAGACCCACAGCAATGTGGTTGACTCTTTATTGCCCTCTAGCCTATTAGGAATGGCCAATAAATGCTAGCCTGATCAATGATGCCAACACCCTGTGAACAAAAAAGTAACAAAGTTAAAAAAATTAGTTGTAAAGTTGATAAACATATAAAAATAAATAAGATAATTAAGTATATAATTGCTTAGTAGTACAAAACTTAAACACTGTTAAAATGAGTCAAAAAATTGAAACTTTTCATCTTACACACATCAGAACTCATCAGACAAATTGAAACGGTGAAGTTAGTTCTCTCATATTGTTGTGGTGTGGTTAACATACAAGCGGTTTTCTCCACTAACAGAATCTTGCAGTCAAACCTAAAATATGTTCTGCCTATTTCAGAAATGAGTAATGTGACATATGAGTTTCAGTGCTGGTGTGATGCCAGGTATATAGATCATTTGTCCCAATGACTGGCAGACTGTATCAACAATATGTCCTGCTGACCATTTGGAGTGGGCAGTATGCTGATCATGTGAAACTGTGTCAAGACTTTGCAATATATGATGATCACATTGAACAATGAGAAGATGTTAGGCAACAATGGGGATTGCATAAACAGTAGTACTCCTTTTGACAATTTTCAGAGATAGGATGATGTTAAGGATGAGTAAGCTTTGTAAGTTGGTTCTTAAGTAGCAATATATTTATCAATGTACAAGTATTTGCAAAGCATGGCTGGAGTTTATAAACACTGCTGATACAGGGAATCCCAGGAGGTTCTGGCAGTGGTGAATGCTTCCAGCACTGGTGAGACGACAGATAGGACGAGTGGCAAACCACAGAGGCATATAGATAATGAGGTGAGCTATGGAAAATAACATGAGAAATCTTGCTCCGCTTTTGGCTGGAAAAGTGCCAAAATGGACACTTCTCCAATTGCTGGTGAAATTCACACCCAGTGTCCTAGAAACTTGACTTGTACTTGCGTACATACGATAACAAAGCTTTACAAATTTTCAGACTACAGCTATCACCAGTTTGCAGTGTGTGGAATTTTGTAATGTATTTCGTAGGAGTGATTGTATTTCTTGCGTTGAGTACTACCATATGGTGCTTATTGCTACAGTGAATGACTGTGCCAAAATACTCGAGGAAACAAGAGATGCACAGTTGTGGTTATACAGAACCTCAGATCTTTCCTCTTCTTTTCCTTCCGATTCCCAAAGGAATTCTCCATCTGCTTCACTCTGCTGTGAAAGAAAAGAAATAACAAATTTCAGCTGTACCCATCATTTCCTATGAACTACTATATATCTAATAACAATGTGAAACCCTGAGTATTCTTTTGTGAATTAAGGCTCTTCACTGTGTGATTCATTCTTCCAAAAGAACACAGCTGGCAGCATTCAGGCAGTGATGTATCTGATTTCAGGTTTCACATAAAAAGGCAACAAATCTGAACCACACTGAAGTGCTGAGTGACTCCAAACATTGGAAGTTGATATAATCTGAAACTAAGAGGATTCTTTTTTATATTTTGCAAGCCAAACATCTCAGTGTTTTCTTTTCCACTGCCTGACGTTGTTCAGCCAGCAGAAGAGATCCATCTCAATCAGTCAGTGAAGTATATTAAATCAGCACCAGTTCGGACAAGGACAAAACTTTAGCAAGGTGGGTATCGGAGGTTAATAAATTAATGTTACATATAGGATTTCTGAGGAAGGATGTTTGACTCGGTTCTGAGACCTTGGCTTATACCACCCCCCTCTATCAATCCCTCCCCCTGTTTTTATTCTTGCACCAACTTGCAACTTGTGCAATTTAGTGAAAAACCTGTAGCTATTATATTTAAATAATGTGTTTTTTATATTATTTGCAATTTGGTTTTAGAAAACTCTGTGGTGTTAATTGTTGGGAGGCAGCTGGCCGGAGAAGACTCTTAGCCTTGTTCTTATATTTTTAAATGTCTTTCCTTTCTGTATTGAGTTGTACTAGTTAGCCAGAAAGAGATCCATAGAGATATCGCCTAATACATTACACCCTTAACTTTAAATGACAATGCCAAGTTGGAGCACTGATCTTCCATTTTTGCAGATATGAAAGCTGTACTTAAAATTAAATCAGTCAGCATTCAACTTTTAACAAGAACAGCAGGATACACATAAAGAGACAACATTTCCTATTTGAGCCCATACAGCCAAGGGTGAAAATTCCATAGCATTAGATTTTGTCTTACACACGTCTACATTAGAATTTACGGTGCTTCTCTTTATATTTGGTCATGTGAGGTGACAATAGTAATTTAAGGATCAGCTGAAATCACTTTGTCTGGCTTGAAGTGATCACCTGCTTACCTGTGAACTTGACTTTATTGAGGAAGCTATCCAAACTATCCAACTGGTAGGACGGACTAGGACCTGATGGGGCAAAGCCTTACAGTAAAGGGAAGACTTTTTAGAATGGGGATAAGGAGAAAGTTCTTCAGCCAGAAAGTATTGAAGCTATGGAACTCAGTGTCACAGAAGGGTTTGGAGGCCAAGTCATGGAGTATATTTAAGATTAAGATAGCTGGGTTCTTGATTATCAAGATTACAGGGAGAAAGCGGGAGAATGGGGTTGAGAAATTTATTGGCCATGATTGAATGGTGGAGTAGACTTAACGGGCTGACTGGCCTAATTTATGCTCCTATGTCTTACGGTCTTAAGGTCAAATATTTAACGAATACTTGTGCATGTTATGCTGTTCAGCAAGTCTTTCGGTCGACTCCAAGCCAGGACCCTGTCGGTTCATTCGGAGCCAGGACCTGTTGGGCAAAGTCCAGCGTCAGAGGAGGTGTAGGACCAGAGCAGTGTGACCGACTCCAGCTCGGAGGAGGCGGACACAGAGGTGAGGGTGTCAGTGGCAGTAGAGAAGCAGCACATTGCCAGGACCCCTGGGATGATGTCAGATGGCAGCAGCTGGAGGAGCAGACAGGGTGAAGGCTACAAAGGGGGAAAGGTGAAGCTATTTCAGTTTTAGTAATATCAATTTAATATTAGTTTATTCAGTATTTTGCCAATTTTACAATTTATGAAATAATTTATTATTTAATCCAAGATAATGCCAGAATGTGGCGACATTATCCACTTTTCTCTGAAGAATTATCCACCATTCCTGAAGAAGGGCCTGTGCCTGAAACGTCGAATCTCCTGTTCCCTGGATGCTGCCTGACCTGCTGTGCTGTTCCAGCAATAAAGTTTCAACTTTGATCTCCAGCATCTGCAGACCTCACTTTCTCCACTTTTCTCTGCACCTAGGTACAAGTGACAATATTAAGTGAATCTAAATCTAAAGAATTTAAAGTCTGCCATCCTAACAAATTCAAATATATCTTCAATATGATTGAAAATAACAACAAACCTGTAAACTAATTTGGCTGTTGATCTATCTGTGTTTTGAATGATAGTTTAATTCATGTAACAAAAAAAGCATTGTCCTGTTTTGATAGCTTCCAACAGACTAGTTTAATCCACACTTTGCTCATTAATGTAATGGACAAAAAGATTTACACACAGTTAAGTTTGTCACTAGCCCAATTTTTAACAACAGATATTTTTGAGACTAGGGATGAAAAAATGATCCATGTCATTGACCTTAGTCAAAGAACCTGTAATAGCATTGCCTCTTTGTCAATAGTGATGGGATTTTTACAGGAATTGCCCGGACAATTCAGGTAGGCCTACTTGGCCCACCTTATCCTAATTTTTGTCCTCAGGGATTCAAGCTAGCTGGAAAGGTTAAAAATTTGAATATGGGAAGGTTTTTCTCTCACCCTCTAGGCTGTCTCACAAATATCATTCGAAGGAGCAAGTGGTATGTCCACTCCTGAAGCCAATTGGCAAATCTATGGAAAGGCAGGGACCTAATGAACATCTTGGGCCAATGTTTTATATGTGACAGATCATTGTGAATGCAGTTTTCTCTTATCACAGACTGCTTGCTATTAGGCATCTCACTGTTGTTAATAAGGGAATCGCAGTGTGGAATATTGATGCCAGCGGCACCAGCATGAATATGTGTCATTATCTGCAGCCAGCAAACAGTATTAAGATGGCTGTAAGAGATAATGTCTTGTTCATCCTTCTGCAAAACAGAATGGCTTGTTTCTGCATGGTAGCTCTTCAGCTTATGTTGGAAACTTGATCAAATTTGCTCAAGTGTAGCAGCTTAAAGTTTAATTTGCAATATATCCTGCGACACAAATTAGAAGCCTGTGGTTTTCTGTAAGTGACTCAGCTACTTGATATATTGACTTGTGCTTTTTTTATATGTCAAGTGTTATTTAAGCAAAAGGTGTTGACAGGACTGGAATGATGTAAATACAAATTTGTGTTCTAAATCCAAATTGGTGACATAACTTCTGAATTTTACAGCATTTTCCACTTCGTTATTTTCAGTTTCTGGCATCTGCAGTATTTTACTTTATCATTTGTGGTTGCAGCACCATTCTAGAGAGGTTTCTAGACGGCAATAACCTAACATTCCTGAACATTTAACTAAAGATTAGGTTCATTGATTTCTCGGAATTGTGGAATATGGAGGCTTTCTTGAGAGTAGCAAGACCACTGACTCCTTCCAACCAAGCTCATAATAAAATATGTAAGTATTCTATGGCTGAATACTATTAACTAGTTTGGTTATTATTATGGCAAGGGCAATTATGTTTGAAAGCTACAAAATATAATGCTTGAAATCCTCAATACTCCAAAAAGGAGGAAAAGGATTTAAAAATTAGTATAATTTTGGAACAAATTTTATTCTTATCAAAGTAATTAACACTTGAAAATATATTTGCCTCCTTTCTGGGCATATTATCACCATCAGGTAATCCCAGGAGACATGTCTATAAATACAGGTCAAAGAGTTTGGCAAAACCTCACTTCCTGAAAGATCTTCAGAACTAACAGAGAGAGACTTTCATCTCAACAACCTCAGCTGGAATCAAGCCCAAATCCCAGTGGTGAAATGCTACTACATTACTCACCTTCCCTGAAAAAGGTTTTCAACCTTCAATTATAAAAAAGGATTAAGCAGTATTAATCCTCTCTATTCATCTGTCTACCTATCAATGCTAAAACAATAGACATGGAATAAACAATAACTTGCATTTAAAGTGCCTTTAATGTAGTGAAATGACCCAAGAGGCTTAAAGGAACATAATTAAAGAAAAATTGGCAATGAGCCACCTAAATGGTACGAGGGGCAGGTAGCCAAAATCTTAGTCAAAGAGATGCATTTTAAAGAGTGCATTAAAGGAGCAGAGAGAAATGGCTTCGCCAGATTTTGCTACATTTATTAATGCAATCTTTTAAATTTAAATTCACTTTTTCTAACAAAACTTTTGGTTTGCCTGAAGGTGGTTAACAGTTTAAAAGGACCAATTTCAAATCAAAAAGAATAATTTCATAAATCTAAAACTAAACTAAATAGAAAGACTTTTTTGAAGGACACTGCTTTGTAAGGTGTTCTCGATGTTTGCCTGGAAACTCATCAAGCTCTCACATTTTTCAGTGGTCACAGTATAAAATTATATAATCCAAATCATAAATGGGCAATCAGAATGTGAGGAAGCCAAAGTGGCAACTTTCATAATCAGTGATGTTATCCTGCTCTATTTACTGTTTTACTCCCTCAACTTCAACGTCAATGATGTTGTAATTCCTCTCTGCCAATGATATAGTCCATTCTATCTTTAAACAATGTAACCCTGAATTTCCAAAGCTGTAATCCCGATTGCATACTCCTCTCCCTCATATTCACACCCAGGGGCCTATCCTGGGCAGTTAAATGAAAAGATGTTTTATTAGCATTGGCCAGGAGAGTGTATGTGCCACTTTAGGCATACCTTTGGAGCTTATCTGATACAAACAGCCTCTATTTTTACTCCCATTTCCCATCCAACCCTGATAATTGGGGTTTCAGAACAAATGGATGACATAAATGCGCCCAGTAAGAACCTTGCTGAAGGCTGGATTGTCTCCATTTATTCAGCATATTGTCTGTCATGACTAAGCTGGATATTACTGGGTCTTGAGGGTTGGGAACACCCGGGTAATGAAGTCAATGTCCCTGGTGGCCTCTAATAGGGGGTGAACAGAGATTCCGTCACTTAGAATACATTAAGGCAACACCAACAGGTGCAGGAAACCTGTCATAAATTAATGTCCAGTATTTCTCTGGGAATCTTGCAGTCTTCTATGTGACAATGCTGTCACTTTTAAAAAGGTTATTTTGTCCTTGATTTTTTTGAAGAGAGGTCCTAAAGGCAGAGGTGCCGAAGAATCTAGTTTAACAATGGAAGAAGAGTAGCCTATTTCTCCCAGTTCAGGTTTCTTCTAGTTGGCTTATAGCTGTAGCAGTTACAAGATGTACGAGTCCAGAGGAGTTGCAAGCTTCAGTAAAGAATTCCTTTGACTTTCTTCTGAAATCTCTCTCTGGACATTGTTCCCTCCTGCCTGTAAGAATCTGTTTGAATTTACCTTTTTGCCAAGGGGTGTGTTTATGGGGGTATTATTATATTGGAACAGTTAATTGATAATAGTTACTATATTGGGTCAGTTAAGTTATCCAATAGTTAAGTAATGCTAAATTCTGCTTTCTTTTGTTTGTGTTTTAACTGTAATGTTTATATAAATCCTGTTTTGCTTAAAGCTAAGTGGTTTGACAAGTTGCATACCCCCCTGGAACATCCACTTCACATCTGCCTTTAAAATAAGGAAAGGTTATGGTCTAAGCTACCTTCTTAAAGTATTTTGAGGAGGTCTGGCCTGTTCTGTAACACCTACCAGAACTACACTGGGTTCACAATGGAGCTCTTGAGAAATTTCAGGGTTTGCCACTGTTACTATATCATGGCACCTACAATTTTTAGGACCACTCCGGTTCCGATGAAATTTTCTGGCTGTCAAGAATTTGAGATGAATAATGAAACTGAAGAGCATTAATGCCATGCAACAGTCCCATTGCTTTTTGAGGAGCTATGGGGCAAGCTTCACATGAGAAGCAGAGCAAAATAAATTTACCAACATTTCCTGTGGGGAAACGATGTCATGACAACAAAATACTTTGACCAAAAGAATAGGAAACAGTAAGAAAAGATCACAATAGTTAACTGTGAATAATGCATTGAAAGGAATTGCTTCACCATGGGGGTTAAGCTGCACTGTAAGCTTTGAGATATGATGTGTTTCGCTTTTTGACTGCCATTATCGACAAATTGACCTAAAGTCCTAGCATTACGTGACAACAGCCAGCAATGTTCAAGATCTGATTTAAAGCAATTTTGATTCTTTTTCTTCTGACTCACAGAATAATACTCAGTTATAATCAATGCATTCAATGTATTTTACAAAGAGTGTTCTGATGTTTGGACAAGGAATTCTGTGTTTGCTCAGGAAAATAGAGAAATGGTTGTCTTGACAGTTTAACTCACAAAAAAAGTGCTGTTTTGTAAAACAGATGTTGAGATCTGTCACTTGGCTCATTTGGTACTCTGCTAAACATAACTTAGAAAGTTGTGCTGCAGCCTCATTGACATTTGACTACAGAAAGTGTTTAAGTGTTGCTGGTAAATTTTGCTCAGCAATACTGTGAGCATGAACAGTTAGACAGCTTTAGCTGACGGCCATGGGGCGGCTTTGCATTGAAAACAGACTACAGTATATTTTCATTGTCTTCGTCAGTATGGGTTACCTGCATCTTTTTTGTAAAGCTAAGATAGGTTTCCAGTTATGCTAGACAAATATTATTGCTGACAACATATTGCATTGATGCCAGACCAAGCATTTAACAAAAAGTAAACAAAAGCTTGCTTCTGCCTGCTTCCTGACAAGACATGACAATTTATTGTGCTTAACCTCTCCAAATTTTGATTATATACCAAAAACACACTAAATATAGATAAATATATATTAGTATGTAAACATTTTAAACTTACCCCCAGTTTCACATAGGGTTCCGGTACTAACACTCCCAAC
Source organism: Chiloscyllium plagiosum (assembly GCF_004010195.1). Lineage (NCBI taxonomy): Eukaryota > Metazoa > Chordata > Chondrichthyes > Orectolobiformes > Hemiscylliidae > Chiloscyllium > Chiloscyllium plagiosum. Next base: position 72,298,626 of record NC_057711.1, read on the forward strand.
TTGAATTTATAAAAACAATTCAAGAAATACTCAAAAGTTTGAGCCATAATCTAATCTGACGCTGTACTACAGTATTGATAGAGTGATGCCTTGTGAAAGTGCTGTCTTTCTGCTGGGAGGTTATATCAAGGCCCCAAGTTGCCAACTTAAGTTGATATTAAAAAAATCCCACAGTGCACTTCTGAGGAACATAGAAGAATTCTCCTTCTCAATATCTCCAAATTAGCCCAACTTATCACTTATCTCATTTATTGATTGTGGGATATTGCTATCTGAAAATTTAATGCTAAACATGCCTTTATAAAATCAGTCACTACACTTTAAAAGCACTTATTGGCTGCAAAGCACTTTGGTACCACGTGCAGTGATGAACAGCAATGTACATTCACAGCTGCACATTGTTACAGAGGAAGGGGTTTACGGAACTGATAATTTTTCTTTTGTGAGCCATACAATGGACCACGAGAAGCTTTGTAGGCTAATCCTACACTTACCCAATTCAGACATAAGAGTCGTTGGAGTGTTGTTGGGAGTGCCATCCCTGCCTGAAATTTCCCACTCTAACTGAACAATCTTTGAACTATTGTTCCAACTAGAATCAGTCAACTCAGTACAGTGCACTGGCTACTCTCTTTTGAGCAATAGGTGAAGTTAATCATTTTACACTGCTATTTTGAAGAAACACCACAAGTAATATTTTCTGCTAACAGGTCGCTGCAGGCAAGCCAAAAATATGTTCTGCCTAGCCTGTATGTCAGTGGCACATGAATTTCAGTACCAGTGCAATGTCCTCACAAATGGAGGATCACTTTAAACAACACGTTCCTTTGGTTGTTCGCTATACGCAGGGTATTGACTGTACTCAACCAGCTTATGCTTGCAGACACAGAACATAATATCTAACTTGAGGTGCGATTCTGTGATCGGGCAACAGTTCCTGAACAATCCCAAGTATGTCAAGAATTAAGCTAACAACAAAATTAAGATTAAGAGTTGGGCTGCTATTGTGGATCACTTATGTTTACTAGAAGCTACATATATTCAACCTCAGGGAGCCATCCTCTACAGATAGAAAAAAAGAGCATGAGGAACAATAGTTAGCATTATTAACAACTTGTCCAATTAAATTTGAATTGGCAACCAATCAGCACCTCTTTCTCTTGCAGCATAAACCATTGCTTCCTCTGAAGTTGGATTAAGCTTTCGCTTATTTTCAGGGGATGTGGGCTTTGCTGGCCGGGCTGCACTTATTACCCATCTCTCATTGCTCTTCAGAACATAGTGGTGAGCTGCTTTCTCAAAATTGTGCAGTCCATTTGGTGTAGGTGCAACCGTATTGCCAATAAAGAGGGGATTCTGGCACTCTGTCACAGTGGCACTGAAGGAACAGCAATATATTACTAAGTCAGGATAAAGAGTGGCTTGGAGAGGAGCTCATAGGTGGTGGCATTCCTATGGGTGCAATTTTCCTAGCTTCTAAACACCGTGACCATTGGTGAGAAAGTTTGGAGAATCACATGAGATCAGTGCTGAAGAGCTCCTTACTGTCAAGATGAAAAGCTCTGTTTTCCAAGCAAGTGTTGAATGGCAAGATGAGATCTTATGGGTGAATGTTGAGAGTCATATTTGCAGGTACCTGCAGGTCCTCATTATTATGTCATTTTGATTCATTGATGTGCAGTTTCCCATTCTCCCACCCACTGATTACACACTCAGTGGTGACAATTCCCTCTGACATGAGAGTCAGAGCATTATTAGTTCACTGCCCATCCCAGCTCACTGCTTGATCCTCCCTACATCAACCTCTCAGGGCACATTCCATGGACAGTGATGGCATGCACCCCCCCTTCCTGTACAGCAGGACCTTCAGGCCTGCATCAGTGAAGCTGAGTGTCACCTAATGTTTGTCCAGCATATCTGGGACTAATCATATTAATCGTACAACAATGTTGCAGACTGCCAGTGCTCAAATGGATGTATGAATGGGCTTTAAAAATGTTGCCAGTGCTAAAATATCCTAGGAGGTCCCATTATTGGCCAACATTCTGTCATTCCTGATGAAGGACTTTTGCCCGAAATGTCCATTTTCCTGCTCCTCGGGTGCTGCCTGACCTGCTGTGCTTTTCCAGCACCACTCTGATCTTGACAACATTCTGTCTGTGTCGTGTGGCAGAATACGATGAGCAAGGCAACACTGTGGCATTGTGTGCAGGTAATTTGGTGAGTTTGAGAAGCTGTTGCCTATAAAGAGAAACCCTCTGTGAATGTTCCCAAATGCGACACTGAGTCAATTTCTGTAAAGATTGAACTCTGTGTATTTTCTGCCCAGTCCTTTGTGGTGATAATGGTCACGGGTTTGGTAACTGCTCTCTAAGGATCCTTAGTGAATATTCTTGCTTCTGTCTTGATGAGTGCAAGATTTAAAAGCTTCAATTGCATATCTCTTTTTTTCATGGCAAAGTCTGATTTGGGCAGGCCATTTGGTTCAACTGGTATAATCTAATCTTGATACTCTACATGTCTCCTCACACTCAGATGATTCTTCCCATCTTGCCCCATCTTCCCATCCTTCTACAGTATGCTCTCTGTGGCCTAACTAATGTTCTGGATTATTTAATTTTACCACTCTGTTTTAATATTTTTAAATCTCTTGGATAACAAGCCCAGTACTTGGATTGCATTGTTATGGCCTTATCAACATTACATTGTTACGTGTAGAGATAGTGTTGGACTGGGCAGAAGTCAAACAACTATAACTTGGTGTCATGTAACTTCTGACTTTGTACAGATTTATGCATGTATATTCCCAATTATATTATTTGCTCTACCAACGTAATTTTTTTTTGTCAACCAAGGATAAGAAATGTGATATGAACAAATCACACAAATTTCTTTTGTTATTTATTTTCCAGTCTGCAAGCCTGTGTGTTTTCTCCTATTTTGATGCATCTCTTCATATTACTAGTCCACTCATCCACACCATGCTTTCCTCATGCCTCACCCTCCCCACCACTGACCAGGACTTCATCTGACAGTTTATCATTACACCTGAAATTCCAGAGTCTCAATCATTTATATCCGTAAAGAACTAGGGTGGGTCCAGGATGGATCCTTGTATGCCGCCACTTTGTAATTTCTGCTACTTTGAGAATCTTAACATCTACTGTTTGTTTTCTGTCTTGTACCCATCTTTCAGTCTGGTTACCTGAACACTGACATCAAACATACTGACTATTGACATGAGTCTCATACTAGGCACTGTGTCAAAGACCCTTTGAAAATCCATGACTATTCCATCCATTGCATTGGCTGGCCCACACTTTCAGTGACTTCTTAAAATGATTTAATCATGTTAGCTAAGAATGACCACTTTTATAATTTTAAGCTGAATATGTTTTATTGTATTCCCCATTTCCAGACATTTACATAGTTCATAATCTAATGTTTTGCCAGCACAGACATTAAACTGTCCTGTTTATTGTTTTCTTCCTTTGCCCTTACTAGAGATGGAATTAGATCTGCTCGATCTCTGACGTTGTTTCTTTTTTATTTGAACTTTTATATCTGCAAGCTCTTCCCTCTCTTTTTGAGACACCGACTCATTTTGTTAGCATCTCGTTTCTTGCTATCTTAGTTAACGCAATATCCCTGATAACTTCTACAGTTGTCACTTCCTTTTTGTTATCTTCAGGGAAGACGATTGTACCTCAATGATCAGAGTCTTTATAGAATTGACATTCACAAGAGCAACATTCAACTGTCCTGGTCTTTTCCGATGACTAAGCAAGTTGATGCAGTATGTAACTGAATCGCGCAGATGAGGAGGATTTACTATTTGTAGTTAACATGTTGAGATGAAAGTTTTATTTTATATGTAAAATGAACCAGTGAATTTGAATATAGTATAACAAATTAACTACATTCATTCTAAAAGTGCCACAAGCAATCTGCGGAAAATCTGCACTTCAGTTTCACACTTAATAAAATCCTCCAATTCAGTACGATAACAGGACATTGTGAATCACAATGCGAATACGATACTATTGCATGCCATACAATCAGCCTGGGTCAGGGGCTGACATTGCTTGTCAAATTCAAAATCAATTGGATATCAATTGTAAATGCCCATTTTCCTCAATTTTAAAAAACCCTTTCCCCCTTACTATTTCAAAAAGTTATTTTGCAGAAAGCTAGATCCCAGGATCCTGACAGACTTCACTACCTCATTAAATGACACTTCGTGGGTGTTCGCTTTTCAATCGCGAGCTTTTTTAGTCCCTATTTGATTCAGTCTTTATCCAATCAAATGCACTTCCCAAGCAAACACGTAGAAATTGAAAATTTGGTTGACGTTTCTCTCCTTTTCCTGGATCGTGTTTATTTTTAATCACTACCGTCGCTGTAATTAGTCCAATCAATATTCTGGTCTCTTCTGAGTCTCACAGTTAACGAGTGGATTCACACAAAAAACTATCACGGGAGCTGCTGATGTCTATTTCAAAGAACGCTTAAAAACAGGTCACAATTTGTTCGACAGTCTGTTTTATATTTGTGCAATAAGAACGTGACTCATGCTAACCTTTGAGTGATCTGGTGGGTGAAAATGTTTTCATTGCTGCCTCAGAATGGGAGAGTTTTGTGTCGTGAATTGAGAACTGGACTGACTCTGAAAGAATTTAGACAGAATTAATTCAACATCTGACTGGTGGCAGCCACTGGAAGTAAAGGCATTCATCTCCTTTCTCTGAGTAGGAATCACACCAAGGTTTCCAGCAGTGTGGGGTTTCACAGCAGCGGACTAATGCAGCAGGGACTAATGTTGCAAGCCGTATTACTAAAAAAAAGGGCTTTCATATTTGAAGTCCCCAACTGTATCTCTCTGATTGCCAGAGGGTGTGTTTTGTTTCTTTTAAAAATCCCTGACATTTGAAGTCGACTGAAAGATTCAGAGGAAGCACTAAATGTGGGAAATTGATGTCGTGACTTCTAATTTACAGCCCATTAAAACTGACATTTTAGCATTCGCCGTGTTTTCTTTCACTGAAAGATACAATGACGAGGAGAAAAAGCTGAACTTTATCAAATGATGTTAGTGGATTGCATTCCAATTAAACAAAGCAGCCAAGGAAACATATTAATCCACACTTTTGACCTGCACTGAAATGATTGCTGGTTAATGTTTGGAACTGCTGGTGTCGGGTCACTGAAATTATTTGTTGAAGCAGCACTTGTAGAATTGAGAAAGGAATGCAGAACTTTTAAAGTCTGACTGAAAGCTCCCCGCGGCTTAGGAAGTTTATTTAGTAGGTTACTAAACCTCACAGGCCAGTCAGTTGCACAGTTTGATCTCCATCCTGTTTTGGGTTAGCTGATCACATCAACGGTAATCGTAGGAGTGCTAAAACCAAGCTCCTAGGTTGAGAGGATGAAAACAGCTCCTCAGCACGATGCCAGTTCACTGCGGCACGGTGGTTTAATGGTTAGCTCTGCAGCCTCAGAGCACCAGGGATCCAGGTTCAATTCCATCCTTGGGTGACTGCCTGTGTGGAGTTTGCACATTCTCCCTGTGTCTGGGTGGGTTTCTTCTGGGTTTCCTCCCACAGGACAAACATGTGCAGGTTGGGTGGATTGGCCACGTTAAATTGCCCATAGTGTTCAGGGATGTGCCGGTTAAGTGGATTAGCCATGGGATATGCAAGATTACAGGGATAGGTGGGATTGTCTTCAGAGGGGAAGTGTGCACTCAACGGGCTGAGTGGCCTGCTTCCATACTGTAGGGATTCTATGATTCTAAATATGTGGTACTGCAGAAAATGGTGAAATAGAATGCTGGAGAAACTCAGTGGGTCTGTAGCATCTGTGAAGAGAGAAACAAAGTTCATGTTTCAAATCTGATATGACCCTACAGTATTCACGGTATTTGCTTTCATAAAAAGATGATGGTTCGTGCCATTGTGGTCGACAGTGTGTTAAGAATTGTTGCCTGCCTCACAATGCCCATGCTGGGATGGCATCTGTTGCCTTTACTGCATTGGAAGGTAATGGGCTGAGAGGGTCCACGATTCATTGGTCTTTTTAGTGACCTTCTCCCTGTTATCAATATTGACATCTGCCATGTGCGTGTCTAATTGCAGAAATATGGGTGCCTGAAAGGTTGCAATTCACAATCAGTCATATTGACAACATCACCCATTTAACACTGATTTTGGTTTTGGATTTATCATTGAGTTAAGGTTTGTGGTGGTTCCGTTGGTGAGCATTGTGGCTTGCATTGTCAACTTGGTGCTGCAGCTTGGATTTGTCACATGAAGATAAATTGTCACATTTGGAAAAAATACACTGCCGGAAGAGGAAGAGACTGAGGAGGATTCTTGCAAAGATCTTTCCTGCTACACATAGCAGGGCATTACCAAAATTCAAGTTGTCTCCCATCTTAAACATCTTCTGGAATACTGTGTCCAGTTCTGGTCACCCAGTTATAGGAAGGATATTATTAAGCTGGAGAGGGTTCAAAAGAGATTTACCAGGAAGATGGCTGGTAAGGAAGGTTTGAGTTACAATGAAAGGCTGGATAGTCTAGGACTTTTCTCACTGAAATGTAAGAGGTTGAGAGGTGACCTTACAGAAGTTAATAAAATCATGATGGGTATAGATAGAGTTAATGGTAGTTGTCTTTTTCCTAGGAGGGGGATATTTCAAGACTGAGGGCACATTTTTAACGTGAGAGAAGAGAGATTTATAAAAGACGTAAGAGACAAATATTTTACACAGAGGGTGGTTCGCGTGTGCAATGAACTTCCTGAGGAAGTGGTGGATATGGGCATTATTACAATGTTTAAAAGACATTTGGATAAGTACATGAATAGGGAAGGTTTGGAGGGCTATGGGCCCGGAGCAGGCAGGTGGGTCTAGTTTTGGACTATGTTCAGCATGAACTGGTTGGACCGAAGGGTCTGCTTCTGTGTTGTATGACTTCATGACGCTCAGTGTCCTTAGGATCCCTGGTATGCAATTCTCTTCCCAGTTGAGGGAAATTAATTATCAAACTTTCACTACGATTTTGTACCTAACACGTGAGTAATAGTGAGAGATTCCCTAAATGAATGTTAATACTTAAATAAGATGCACAACAAAGTGAGAGATGAGTAGGTAAATCTATTGACTATCTAAGGCTCAAAGTTGCAATTGAAATAATAGCAGAAAATGTTACTAAGAAATTTTTCTGTCAGCAATCTGATGGAGTTGTTAATTTACCTGAAATGAAACCTTTAGCATCTCTGTTAAAATGTTGGACAGAAGAATGCCATGCAAATGCTTTCCTTGTTTATATTTAACCTACCTTTTGTTCACTGTCTAACAGTGTTTCATTTAATTCTCCTGTGAGATACTTTGGAATGTCTTGTTGCAATATATGTTTCAGTTGCCATATAAATGTAAGTTGTTGTTGTATGCTTTTAGCCTGTAAATTATCTAACTCATAAATTCTAGCTTGTAAGTTTCTGCAAGGATTACTAGTGCAAAATATTCTTCAGATTTCATTTCATTATTTTTGTTATGAAAGTCCATTTTCGGTGTTGTAAATGAATATTTAATTAAGCTAATTATGTTACCAGATTTTTTTTTCCCACTGTAGTTTGTGCTCTTCTGAAGGTGCTGCTGTTTGTAGTTATATGGGCAACATAGGGAGCATCACAGCAAGACTCAATTATATCCATGCCATTACATGATCTTTTTCAGCAGAAGGTCTTGGCCTATGATGAGCACAGATTGTTATCCTGACTTATTGTTGTTTCCTCCCTAGATCATGCTGCACTGAAGCCAAATAAAGTGCTGTACTACAGTCTGGGCTGAAATAACCTGACACACTGCAGGCAAGATCAGACCTTGTTTGTATAGCTCAGTCAGACATCAGGCATTTCTCAGGAAAGCCACTGAGGAATATAAATACTACATGTGGTTCACTTGATACTCCCATACTATGTTGTTTATAGTCTCATATTTCCAGAAATAATAATTCCGCCTTTCAACCTTTCCGAAGCCTATTAATTTGCTTAACAAAAGCCAAAAGAACTGTGGATGCTGTAAATTAGAAACAAGAACAGAAATTGCTGGAAAAGCTCAGTTAGCCTCAGTGGAAGAAATCAGAGTTAACGTTTCGGGTCTGCTGGCCTCCCTAAGAGTTCTGAGCATTAGCAACAATTTCTGTTTTTTGTGGCTATTAGTTTGCTTGTTCAGAACTGTGACTTGCTTCAGCTAAACGCTGGAAGGTTGAAGTCATCATTTTTGGCTTCTTCGTTAACTCTGAACACTTTATTCTTTAATCATTCATGGGATGAGGGCATTGCTTGCTCGCCAGCATTTATTGCCCATCCCTATTTGGCCTAGAGTCAACCACATTACCGTGGGTCTGGAGTCACATGTAGGCCAAAGTAGGTAAGGATGGCAGTTTCCTTCCCTAAATGATATTTGTGAACCAGATGGTTTTTCCAACAATCAGCAATCCCCATCATTAGACTCTTAAATCCATTTCTCACCAACTCGACTTGACTGCCTTGTCACTGTCTCAGATGGAGCCAGACTGTTCATAACCTTGACACACTGTGATGGGTTTCTGGCCATGTATATCCCATAACCTTCCATCTCTACAAAGTATCAGGTTCAGCCTGACCTGCCCCTCCATATGAAGCCAGAAACCCTCCTAAGGCATGATGGCTCCTAAGGCATGATGGTTAGCACCGCTGCCTTGCAGTGCCAGAGACCCGGGTTCAATTTCAGCCTTGGGTGACTGTCTGCATGTGTTTCCTCAGGATGCTCCAGTTTCCTCTCATCGTCCAAAGGTGTGCAGGTCAGGTGAATTGGCCATGCTAAATTGCCCATAGTGATAGGTGCATTAGCAGGGAATGGGTCTGGGTGGGTTACTCTTCAGAGGGTTGGTGTGGACTTGTTGGGTCAAAGGGCCTGTTTCTGCACTGTAGGGAATCTAATCTAATCTAATCTAATCTAAAAAAACTTGGCTTTGTTACCTCCAGTTTTCTCAAAGTACAATCTATCCTTACTGACCTAGATTCGCCTTGAATCAAATGTAAAAATTTATATTAAAAGAAACAATTTGATCATGCCTTATTCTTTCCCTCCTTTGTAATCTCATAGAGTCATGCAATAAAGTTCTTCCATACACTATTCTCCTGACTATGGTCTCTTACACGCAGATTCTCCTTCTCTTTTACCACATGAGCTTCTTATGTCCTATGAGCTGAAATTTTATTTTAAAATCTTATTGTTTCATCACTTGTTATACTCCTTAAATTTTTTTTTTCACCAAGCTTTTGATCCCCTTTTTTCTCTGTTTCTTTGGCTAACTGTCCAACTATTTTTTGTTCCTTGGGACATTTTTCAATGTAAAAGGTGATTTTTTTCATTAATTCATGGGATGTGGGTGTACTCACATTCCTTACTGATCTCCTGCACCTGCTCATCTGGTACCTTTTTAATTAACACTCTGAAGAGTGTTGTTGACTTGAGAAGATGGAGATGCACTGTTTTCTTGAACTGCAGCAGTCCTGGGGATATCGGGCACTTGCAGTGCTATTGGGCAGGGAGGTTCAGGATTTTGATCCAGTGACAGTGAAGGAACAATGACATAGTTCAAACTTAAGATGGTGAGTGGCTTGGAGGAGGACTTGCAGATGGTATGTTCCCATGTACCTGCTGTCCTTATCCTTCTAAATGGTAGAGGTTGAGAGTTTGGAACGTGCTGTCTCAGGCGCCTTGGTGTGTTGCTGTTGTTTGCATCTGGTATATTGTACGCACTATTGTCTCTGTACATTGGTGGTGGAGGGAGTGACATTTGAAGGTATGAGATGGAATCTTAGTCAAGTTGACTGCTTTGTCCTGAATAGTGTTGAGGTCCTTAAGCATTGTTGGAGCTGCACTCATCCAGGTAAGTGGGAGTATTCCTTGACATTCCTGACTTGTCCCTTGCAGATGGTTCACAACGTTGATGAGTCAGGAGGTGAGTTACTCACAGCACAATTTTCATCCTTGGAGCATGTCTTGTAGCCACTGTATTTACATGTCTGGTCCAGTTCTGTTTCTGGCCAATGCTAACCACCAGGTTGCTGATTTTGGAGGATAGAGTAATGGTAATGGCATTGAATGAAAAGGGGTGGTGATTAAATTCTCCTTTGTTGAAGATCTTCATCTGATGAAGGACTTTTGCATGAAATGTCGATTCTCCTGCTCCTCAGATGTTGTCTGACCTGCTGTGCATATCCAGCACCCCACTCTCAACTCTAATCTCCAGCACCTGCAGTCCTCACTTTTGGCTGGTGTGAATGTTAGTTGATAGTTATCAGCTGAAACCTGAATGTTATAGGTCTTGCTTTATTTTGACAAGAACTGCTTCAGAATTATAAATACAAATTGTTTTTATTTGAATGCCATTACCTAATCCCAAAAAACTCCTTTACCTTTTAGACGGTAATTTTGCACATCTACCTGACTCTGATTGAAAACATATTGTCTATTCAACCTGTTCAGGAATGTTATTACCTTTGGAACAGGTGTGACTTGAACCTGGGCCTCCTGGCCCATGGTGGGGACACTACCACTGCACCACAAGACACTGGTTAACCCATGCAGCCAATTTGCGACCTCTGTCATGTGATGTTATGGTTTTAAACATCAGAGTGATTGTAATGGTGACATCACTAATACCATCTTATGCAAAATGGATTTGGTTCACATTAAATTAGCTTTAACTTGCACCCCCTGTTGTTCAGATAGCTTAGCGAGACAGTGAGATTGGAAATTTATTCATTTGCTTACTTGACATTTTGTCAATCAGTTTTACAATATATAATACTTGCCCTGACAGCTGAATAAAAATGCAAGAAAACTATTAAATCTGTATTTACAAACAGGCAGACAATAGAGATTAAAAATATTGAACTGGAAGACCTCTGATGTATTGGAGAATGGTTGCAGGAGCTATTAGGGCCACAACTCTCTCAATCTGGTGACTAAGTGACAATGCATTGGCAGGGAGAACCTCTTTTGAGCATTGCTGTTCACCTGAAGTGTAGGCTGAAGATGAGAAGTGAACTCACGTGCAAAAGTGGAAAGTATGTTAGCTCTTTTCACTGACACACTAAACATGGCACATCTACTGGAGACTCCGAACATTTGTAAGTTTTTATCCAAAATTCTGATGCCTCATCCATTCATTACCCCTGTGCTTGCTTGCTTGTTTTAGCATTCAACCTCTTATATAAGACAGTTAGGACATGAAAGCTTTAACTGACATTGTGAGATTATGCTACACCTATCAGGATACAGGGTTATACTCCAACAGGTATATTTGGAAGCACTAGCTTTTGGACCGCTGCTCCTTCATCAGGTGATTGTGGAGTATAAGATCATAGGACACAGAATTTATAGTAAAAGTTGACAGTGTGACGTAACTGAAGTTTTTCAATATATAATTTCAGTAACATCAAATCCCGTCAGATTGCACTTTTGTAGCATCTGGACAAACTTCTCCATCCTTGCAGAAAGGAGGAGGCGTGCCTCAGAATGTTGCGTGATGCAAAGGCTCTATCCTTACACAAGAATAAGGGTGACTGTAGCTACTGCAATAACTATTGAGGTATCTAGCTGCTAAATGGCATGGAAATGTGTTTGGCCACATTGCCTTTGTTGGACTGCAAGTCTTGGCCAAATGTATCGACCTAAAATCCATTGCAGTTCAGAATTGGAAGATCTGTAGTTGACATGATCTTCTCAGTTCCGGGGCTGTAAGAAGAACACCATGAATAAAGCAGACTCTTATATATTACCTTTCTCAGTCTCAGCAAGAGATTTGTTTACATGAAGAGAGCTGGTCTATTTAAGCTGCTGGAGAAGATTGAGTGTTTACCGAAGGTGCTCAATGTGATCCTCTCATTCCACAATGGGTTAGATCATCTATGACAGGGTAATGCTGGAACTCTTTGAGATCCTCAGTAAGGTCAAACTGGGTTGTGTTCTGGCACTGACTCTCTTTGAAATATTTTTCTCTTGCTGCTGACTTGTCTTCAAATCACTCACAGAAGGTTATTCACCTCCTGACACCCCAAAGCCTGTCCACCATCTATAGGTAATTCTGGTATAATGCAATGGTCATGTTCCTGTGCAACCCTGTGCTATAGAGAATCGCACTACAAAAATCTCACTACAAAAATTGCTGTAGAAAATTGTGCTGTAGAAGATTGCTATAGAAAATTGCTTTTTCTGTGCAGTAGAAAGTTCACGCTATCAAAACAGCATCCACTATTTGTCAATTGCATTATAGCCAATTCGCTTTGACGAAATATGCGTTATACCAGAAATACCTGTACAAAGGAGAAAGTGAGGTCTGCAGATGCTGGAGATCAGAGCTGGAAATGTGTTGCTGGAAACAGGCAGCATCCAGGGAACAGGAGAATCGACGTTTCGGGCATAAGCCCTTCTTCAGGAAAATGGAGGTCCTGAAGAAGGGCTTATGCCCGAAACGTCGATTCTCCTGTTCCCTGGATGCTGCCTGACCTGCTGCGCTTTTCCAGCAACACATTTCCATACCTGTACAAAGCACAAGTCAGGAATATGATGGAATATTCCCCACTTGTCTGGATTGGTGCAGCTCTAATTCTGTTTATTTGCAGCAATGCAATTGCTGGACATGATTTGTGGGTGAGTCACTCAATCATCTCTATGGCACAACATCGTGGGCCAAAGGGCCTGTTCTGTGCTGTATTGTTCTATTCTGACTAGAAATAGTGGTGTCAAAGGATTTGGAATTTAATAAAACATATTTTCATAGGATTTGGGTGTCAGCATTTTTTGTCTATCTCTAATTGCCCTGGAGACATGATAGCAGAGGTGACGTTTTGCACTGCTGCACTCCTTTGAGTGTTGGTACACCCACATTGCTGTCACAAAGGGAATTCTAGGATTTTTCACCCAGCAACAGTGAAGGAATGTTGATATTATTTCAAGTCAGGTTGCTGTATGGCCTGGGGGGTGACTTGCAGGTGGTGGTCCTTCTGGATGGTAGGGGTCAGCTCAGAAGCTGCTGTCAAAGGAACCTTGATGAACTGCTGCTGTGCATCTTGCATGTGCTACACACTGCTTCCACTGTGCATTGGTGGTGGAGGAATAGGATTAGACTAAAAGCGAGAAAGTGCCAATAAACTTTAATCAATCAGTATTTATATATTGGACCAAGTAGAATTTGCATTCACCCACCCAGCTTGATTAGAAAACATCTCCTCACCCACTCTGCTGAGTACAAGTGGCAGGTAGTGTTGTGCACAAATGACTATCACTACAGGGAGGAGGAGAATCGACGCCTGTGTAATTGTTTGTATGGTACAGATAATGGCCCCCATTGTCAGGATGGCGCCTTTTTTAGCAACCAAAACACCATGCTAGAGACTAATGGGAGTAGGTCATGACATGTGACCCTGTTTCAACCCCAGCTCTTTAATTTAATTAGAAAGAAGTTGTGAGCAAAAGCACAACCTATCAAGTCAGATTTACCTCCATGTGACAGTAGTTAGTAAATAATGTTTGTTAACACTAACTAGCCACTTTGTACAAGCAGTGTAAGAACCTGATTTTTTACTGAATGGGCAGGATGTCAGCTTTCATAATTCACACATCATTAACTGCTTCATTAACACTTTGCCTGTCTCTTGTAACAATAACTTTTACAGATTAGCAGACTCCAAGTACAATATATGAGACATTTTATTGGGCTAACTTAATAGCTGAAAGTAAAACAATGTCTACAGCTACAAAAGCTCCTTCTACAAATAAAAACAATTGTCCTTGATATGTAAACTGTAGAAAAATGATCCATTTGATTTATTTTTTCCCATAGGGCTTTCAAATTCAAATCCAAGAAAAATAATCGCTCCAATCGAGATTGAATTCTAATAGTTGGGAAGGTTGAAATATTGGAGAACCTGTTTTTCAAGTCAGGCATGGGAGAAAAGACTGGAAATCAAGTTGTCTTCTAATTTCTTCATATAGTTCTCTCATTTCCATTACACCCCTTCCCTTCAACTGCTGGGCACTTTATGCTGATGGATGGTGGGCTGTCAGTTTCCTTCATGTTTTTCATTTATACTGCTCTACAGCCAGTTACTGATATCTAAATAACGTAATGGTCTGACATTTGGAAGCTAAAGTGGTCAAGTGCGCACAGAATCCACACTAGGTAATTTATCTCCTCACCACCCCCCACCACCCCCCTACCCCACCACCACCACCACCATTGAAATAACCTTTTTGGCTGTAGGATTATCCCTCGAATGCATTGTGTAATACATGATGGGCTCATACTTTTCTTGTGTTTGTGGTTTGATGTATTCCATGGTGTTTAATACAGAAATAAAAGCTCTATAGTAATCAGATTCTAATTATTAGGTTTCTGATACTATATTCCTACTTTGAAGTGAATGGAAAGAATACTATTGCTAATGGATTTAGGTTTCGGTCAACAACCTGTATTCATAATGCATTCTTCAAGTAATAATTAATTGCAAATTATTTGCAGAAATGGAATCAAATGTTGATCAGTAGAAAAATCAAAAGATTTGCAAAGAATATTTTAGTGTAGGACCAAGACAGCCTTAAAGTCTCCACAACCAACAGTGAAGCAGAAAATAAACTAGTGCAGATAATGCAGGAATTAATATTGCAATCAAGAGGTGTGAATTGTGAAGGGACTTGCAAACGAGGATCAGAAATTGAATTGATAGCATTGAAGGGATAGTGAGCCAATGGGGGATTAATGAGGATGGAGTTAATATTAGAATAGGATGAAGTGTAAACTGGCAGTGGAGTTTTCAATGAGTTGGAATTCACATAGAATGGAAACTGCGAGACCAGCAACAGAGTACAAGAGAAGTCAAGCCAGGAGGTAATGAAAATATACATTTGAAGGATGGTTGACCAATGGCAGAGGTAGATAATATGGCTGAAGTAGGCCTTAGTGATATGCAATGTGAAGTTCTATGCACAGTTGTAGGAGAGATGAAAGGAGCCACAATTACTACCTTGCATGGTCCAGTCCTTAGAAACTACTAATATAGGAGATGATATCTGAAACTCAGCTAAGACTTAAACAGGATGCAGAGATGCAAGGGTTAACTTGTCAAACATCGGATTTGATCCGTCTCCAATTTAGGGAATCTGAGACATATCCATGGCATGAAAGTAGTGTAAGTAACTTAACCATTATTTATCTAATTTTTGTAGGGTTTGGCTGAGAAAAGTCATCACCATATGAAGAATTATGATTTACATGTGACAATTAAAGTAATGATTTTGTTTCCAAAACATTACAAGAAGGCTACTTCTGCATTGTAAAGCAAAATGATTCAACTCATTTAATGGCACAAAATGAGAAAATGGAAAGTTACACAGCTACAGCTAGCATTAGCTTGAAAGATTATTTTATATATCGAAAAATAGCAGCTTCATTTTAGAGCTGATTTCAATATCATACACATTTTAAAACTTTTATCACATTTTTTCTATATCCTTGCTTGAGAAGTGAGTGTTACTGCAGGGCTGGCATTTGTTGCTTATTCCTAGCTGCCATTTCAGAGTGTAATTAAGAATTAACCACATTGCTGTAGATCAGATCAGACAAAGGCAGAAGATTTCCTTCCTCAAAGGTCACTAGTGAATCAGGTGTGTTTTTATGACAATCAACAATGGTTATATGATTGCTATTAGATGTCTTTTAATTACATTTTTTTAGTGAAATTTGAATTCATTAATCTGCCATGGTTGGATTATGAACCTATGTCCCCAGAACATTTTGAAATTCCTAATCCAGTGACAATACCTCTATTCCATTTCCACCAGATTGTGCTCCTAGAATATTTTAATGCTTTTATCAAGTTTTGATAAAAGAATAAAGATTGAAGAAATACAATCTAAACTATTCTAGGACACGAGGAGACAGTAACATAAGCTTTCTATACTATAGATAGAAATTAATCTTTTGCTGGTCCGACTGTACAAAACAAAACCTGTAATCCTTCCACTAGCTCTACAGCTGGGGCAAGCCAAGTGACACGGCCCTGGAGTTAGACAGTGTGGCTGACTTAATGGAAACTATTAGCAGTCCAAACATCTGCTCAGCTGCTTGAGATGCCTGACACATTCTCTAAAGTGGGAGATTGGACAGTCTGATAAGCTAGCATTGAATTATACGAACATATATCGGACACTGGAATACCACCAGTAAATGACAGATCTATCTTTTCTCTTTTTCATGACAAGGAGGTATTTAAGAATGTTTCAGCACAAAGGATTAGCTGTCACTGCATTCCAAATATTCATACTTAACTCACCCAGATGTCCTTTGAAATCCATTGATATTTTACTATGTTTTTTTCTGCGCTTTGATCCCAGAAAAGAAGCAGTCTGTTTTTTTTTAACATTTGGACTGCCATTTGTTGGAGAGGCACGCTGTTTCCCAAAATCTGCAATGGAAGGCTCAGTCTATTTTAAGGGCTAAGCCTGATTAGCAGTCTGTGGTAAGCTGTTCCTCCACATGGTGCCCTAATGTAGCTTACTGTCTCCGGGTCAATGCAACATAGAATGACCCGAAGGTTGATCTGTCTGAAGAGAAGGAGTAGATGTAGGTTGGGGAGTATGAATATGGCAGGAGGGGAGAAGGGAGGACAGGAGATGGGAGGAGAAAGACTGAGAGTGATAATCTCCACTCATTTTTGTGGATCACAAATGAACACTTCTGTTGCTCCTTGTTGTACAAAAAATATGTAATATTTAACTCAAAGGATCTCTTTGCTGTTCTGCCAGATTTGATTAAAAATAGCACCCATGCTGCCAATTGATAAACTGTTAAAAGCGCTTTGGGATCATATTTATGTTGCTGCCCTCTGCTTTGGATAAATGTGTGCTTGAGGGTGCATTTACTGGCTGGGGAAATCATGGGAAAAGCAATGTTGGAGCACAGTTTGGGCAGTAGCTCCAGTGTCCCTGTATTAATTTTTGACGCGTATTTTCTGCTAGGTAGAGGGAGTCATAATTGGCATCACTGCTGGAACTTGTTTGCATTTGGGGAGACAGCATTGCTCAGCTGTCCATCTTTTTTTGTCATGTGGGAGCAAGGGCTGTGATGGTGTCCTTCAAGGACACGTAAGCTTGTCAAAATTATTTTTAAAAATCAGCATTTTATATCTGAGATAAACATGTATTTCAGCTTAAGACTTTTAACAGAATTTTTCTGTTCAGTGTGCAATGTAGGTCACCGTCTGGAATGGATGCGTGTCTCGATTTTAGCAGGTAATGTTTATCTATATGTATTACTGTCCAGTTACAGCAGACACTATGAATGGAACCAGTGATGTGCAAAATAGATTTTTTTTATAAAAAGGAAGTAAAACACCAGGACAGGCTTATTTAATGAACGAGAATTAAATAAATTTAGTGCCACCTGTTGATAGTGTGATTTTGTACTGCAGACAGATTTTCAAAACAGCAATTGATTGCCAATGTATTTAGATCAGCGACGAAGAATTTATTTAAATAGTCGTGGTCTAGTGGATGGAAAATTCTCACCCAAGATGTCTCAATTAACAGATTCCAACTCTGTTTAACTTCTGCTTATTCTCAGTGGGACTCTGGAAGTGCCAACTGTGAAAAAGAACAATTTTCTCATCTACAGTTACTCTCACTGCTGTGCTGCTTGTCCCTGATGTCCTTGATGATGACCCTGCATGTGAAAGTGAAAGAGATAAACTGATGTGATTATGTTCTTAGAGAAACAGTTTCACTCAGTCCCTGGGGAATTGAGTGTGTGACTGGTGCCTGCAGTCTGGCAGCATCCTACCACAATGCCTTGTGTATACAACTCAACTTGTAGTGAAAAATCTGCTTTTTCCTGCATGAGGGGAATGGTATCAAGCCACCCAAATGATGGCTGCTAAACTAATACAACCCACAGGGAATTCCTACAGGGAATCATGTGTCCTAATATTGTTAATGCAAGAGACATTTAAGGAGGAAAAGCAGGATGAAAGTTATCAATCTGACAGAAAGGACAGATGTTCAGAGTATTTCTCAAAATACTGAGAAGTTGGGAAGTGGTGATAAGGACATCCAAGTCTCCTTGCAATAAGTCACTGAAGGCTAATATGCAGCACACAAAGGCTAATGGAGTGTTAGCCTTTAGTGCAAGTTGATTTGAGTACAGAAATAATGAAGTTAATAATCACACAACTGCAGGTTATAGTCCAACAGATTATTTGGAAGCACTAGCTTTTGGAGAGCTGCTCTTTGGTTGTGGTTGTGGACGTCCTCCACAAGGAAGGAGCAGTGCTCCGAAAGCTAGTGTTTCCAAATAAACCTGTTGGACTATAACCTGGTGTTGTGTGATTTTCAACTTTGCACACCCCAGTCCAACACCGGCTTCTCCAAATCAGGAATGATGAAGCCTTGTTTCACTGAATAGGAACCTGGTTAGACCATACCTGGAATACTATGTGCAGTTTTGGTCCCCTTATCTCTGGAAAGATATTGTTACCATACATGGTTTGTAACATAAGATCACAGACTTGTTCCCAGGCTGGCCAGAGAAAATTGGAAGAGAAATTGTGCAAACTGGGTCTGCATTCTCTAGAATTTTGAAGACTTTGAGATGATCTCATCAAAACCTACAAAATAGTTAAAAAGATTGACAGGGTAAATGTAGGTTGTGGAGTCTAGAACAGGAGATACAATTTAAAAATAGGGGGCTATCATTCAGGACTAAGATAAGGAAAATTTCTTTTTACAGCGAGGTTTGTGGATCTTTGGAATTTGCTATCCCAGAGGGCTGTAGAAGCTCCATATTTAAGTATATTTAGGAAGAGGATGATACATTTTGATAATTGTTGGTGTAAAGAGTTATGGGGATAATGTGGATGAAAGGATTGAAATGTTTGATCAGCCATGATTGTATTAAATATTGAAGCAGACTCAACCACCATCTGTTTGTGTGTTTCTATGACTGAGTGGGCTTATTTGCTTGCTGGTTTGTGGCTGAAGCAAATAGCAAACTTGACTGTACACATTTTTTTTAAGAAATGAGAATTAGGCTTCGCAAAGCTACTGGCTACCGAAGAACTGGTCCACAGCATAAATAATCTGGGAACTACCAATATGAAGAGGCTCTCCAATATAAATTCAGAATCAAAGGATTCAGTAGGTAAAGGCAATGTTTATTTTTATAATGAGGTTGCTCGACAGCATTCCTGTGAAATACCTTGGGATATTTTACTTCATCAACAGCAATAACTACTTGCATTTTTGTCGCACCTTTGAATTAGTAAGAATGTCCCGTATTATTTTCTTGTAATGCTATCAAGCAAAATTGGACAGCAAGCCACAAATAGTGATTTTAAAGCAGGTCACCAAAATCTCAGTCAAAGAGGCAGGATTTAAAGTGCTTTGAAAATACGGTTATATAGCCCAAAGGTCTTGGATTTGACTTCTCTGTTTGTGCTGAGTTTTTAAGTGCTTGCTGTGATGTCACAAAGGATGTTGGAATTAAGCATTTTAAAAGAGGGGGGATTTTTAATCAGAGTTCCTCATCAGTATTTGGTGACTGTTATGGAAATCCATGCAAGCAGAGATGATAGATAGTCTGGGATTGATAATCTCAATGTTGGATAGCCTACTAACACTCACTATTAATGATTGTAGCTAAAAAATGATCAAAATTCCAAGGGCACTAATGGAAATACACTTCAGAATTACCACCATTGGAAGAAAGTGAAAAAAGAAATTGAAGCATTACTTAGTAAAATTGGAGACAAGAACAGGCTGAAAACTAATTTGGATTTTCAATTTCTGTTTGAAAATGGAGTAGGAAAATGAAATAAAATCAAATGATTTCATCATTCATTTCTCCATAGAGTCATAGGACACGGAACCAGTCTATGCCGGACATAATCTCAAACTAAACTAGTCCCACCTGCCTGCTCCTGGCCCATATCCCTACAAACCTTTCCTATTCAAGTACTTATCAAAGTGAGTTTTAAACGTGACTGTGCCCAAATTCACCACTTTCTCAGGAAATTCATCCACCACATTTTTTTTGTTTAGTATTTATACACATTTCCTCCAACTTTTAAAGATGTTTACACCTGAGTCTTTAGATTTCTCTGCCTTTTTATTCTATGTCAAGGTTTGCAATCCAGTGGTTATACCCACTCTGTATCCTTCCTTTCCAAATCTGACACTTCAGATTTAACTGCATTGAATTTCATCCGACACTAATCTCTTCAATCCATTGATCTGCTGAAGTCATTTAAAATCCTCTTCATGGTACCGCACTCATTATTTAGTATCATGCACTAAATTTCAGATTTTATCATCTGTGCCTAAGTTCAGGTCATTTATATTTATTGCAAAGAACAAGTTTGACTTCACAAATGTTTTGCAAATACTATCTTAACCTAGAATATTTAAAAATATTTCAATATTGGAAAAGTTAACTCAACAGAGCAGCACCTACAACTGAGAGACGATTTATTTTATTTTGTTCTGTAGTAGTTCTGCAAAGTATCATCCATTCAATCAAAGTTCAATTCATTCACTATCAATGCACAATGGCAGCAGTGTGCACCATCTACAAGATGCACTTGAGCTTCTCTGACAGTACCTTCCAAACCTGCGATATTTACTCTGTAGAAAGACAAGGGCAACAGATGAATGGGAATACTGCCAGCTACAGGTTTCCCTACAAGCAGCACACCATCCTGACTTGGAATTATATTATAGTTCATTCACTGCAGTTGGGTCAAAATCCTAGTGCTTCCTTCCTAATAGCATCGCAAGTGTCCATGTACGCAAGGGACTACAGCAGTTCAAGGAAGGAAGCTCACCAGCACTTTAATTAGGCACAGCCAGTCAGGCAGCATCTGAAGAGCAGGAGAATCGACGTTTCGAATGAGGCCCTCATTCCTGATGAAGAGCTTATGCTCAAAATGTCGATTCTCCTGCTCCTTGGGTGCTGCCTGACCGGCTGTGCTTTTCTAGCACCACACTCTCAACTCTGATCCCCAGCATCTGCAGTCCTCACTTTCTCCCAACACCTTAATTAGGGAAGGACAATAAACATTGGAGCTAGCATTGCCCACATTTCAAGGCAAAAAAATGTTCATTGTTGTCATGATTTGGAGATGCCGGTGTTGGACTGGGGTGTACAAAGTTAAAAATCACACAACACCAGGTTATAGTCCAACAGGTTTAATTGGAAGCACTAGCTTTCGGTGCACTGCTCCTTCATCAGGTGGGTGTGGAGGACACAATTGTAAGACACAGAATTTATAGCAATAGTTTACTGTGTGATGTAACTGAAACTATATACTGAAAAATACCTTGATTGTTTGTTAAATCTCTCACCTGTTAGAATGACCATGTTAGTTTCACTTCTTTCATATGTAAATCACAAAACTTTTTAAAAAAGTTACATTCTCAGGTTAACTTTAACAATTGGCGTCAGCCCAGATAATGTGTTGAAGGTGTTTGCCCCTGTGTGCTGTTATCTGTACCATAATGTTTAGACTGATTCTAATCTAAAAAATGAGTTCACAGAACCTTACTTGGATTCATGCAGTTTTTGAGCAAAGTACAAAGTAACTCTGCAAGTACAAATTCACCCCACAGATGCACACACTCCCACATGCACCCTCTCACAGACCTAGGTCCCTTTACACTCACATATACACTCTATCTCACAGACACTCACAACCCCCCACCACACACACTAACACACACACACACCAAGTAATTCATCTGTTAATTCACTTTCTAGATTAGAATCAGCCTAAACATTATGGCACAGACAGCAGCACACAGAGGGCAAACACCTTCAACATACTATCTGGGCTGACACTAATTGTTAAAGTTAACCTGAGAATGTAACTTTTAAAAAAGTTTCATGATTTACATATGAAAGAAGTGAAACTAACATGGTCATTCTAATAGATGAGAGATTTAACAAACAATCAAGGTATTTTTCAAAGTATAATTTCAGTTACATCACACTGTAAACTTTTGCTATAAATTCTGTGTCTTATAATGGTGTCCTCCACACCCACCTGATGAAGGAGCAGCACTACGAAAGCTAGTGCTTCCAATTAAACCTGTTGGACTATAACCCTGGTGTTGTGTGATTTTTAACTTCATTTTTGTCAGGTGAAATCCTTTTTACTAATTTCACTAAAGAATGAAAATCCAATTGTTTTTTGAAATGTGGATTTGTTCATGTCAGCTGTAAGTTTGCAGGGTGGGTTGAACAAATATCTGTCAACAAGCTCATAGAAGACAGCACCTTCTGTCTCGATCGAGAGAATAGCAGTTTCCCAAAAATGATTACCAGATGATAACTAGCTTTAAATTACAGATTGCAGCCTGACATTCTTGTGAAATGTGTAAACCAAACAATGTCAAAGTTCTGAAAACCTAAAGATTGGAGTAATTACTGCAAGAGGAGCAAGAAGAGCAATAAAAACATTCCACTTCTGTGTACAGTTGTTAACTTTATAACATCTGGCATTCCTGTTTGTTTAGTCGTTGGACTAGAAGGCCTTTGATCATTACTCAGATCACACTTCAAAATGTATAAAGACTTTACAAGTTCCATCTGTAGACAATACCCACCAAAAACTGCATGGGAAAAGAATTATGAAAAGGCATTTCTTTTGTACTTCTGACAGCTTTGTTAAGTTGCAATTGGTGTTCCTGCCAGAATTTTAAGGAACATAAACAAAGGCCTAACCTGAAAAATGTGATAGTGCTTTTGAACTATTTTACATTACTATTTCAGAATAATAAGACAGAGCATTAGCAGTCTGGAAAGAAACTGTGCATTTCACTTGACTCTTTCATTATGTAATGGCAAGGTAAAATGCCTCCTTCAAGGAGGATTATTACCGAGTTCCTTCTGAAGCTGCTGCTCATGAAAGGAAGTGTGACTGTAAACAATAATGTCAAAAGGATAAACAGCATTTATACTGTTTAATTACTACGGTTTTGGTGGAATCATAGTTTTCTCCCTTGTTAACTCAATTAGAATTTGACATTTTGGAGGAAAGATTGGCATGGGTCACAAGTTAGAGTAATCCTGGTCCTGATCCATTGAGGCTGGTAGCACATAGACTTCCTGGTATCTTTGCATTTCCATTATTTCACCGTGTATTCCAGTATGGAATGTGCTACATACTGACAAAAAACCCAGCCGTCTACACGGCTGACATATGTTTCAACTGCACGGCAATCTTAAAAGTAACTTGCCCTTCTCGAGGGAGAGCTGCAAATGTTGAACTGAATTTGCAGCAATTTGTCTGTAGAAGACTTGGGGGAAAAATTGAAACCCAGAAAATGAAGTAACAAGCAAAATAGAGGTCATACAAGCGTCACATGCAGCACTGGCATTATTAGTGCAGGAAGTGGAAGGAAGAGACATCCAACACTTCTGAATAAGACCAGTGGGTCATGAGGACAAATTCTGAAAGATGGCTGGAAGCACTTCTGAGCATCTGCTCTCATCAAACCTGGCAGCAGAGCTGGATGAAGTTCAATAATCTCACATGGTGGCTGATATCTTGCATCTTCATATGTTATCCCCCACATCTCTCACCACCAGCTTCTCATGTATCCACATCCATCATCAATGAACAGTCTCTTGCAACAGCACTCTCGCTTAACATTCGAATGCTCCATCCCCTCTCACACAATTGCCAGTGTGACTGGCCTCACATTCACCTCTGGCTGCTTCCACATACCACAAACTATTTAGGTATGACAGGCACTACATCGAAACACATAACAGCCAAATCACTGACAACCCTTCGTCTCTGTTGCAGGGCAACTTGTGCTTATAAATATGAGGATCATGGACAAAAGTCTCTAATGGTGACCTGAGAATTCCACCCTTGATATCAAAGTAGCAATCAATAGAGTATGGTATTAATGAGCCCTAGCAATTCTGGAATTAATGGGATTTGGGAAAATTTTCTTCCAGTTAAAGTTATATCTAGGGACGTGTGATTATTGTTGGAGTTTAATCATCTCAGTTCCTGGACATCTCTACAAGAGTTCTTCAGGGTCATCTCCTAGACTGAACCATCTTCAGCCTGCTTCATCAATGAATTACTCTCCAACATAAGGACAGAAGTGAGTCAGTTCACTGAAGATTTCACAATGTTCAGCACCATTCATTCCCCACTCCTCAGATATTGAAGAAGTCTATTTCAAAACTCAGGAAGACTTGGATAATATCTTAGGCTGACAAGGAACACTTGTGCCACATGAGTGCCAGGCAATGACCAACTCCAACAAGAGAGAATCTCAAGAGAGTGTGATGGAGCAATTCCCGCTTGCTTGATGACTGCCGCTCCAACAATGCTGTAAAAGCTTGATATTGTCCAGGTCAAAGCCACTTGTAAAATTGGCATTCTATTCAGTGTGCTTTCAAGATTCACCCCCTTCACCACTGATGCACAATGGCTGCAACTACAAGATTACCTGCAGCAACTCACTCAGACTTCTTTGAGTGCAGTTTCCAAACCTGCAATCTCCACCACCTAGAGGGACAAGAGCAATAGAATCTTACAAAAACAGCCACCTGGAAAGTCCCCTCCAAGCCCCACCCTACCCTGACGTGGAAATACATTCCCATTCCTTCATTGTCTTAGGGTAAAAACTCTCAGACCCTCTCCCTGATAGCACTGTGGGTGTACCTAAACTACAGGCCTGCAGCAGATGAAGAAGGAACCTCACAACCACACTCTCTGGGACAGCTAGTTATTAGAAACAAATGGTGGCCCAGTTAGCAATGCCTGTGGCTTATCAACAAATGAATAAAAACATCTGAGGACCACCAGAGATCAGATAGACCTGCATTGCCTCAATCATATGGAGATACTCTGCTTCATTGGCTGGCTGTAACTGAAGCTGTTATATTCAACATCACCAAGAACATTCAGGACATCAGCATTTTCTCATCCTCTGGTCCTTCTCAAATCCTACCTCACACTCCTCCTGCTATTTGGCATGAAGTGTAAGCAGTAGATGGTGTGAACATAGACATCTTGCTCCAATCCTACCTGCTGCATGGCAGATCCCCAATACTACCTGCTTGAACAGCCACCACGAGGTCCTAAGGAATGTTGAGCGCAAAACTAGACTTTGGTAGGAGGTAACAATGCTACTTTTCTTTAGATTACAGTAGATTCCCTACAGTGTGGAAACAGGTCCTTCGGCCCAACCAGTCCACACCGACCCTCTGAAGAGCAACCCACCCATTCCACTTAACCATGACTAATCCACTTAACACATGGGCAATTTAGCATGGCCAATTCACCTAACCTAATGCACATCTTTGGACTGTGGGAGGAAACTGGAGCACCCGGAGGAAGCCACACAGACACGGGGAGAATATGCAAACTCCATACAGATAGTTGCCCGAGCCGGGAATCGAACCCGGGTTCCTGGTGCTGTGAGGCAGCAGTGCTAACCACTGAGACACCATGCCGCCCACGGTCTGATAATTATGGCTTTTATCTCAATATTGGCATAACATGTATTTTAGGGACACATGTGAATCAGCATGTGCTTGATATGAGCAGCCAAGCCATGGAGAAAGGACTATTCATGTTTCAGGAGAGTGAGGCTGCAGATGAGGATTTCGAGAGACAGTCGGTGATGGTTGTGCACACAGAGGTAGACTGGCAGGCCTGGCAGACAGCTTATTGTCACTGCCAAGTGGCATGAGGAGTTTTCAATAAAAATGTGGTTATCTTCAGGACAGCACTTGCAAACCCAACCAAGGTGCAGCATCTGATGGCTGATGTCTCAGTTTATCCTGCAGCCACCACCATCTGAATGCTGTGATGGAAGCTCAGAGAAAGTTCATGGGATCGATGTTTGGAGCTGTGTAGGTTCAGAGTGCTCCCAAGGTGGAGTAAAGCATTTATAGGGGTTTGCAGGCTTTCATAGAGTGGCAGTCATCTGTGCTCCAGCAGATCACCAGGATTTCTCAGGCACCAGCCAGAGTAAATGGTAGAGGATCTATGTTGCACAGACCAGCTTTCCTGCCTTTAAGATTACAGCCTTCATGCTCATTGCAGTGAGTTCCCCAGAGTTCTGGAGGTTGCCTGATAGTCAGCAAAGCCAAACTGCTGGCGTACTGGCCAAAGCAGTATCTTGAGCTGCTTGAGGGCATCCTGCAAAGAAATCTATTGTTACCTCATTGTGTAGGAACACTAGGACAGGAAAAGGTCCCTGTAAAACAAATACTAAGGGAAAGCTCAAGGCTGCATAGCTGCATATATCACTGAAGGCACCATAATAATTTAGTTGGCAGCTTTTATTTTGTGATTTAGGTTGAGGCCATGTGACCATATATAGCAAATGATCGAACAATGGGAAACTGTGGAGTGGTCTTGATGAAGGATTGGCATACCTTGGAAACAGGAATCTGTTTGTCTGCTCATGGATAGCACAATGCAGACATTATGGTTGTTGCGAAGATCACAGACATTGACTGCATGAGAACATCTTAGAAAAAAGCCCTTTGGCTGATTCCATCTGTGCCGGTCAAAAGCAGCCATCTAAACATTCTAAACCCATTTTACAACACTTGGCCCATAAGGAGTGGCATGGTGGCTCAGTGGTTAACACTGTTGTCTCACAGTGCCAGAGACCAGGGTTTGATTCCTTCCTTGGACGACTGTCTGTGCAGAGTTTGCACATTCTCCCTCTGTCTGCATGGCTCTCCTCCAGGTGTTCCGCTTTCCTCCCACAATCCAAAGAAGTGCTGGCCAGGCGAATTGGCCGTGCTAAACTGCCCATAGTGTTAGGTGTATTAGTTGGGGTTGAATATAGCGTAGGGGAATGGTTCTGGGTGGGTTACTCTTCGGAGGGTCAGTGTGGACTTGTTAGGCCAAATGGCCTGTTTACATGCTACAGGGCATCTAATCTAAGGAAAAAAATGCCCATGTAAATACTTCTTAAATGTTATGATGGTTTCTGTGATGAATTCCAGGTGCCCTCCACCCTCTGGGTGAAAAAAGATTTCCTCTAAACCTTTTGCCCCTGATAATTGATCCTTCCATCAAGGAGAAAAGTTTCTTCTTGTTCACTCGATTTATGCATCTCAGTCATGTCCCCTCTCAATCTCCCCTTCTCTTAAAGAATACAATTTCAGTCTGTCCAATCTCTGTTCAAACTTGAAACATCTTCTAATGTGATTGCACAACATGGATGTTGATAGAGTGAAACACTGTAGGAACAGAAATGTTAACATGTTGGGCGCATAGAGCCGTGGGTGTGTAGTCAATTATATCCTACACCATTAGGATTTCTGGCAGCTTGACAAATCCATGTCAGGCTCTTCACCTGCTTCTCTTTCTAGTTGATCAGAAGCTGATGAAACCCCTCCCAATGTATTCACTTCACTCCTGTTATGGAATTCAATGAGGCTGGGTGGCTCATTTTTCAAAAACTGAAGACATGAAAGGACAATTTGTCACTTGCTAAATTTCTATGATTCTGTTGATGGAGGATAAACAGTGAGGTATTATTGACGTCACCCATTCCCTCCTGGAAGGATCCACACTTGTAGAAATTGAGGCCAATGGTGACATTGCTGGCAGGGTTTCTTTGTGTTATTTATTTTATGGGCATACTAGCTCACCATGCTGTATGTTGAAGGTTAAGGCCTCCATCCTCTCTCAGTGAGTGAAACTACAGGGCCCACTTGTGAAAGCAAAACCACTTCCTGGTCAAGCTGGAAAAGTCCTTTGTAGTTAGCAGGATTTAGGTAATAGCATGTTAGCAACTAGTTATAAGTTGCATTGATATGATGTGACTTACATTATTATAGAGACTTTGAGGAAGGCCAGGTGATAAGTCTCTGTCCTTCAGTTTCCTAAGCTCAAGTCCATATGACATCACCATAGTGCCTATAGCATCCCTCATTGTTAACCCTTTCATTCCCTTTCAGACCCCATGTCCAACTTCATTCTCACACTGCTGTGAAGCTGCAGTTTGGATTTCAGGTACAATTCAATGACCAATTCTTGGTTGAATTGCAGTCATCTCAAATACTGGGTTCTGACTGAAAGGACATGGGAAAGGTGGTTCTTCTATTAAGAGTCACTCTTCTTACACTGATTCTCCTCTCCACCTCCTAAACTGTGTTTCCACATCACGCTGCACCTAATGAGAGGACAAATCCTTCATAGAGTGTTGCATTGATAGTGTCCCTGCCTCTGGACTAGGAGACCTGGGTTCACACCACCTCAGTAACAGCATTTCTGAACAGGTTGTTTAGAAAATATTTAGCCCTTACAACTCAAACAGACTTCCTCTTTACAGATCAGCAACTCTCTTTGAACTTCTTTTGTAGAATTTTGGAGTCCCTGGAAAAAGCAGCGTCCCAATTATCCTTGAACTGTGTGACTTTTTGGATTATTTCAGTCGGCAGTATGCTACTGTGAGCCTGGAGTCACACGTAGATCAGACTAGGGAACGATGGAAAATTTTTTATAATGGATTTTAGTGTACCAGATGAGATTTTCCAATTGGGAACAACTTTCAATTCCAGATTTTATTAACTGAATTTAAATTTCACCAAATTTGAAAGTCTGTCTCCAGAGCATTAACCTATTTTAACCTATTTTTCTAATTGTCCTGTTCAGAGATGTTATTACACACCTCTGGAGCAAGTGGAACCTGGGGTGTGGACAAGACCAGTAAGTAGGCTGGGCCTCTGGATTACCAGCAACTAACACAGATTAACATCAATTACCCAAATCAGACAATCACTTTGCATGTAAAATTGTATTTTTACAATTTTGATCATTTTACTAATAGGTCTAGTTCCACAAGTTTGTATGAGACATTTTTATCCTCCAATTGAAAGAGTTTCTGCTCTTAATTGTATCCGAGACTCCACCCTTAGAGTATTCTCTAATATTAAAGTGAATTAGGGATCCACAGTGACATGCCCAGCCCTTTATTTTCCTGCCACCCCACACATCATCACAACAGGCCTGGAAAAAATTCAGCCCATTGATTTCAACTGAAGTATGGCTGTATATAGAGCACACTAGTCACTTATTGCAAGGCATGCATTAGGAACAGTAGCGTATTTCATAAATCAAATATTCTGTGTGCAAAATCCACACTTTTCTAAAATGTTTTTATTTGTTTTTACTATGTCTAAAATGCTAAATGAGTGTGGTGGAAAGATTTTACAAATTGTCTATTTTTAGATGTGGTTTATACAAATCTTGATCCAAGAATAATCCTGATCCAGTCATAACATTTCCTGACAAACTAGCTGTGCATTTATCAGGAATCAACAGCATAATCAAATTCCCTGGAGTTAACAAACTGCTACCACTTCCCAATTTGTTCCTGATACAGCTAATTCTGGTGTAAACCAGTCTTGTTTTATATATAACTCTAGTTGTAAGTACTTTGACGGCCCAAATCATGTAAGAATATTCCACTGTAATTGTATCTTCACTACATTTTCCACTAGCGCCCCATACCTTTTTTCTTTCAGTTAGTGGATAGCAGTAGGGAGTGGACCATTTTGCTGAGTTCAGTTTAGGCAATGCAATCCAGTAACAACTTACATCCCGAGTTACTTCACAGGACCATAATCAAGCACAGAATAAAGATGGGATTATTATGTCAGTTAACTAAAAGGTTGCTTAAAGAAATCATTTCAATGAGGTTTAATCAACAAGATTGAGATGTAAAGGTTGAACAGCTGAAGGGGTTTATTCAAGAATTTGGGACCTAAATGTGTCAATGTGACACATGCGGTTAGCTATATGAAGAAAATGTGTTGAGGGATGTGGGATATGAGGGTGGTGTCGGAGGAATGCAGAATTCCTTAAGAGTTGTCTCCACTTCACATGTGCTTTCACTAGTAAAAAGTACACAGAGCAATCAAGAGTCGGAATCTTGCTGAATTTGTTTTCTCCTGCTTAATCCAGGAATGCTGCAATCTATCAAGCTTTACCGCTGCCTCAGCTAAGAAGATTTGCTTCAAGATAGGGATTTTTCTGACTTGTGTGGCTCAATAACGCATCATATGGTGGATTTGTTTAATTAGCTAATACCTGGAATGAGCAGAATGTCTTATGAGGAAAGGCTAGACAAGCACTGCCTGTAGCCTTTGGAGTTTAGAAGAAATGTGACTTCATTGAAACACACATCCTGAGGAGACTTGGCTGAGTGGATGACAAATTCTTGTTTCTTTTTGTGGGAGAAATTAGAACCAGGGGTCATGGTTTAAAAATTAGGATTTGCCCATTCAAGACATGGTTGATGGAAAAAACATTTGCTCAGGGGGTAGTGAGTCTTTGGAATTTCTTGCTCAAAACACTGAATCTTTAAATATTTTTAAGGCAGAGATGGATAGATTTATGATTACCAAGAGGATGAAAGATTATTGGGGTTATGGAGGAATGCAAACCTGAGTTTAAAATCAGATCAGCCATGATCTCATTGAATGGGAAAGCAGGCTTGAGGGGTGGAGTGGCCTAATCTTATTCCTTGTTTGTTTGTTCATATTTACATAGTTCACAGAATAAACCATATGGGTATTTCCTTTAAAATCAAAAAACATAAAATAAGTGCCTGGGATATGGTGGCAAAATATGATCTAGTCACCAAAATGTTGTAACTTAGACCTTGTATTGAATAGTTGTAGCAGCTGGAATTATGTGAAAAGCAAAGTGCTGGATAAAGACAGTCATGAAATGCCAGGTGAGAGGACAGAAAGTCAATAGGGAAAGAATTGGTTGCAAACCAAATCACAACAATCTATTACAACTTGGACCATTAGTGATTTTTTTCCAACAATTACTTTCACTGGAATTAATTATCACTATACAGGCTATAATATCATATATATAATTTGTTTGGCACGTTGTCAATGTTATTTTTAATGATTTCCAAATGTTCTGAATAGTAAAAACACAGTAACATCTTGGAACAATCTTGCCCGTTAATCCCCTTTTTCAGTAGAGTACATAACCTGTCAGCTGCATTCATGCGCTTTGAAGGTTTATTAGATGTAAGGATCAAAGACTTCCTGTGCACCTACCTCTATTACTATGCAGCCATCCAAATAACTGAATTGTGTAATGTTCATCCTTCAGTTAAAAATGACAGAATAGTATGTTTATATAGAATTACAAGACAGAATTTTGTAGGCCTCGTGGAAGTGGATCCAGATGCGTGTGTGTGGTGGGGAAGTCTCAGAAAATGATATGGTGTTGGAATCCCAATGTCTTCCTGCCCTCTTCCTGCTTTTTGACAGTAAGTATGGAATCCTGTAGTGAACACTTCTTACTCTGGCGGGAAAGCACTTGAGGTGATTGAAAAGGCACCTGAGACTCCTTTAACCATTAGTTCCTTCTCTTTCAAAATTGTACAGATGTGTCAGCTTCTCACCTGTGCTATTGTGAAACATGCAAAGAATTAAAATCTTCAGTATGTTACTAATGCGAGGTTTTATAAGGTGGCTCTATTCTCTAAAGTAAATTGGAGTCATGAAGAGAGGCATGTGATTTACTGAGTTCTGTCCAGCAACAAACCTGGGTGACTTGGTTAATACCAGGATCAGGGGCTCGGGTTGAGTGCTGTTGAAATGCATTTGCCAGCTTCAACATCAGAAAGCAGGCAGAAGCAAATAGGTTTATTACTGCAGACTTTCTGGCCTGAAAGTTTGCTCAGAAGGAGAGAATTTTTGACTTAGTTAAAATGACATGAGGGGCTCAAACCCAAAAGGCCTACTCTCAAACCCAGGCCATACCATGCTCAAAGGATAGGGGAGCTGCGTGGTGGGTTATACTTTGTCCATTTGTTGTTCTTGGGGGTAACTGCACATATGAAATCATAACTACTTTCACTCTGAATTGCTTCTCACAAGGAGGAAGTGTCAATTATAACTTTAAACCTAATAGAAGATGATCTAAATGTATTGGAATTGTTTGGAGAGTTAGAGTATCTTTTTCGTGTGGTAAGGTATCCTTTTGGTTAGGTCTAGGGACACTTTAGAAAGCGGTCAGAAGCTATTTGGAAAAGAGCAAGAGATTCAATTTGGAGATTCAATTGTCCTTTGGGACTTTTAAAAGTAGATGTAAATGTAAGCAAAGTACCCTCATTGGAAATGTCAAGCAAGCAGTGAAGCGGTCCAGGCATTTAAAACTGTTGCCCTTTAAATATTGGCTGCACATGGGCAGATTTCAGGGAGGCGTGGTGGGGGAAGAATAAGAGAGAGGGGGATGGTAAGAGATTGGGACTAGGGCAGGGGAGGTGAGGTAGCAGTTTGTGAACACAGGAAGTGGGAGAGTGGAGATTGGGCTCTGGGAGAGAACCAGCAGAAAATCAGGGGTGGTGGGGGTGAAGATAGGGGGAGCAAGGAAGGGAGACAGAGGGAGAGAGCTCTTCTTGGCTCCTGGGCTGTCTTTGTCCCTCCCTCAGCCCACTTCCAGCTCTCAAGCTCTCCTTTTCTTCCCTTCTCAGTCTAGGGGACATGCCCCATCCTGTGCATCCACTCCCCAACACTGAAGTCCAGTTCAAAATCCCATGTGCTTCCCTGTGCATGTAATGCATTTGTGCATGAAGTCATACATAACATCTATGTTTTGATGTCACTGTTTGAAACTGTTGGTTCCCAAATGAGCACACAAACATAGTCAGCATACACTGCCTTAAGCGTGTGAAGGAACAGAAGAACATAGGAACTAGGAGGAGGAGTAAGCCATTCAGCCTCTCAAACCTGTCCCACCATTTTATAAGATCATGGTTAATCTGACTCAGATCTCTATAAGACCATACAATATAGGAACAGAATTAGGCTATTTGGCCAATTGAGTCTGCTCTGTTATTCAATTATGGCTGACATGTTTCTCAACCCCATTCTTATGCGTTATCCTGGTAACCCTTGATCGCTGTAACCTTTGACCCCTGTACTAATCAACAACCTATTTACCTCTATCTTAAATAGATGCAATAACTTGTTATCTGCAGCAGTCGGTTCCACAGATTCATCACCCAATGGCTTATGAAATTCCTCCTTATCTCAGTTCTAAATGGTAGTCCCTACATCCTGCGCTCCCCAGTCCTAGTATTTCCTACTAGTGGAAACATTTTCTTCATGTCTACTCTATCCAGGCTTCACAATATTCTGTAAGTTTCAATCAGGTCTCCCTCTCATCCTTCTAAACTCCATCGAGTACAGGCCCAGAGTCCTCAACCACTCCTCATATGATAAGCCCTACATCTCTGGGATAATTCTTGTAAACCTCCCTTAAATACAGAATAGAAAACTAATCACAATATTCCAAATGCGGTCTGATCAGTGCCTTATACAGTACATCTCTGCTCATGTATTCTAGCCCTTTTGAAATGAATGCTAATATTGCATTTGCTTTTGAAACTGTCAACTGAACCTGCATGTTACCCTTAAGAGAATCCTGAACTAGGGCTCCCAACTCTCTTTGTGCTTCATATTTCTGAAGCCTTTCCCCATTTAGAAAATAGTCAACACCTGTATTCTTCCTACCAAGGCACATAACCATATTGTATTCCATCTGCCATTTCTTTGCCCACTCTCCCAGCCTGTCCATGTCCTTCTGCAGCAATTCAAATAAGATGGCAACGGGGCGGGATACTTCAGCTCGTCTACTCCATTTCTTTCCCTTTTTTTGCTCTGTTGCTGTTCCTTTTCTTCTCCTCTCCCCCCGTGGACGTCAGCAGGGACCCTGAGAGGTGTCCCGATGGCTCGTGGTGGTCTTTCAGCCCAGTGTGGTGGTCTTGTGAGTGAGTCCTGTCCGTGTATGTTCCAGAGGCAGCACGAGGAGATTGGGGAGGCAGCAGCAGTACTATCGATGGTATTGCGGCCCAACGCAGGAATAGCGAGCGATGAGAAAGGACGCCTGGAACCTACAGCAGTGGCATCAGGAACAGGCAGCTGTGGTCTTCTGGAGAGTGAGCTAAGCTGAGGACTCATCAAACTTGAACTTTTAACTTTATTCCTTTTAGTTTTTATAGTTTATATTTAATAAGGACGTAATATTAACTGTTACCTTATTTCTTTATTTTTCTATTTATTTTATGAAATTAATAATCAACGTTTTTAAACTTTGTTTCTTTTACTATTTTGTCCCTAAGGTTTTTGTACCTAGACACCTTTGTACCTAAGATGGTGCTGTATGAGGCAATATTATACACTTTTCACTGTACTCCTGTATTTTTGTGCTTGAGTACATGTCACAGTAAAAGATTTATAAGGATGTTGCCAGGGTTGGAGGATTTGAGCTATAGGGAGAGGCTGAACAGACTGGGGCTGTTTTCCCTGGAGCGTCAGAAGCTGTGGGGTGATCTTATAGAGGTTTACAAAATTATGAGGGGCATGGATAGGGTAAATAGGCAAAGTCTTTTCCCTGGGTGCTGGCAGATGGGACTAGATTGGGTTGGGATATCTGGTCGGCATGGATGAGTTGAACCGAAGATGCTGTACATCTCTATGACTTCCTCAAAACTGTCCCTCCACCTACCTTTGTGTCATCTTCAAGCTTAGCAACAATGCTCTTAGTCCAGATCATTAATGTATAACATGAATAGTTGTTATCCCCAATACTGGTCCTAGCAGAACTCCACTAGTCACTGGCTGCCTGTCCTGAGAAAGACTCCTTTATCCCCACACTCTGCTTTCTGCCATTCAGCCAATCCTCTATTAATGCCAGTACCTGCCACTAACACCATGGGCTCTTTTCTTATTTTGCAACACCCTGTGCGGCACCTTGTCAAAGGCCTTCTGGAAATCCAAATTGATCAGATCCACTGGCTCTCCCTTGTCTAACTCGCTCATTACCTCCTCAAAGAATTCTAACAGCTTTGTTAGGCATGACCTCCCTTGATGAAGCCACACTAGCTCCACTTTATTTTACCGTGCACTTCCAAGTACTCCGCCATCTGATCCTCAACAATGGACTCTAAAATCTTACTAATAACTGAGGTCAGGTTAACCAGCCTTTAGTCTTCTGCCTCACTCCCTTCTTAAACAGGAATGTTACTTTGCCATTTTCCAGTCCTCTGTGACCTTTCCTGAATCCTGTGATTCCTGAAAGATCACCATCAATCCTTTTGTAATTTCCTCAGCTATCTCCTTCAGAAATCTGAAGTGTAGTCTATCTGGTCTGTGATTTATCCACCTTCAGACTTTTCAGCTTCTCCCAGCACCATCCTCTTAGTGATGGCTACTACACTAATCCCTATTTTGTAAATAACATTTGTTTTGCTACGGTGTAAGGACTGTAACAAACACGACATTGGACAAACAGGCAAAAAACTAGCCACCAGGATACTGAACATCAACTAGTCACAAAACGCCATGATCCTCTCTCACTAGTACCCTTACGTACAGATGAGGAAGGACACCACTTTGACTAGGACAACACATCCATTATAAGACAAGCCAAACAGAGACCCGCATGAGAATTCCTTGAAGCATGGCATTCCAACCGGAACTCTATCAATAAACGCATCGAGTTAGACCCCATCTACCATCCCCTGAGAAAAAGAACAGGAAATGAAATCACCATAGGAAATGGTGTCACCACAGGAAATGAAATCAACAACCCAAAGAAACCCAAACAGAAACGTAGAAAGCAGGAACGATCAACAGTGCTTCGACTGGAGGCCCACTGAAGATGTTACCTAGTAGAGTGACAAACCTTCCAGCTCAGCGAGCAAACCTACAACCATCATTTCCCATTGTCAGCCAGGGTTGCTTCATCC
Source organism: Chiloscyllium plagiosum (assembly GCF_004010195.1). Lineage (NCBI taxonomy): Eukaryota > Metazoa > Chordata > Chondrichthyes > Orectolobiformes > Hemiscylliidae > Chiloscyllium > Chiloscyllium plagiosum. The sequence goes on from NC_057711.1 coordinate 72,334,509, forward strand.
TTCCCTTAGTGTGCTTCCTTTTCTCTTGAAATGAATTTCTGCTGTGACTCAATTCCATTTTTGTGCCATTTCCCATCACCCTCAACTCTTTGACATTTCAAAAGTTTCCTCCGTTTTTTTTTCTTTCAATGCTTTCAGTGATCCAACCTCCTCAGATTTCCAGGTAAATTATTCCAGATATTAACACCCCTATTATTCTTAGATGATTGCTCATCTCCATACTTGATATCTTTGTTTATTAAAAAAAAGACACACCTCCTTTTGTTTTTTTGCCTATTTTTCTGGACCGTTGAATTCCCATTAATATCGAAGTCCCAGTCCTGGTCTGCCTGCAGCCATGTCTCTCCAATAGTTATATTTATTTATTATTATTATTTTGCTGTCAATACATCTGCCTTGTTACAAATGCTGCTGCCGTGAAGGAAAAGATCAGATCTTGCTATTTGAAGAGTTATCATTATGGGATTAATGCTGTATGACTGATTTTACAACCCATCGTAATCACAGTGGGATGCCTGTCTATTAGGTTTAGTGGAGCAGGAATTCTCTCGTCTCTGCATTTTCAACCTAAGAGTAAAACTCAAGAATTTGAAAAGTAATTGAGAGATATGGAACTGGGAAGATACATAGAAATAACGGCAGCAGCTCACAGTGGGGAAAAGATTGCTCTTGATTAGTTACCAGAGGGTACATTGATGCCAGTTAGTTCTCTAGTTGAGGGCAGGAATCTGTCAGGAATTGAAGACTGCTGAAAGCTATCATCCTTCTATGGCTAAAGCAAGGAATCAGAGGACTGACCTGTGCTAGTGGTAGTTAGGTTGGGATTTCTGTCACTGGGAATTTAAATTCCTTTTTAAAAGTTATCAGTTTAAATGGGCATCATAACAAGTGAAACCAATGAGCAATAAACATTTTAATCATCTACCTTGAAGAATTTCAGCAATAATCAATGAGAGTCCACTATTGAAAGAGCTTTTCTCACAGATGGTCATCACTGCTTGTACTTCACCCTTTTGCACCTCAGCAATCTTCAGTTGCACTTCCTTGTAACCATCCTTCATCATGATATGGGGGCGGCCTGCGCAGCTCCAAAATGGCCTGGACCCCTTTCAACAGCTGGGTTCAGCGGCATCAGTCTAGGTCTCATTCTGGTGGCTTCAGTCAGTCTCAAACTCCATGTGATGTTTTCTTCGGCAACGTGGTGGGTCTGGCCTGGGATTCCAATGGGAGTCGGGTCCGTGAGCCCAGAGCTTTGAAATGGACTAAATGGATTTTATCTTAAATTTTCATTTTCTTTTTCTTTTTTTAATATATTAATGTGAAAGTACTGTTATTCTGAACTTGTTATTTAATTATTTTCTAACTTACACCGTGGTTTTGTACTTTTAAAAGTCCATAATGCTGGACTTCTAATTTCTTTAATTTTTACATTTTTCTTTTTAAGAATTTGTACTCAAGAATTTGTACCTAGGTACCTTTGTACCTAAGATGCCATCATAAGTAGCGACTTGTAAGCTTTCAATGTGACAATTGGGCACCAGATTCCAGCTGGGAAGGAGGTGAGATCATCAGCACAATATTACAGCTGTCTTGATCAGCTCTCTTGACATTCATAAGTAGCAGTGTCTCAGAAGGCTCAGGGTCTCAGATCAGATTGCTGTGGACTGAGGCATTTTCCTAAATTTCACCTCTTTCCCAGTGCAGCGGATCGACATGCCAGCATTGCCAGTGTTTGAGAAGCTACCCATTACTGAAGGAACCCAACTGCACCCTGGGTCCCTCCCGCCTGCCCAGTTGTGTGCTCGATCGCTTGTGATGGGGCAGAATTCCAAAATACCATTGTTAACTTTTAACTCCAAAGTGTGTTTTTTATTAAAGAAGTCTGCCACTGCCAAAACAAATGACTATAGCTGAAAATTCTGTCACTATCTGCCAAAGTACTTTGAAGGACATGGAATGTTGTATCTGTAGATTGTCATGGAAACTTTAAACAGATAGAGACATGTAACAGAAGGCTGTCTATTTTCCACACTGTGCAGAAATCCACCATTGACAGAAGCCTTGTGTTTTGGCCTTCCAGGATCATAGAGAATAAAAAGAAAACAATTGTACCACTGATCTGAGCGTGTCAATGGCTTAATATGTGGCCTGATATGTTGGGAGGGACACAGCCTGAGAAAAGGAATTTTAAAACCCCTGCACTGCAGGTAAAAGAAATTGGAAAAATCACTTTCTCAGTGTGTGGGCTCCAGTCAGCCACTGCCAAAAGGTATCAGGGTGAAAGAATCAGGATTAAATATAGGAGTTGGAACATTATGTCATAGAACATAGAACATTACAACGCAGTACAGGCCCTTCGGTCCCCGATGTTACGCCGACCTGTGGAATCAGTCTGAAGCCAGTCTACCCTACACTGTTCCATTTTCATCCATATGCCTATCCAATGACCATGTAAATGCCCTTAAAGTTGGTGACTCTACTACTGTTGCAGGCAATGCGTTCTACACTCCTACTACTCTGTGAGTAGAGAAACTACCTCTGACATCTGTCCTATGTCTATCACCCCTCAATTTAAAGCTGTGTCCCCTCATGCTAACCGTCACCATCCAAGGAAAAAGGCTCTCACTGTCCACCCTATCTAACCCTCTGATTATCTTATACGTCTCAATTAAGTCACCTTGCAGCTTTCTTCTCTGTAATGAAAATAGCCTCACGTCCGTCAGCTTTTCCTCATAAGACCTTCCCTCCATACCAGGCAACATCCTAGTAAATCACTTCTGAACCCTTTCCAAAGCTTCCACATCCTTCCTACAATGCTGTGACCAGAACTGTATGCAATACTCCAAGTGGGGCCACACCAGAGTTTTGTACAGCTGTAGCATGACCTTGTGGCTTCAAAACTCAATCCCTCTACCAATAAAAGCTAACACACTGTATGCCTTCTTAGCAGTCCTATCAATCTGGGTGACAACTTTCAGGGATTTAAATACACGGACACTGAGATCTCTGCTCATCTACACCGCCAAGAAACTTACCATTAGTCCAGTACTCTGTGTTCCTGTTGCTCCTTCCAATGTGAATCACCTCACATATTTCTGCATTAAACTCCATTTGCTACCTCTCAGCCCAGCTCTGCACTTTAACTATGTCCCTTTATAACCTGCAATATCCTTCAGCACTATCCACAACTCCACCAACCTTTGTGTCATTTGCAAATTTACTAACCCATCCTACTACGCCCCCATCCAGGTCATTTATAAAAATGACAAACAGCAGTGGACCCAAAACGGATTCTTGCGGTACCCCCTTAGTATCTGAACTTCAGGATGAACATTTCCCACCAACAACCACCCTCCGTATTCTTTCCGCTAGCTAATTTCTGATCCAAACCACTAAATCACCCTCAATCCCATGTCTCCGTATTTTGTGCAGTAGCCTACCATGGGGAACCTTATCAAATGCCTTACAGAAATCCATATACACTGAATCTGTGTGTATGTGTATTGTGTAATGCATTTAGTAATTAAGTAATTAATAAATATTTAGTAACTTAGTAATAGGGGTGCTGAGTTGGAGAGTTGGATCTGGGATGGGGTGGGGGAAGGGGAGATAAAGAAACTGGTGAAGTTGATGTTGATGCTATGTGGTTGGAGGGTCCCAATGCAGAAGATGGGGCATTCTTCCTCTAGTCATCTAGTGGCTTGGATTTGGCAGTGGAGGAAGCCCAGGACTTGCATGTCCTTGGGACAGTGGGAGGGGGAGTTGAAGTTGTTGGCCACAGGATGGTAGGGTTCTTTGGTGTGTGCGTCCCAGAGATGTTCCCTGAAATGCTCTGTGAGTTGGCGTCCTGTCTCCCCAATGTTGAGGAGACCATATCAAGAGCAATGGGTATCTTGGATGAGGTGGGTGGATGTGTAGGAAATCTCCACCGGATGTGAAAAGATCCTTTGGGGCCTCGGATGGAGGAGAGGGGGATGTGAGGAAACAATGGAAGGTACCAGGTGTGGAGAGGTCAGACTTAACGAGGGAATCATGGATGGAATTGTCTCTGCGGAATGCAGATAGGGGTGGGGAGGGAAACATATCCCTCGTGGTGGTGTCTGATTGTAAGTGGCAGAAATGGCAGAGAATAATGTGCTGTATCCAGAGATTGGTGGGGTGGAAGGTGAGGACTGGGTGTTTCTATCTTTGTTGAGGTTAGAGGGGTGGGGTTCAAGGGTAGAAGTGGGGGAAGTGGAGGGGAAGTGTTGGAGGGCGTCATTGACCATGTGGGAGGGGAAATTGTGGTCCTTCAAATAGGAGGGCACCTGGGATGTCCTGGAATGAAATTGCTCCTTCTAGGAACAGATACAGCAGAGGCGGCAGAATTGGGAGTAAGAGATCGTGTTTTTACAGGAGGGGAAGGGGTAAGAGGAGATATAGTCCAGGTAGATGTGGGAGTCAGTGGATTTGAAGTAGATATCCCTGTTGAGTTGGTCGCTGGAGAGGTCCAGGAATAGGAGGGCAGTGTCGGAAATGGTCACTTAAGGTCAGGGTGGAAAGTGTTTGTGAAGTTGATGAACTGTTCAATCTCCTCATGTCCATCTTCCTTCCCACCTATCTGCTCCACCTTCCTCACTGACCTATCATAATTACTCCTCCACCTACGGCCTTCCCAGCTTCCTTACCTCCAGCCCCACTCCCACCCCTTTATTTATCTTACAGTCCCCTTCCCACTCCACATTCATGATGAATGACGTTTGCCCGAAATGTCGACTTTTCTGCTCCTTGGATGCTGCCTGACCTGCTGTGCTTTCCCCGCACCATTATGGGCAAAAGGTATCAACAAGGGAGGTGATCCTCTCAAAATTTAACCTTGTTGTGACCAGTAGAACGGGTGAGTGAATAAATAAGAGGAGCCAGTCAATCCCTGCTGAGGGCAGGAGCTTGACATTTTGGGGTCTGGAATCTGGAACTGTAACAAATTGGGAAATTCACCCCAGATCTGGCCATTACACTTGCAAGGAGAGAAAACAGAGACGTATATGAGTTCCTCATGGCTTTTGTGGCGAAAAAGGATGCTGGGTTTATACTAGGTCTCTGGAGCTGGAATATTACCACTTAGCAGAATCTCAGTGTAATGGTGGCCTGCCAGATGCCACTAACATCAAGTGTCAAGTTAAGGGCCACTCCTCATCTCTCGCCAGCATTTTAATCATGTGGGAGGTGCCACCACTACTGTATGGGCAATCCACCAGCTAAACCCAGGAGCCTTGTTCTAACGGTTCTGGGAGGTGGGCTCGCTTTATAATTACTCCATGATCCACACTGTGGCTCTGACTCCAGACCTGAAGAATGCAGGCACCCCATTCACGAGGATGCCTGCCTGCCTGTCCATAGAATGGTGCATTTTAAAAAAAAATTACAGTCTTCAATGGCATCTCACTAGAGTTGCAAGTCTTCCTTCTTCCTGCAACCTCAGTCATGGCTATCTCTAGTGACTGTGCTCTTGGGGCTGATGGACCTTCTGTTCAGGCTAAAAACTCTGACAGACATGGCACCATCCTTAATGGATGTCACTGTTGTTGATGACAGCTTCTTAACTGTCTGCTGACGGTAAAATGCCACTCAGTGTCTCACCTCCAACCCACAGGCTTCGATCTGGCAGTGCGCCACCTGGTGAGACTATTCCCTATGGGGAACTGTACATTTTTGGAGGGTGTTGTCAGGCATAGATGTAAGAAAGATGCTAGCTTGGATGCTGCTATTTGGAAAGGGCTTTGAGGTGTCATCAGAAAGTGGAATGAGTGGAATAAGTGCAAGGTGTATTGGTCCTGTGAGAAGAATGCTAAGAAAGACAGAGTTCAAGGCTTGGTGTGAAAACATTTAATGTCACTCACTCCTGAAAGGTCGGATGCTCATGGCGCATTATCTCTAGGCTGGAGGAGCTGAATTTGCTCTGAAATTCCTTGGCCATTTCCACCCATCCCTGGTTTGAAAGGTTATACTCTTCCTCTCATCCTGGGGGAATATCATCTCACTTTAGCTTCTCATGTCAGGATCTCCAGGTAAGAGTAAGACACCCAGCAGCAACCTACCCAGGTCACCTCTCTATTACTATGGTTGCTACAATCTCAAAAATCCAAGTGTTGGTGAGCCCTGGAAACCAAGGTTGTAGTTTCTTTTGGAATCCTTTCCTTTGACAGAATGGGTGCATCATCTAGTCTAGTGCCTGTGTAGATTCTTTATAAGAGCTATTCAAAAAGATCTCCTTCCCTACTCTTTCTCATCATCTGTCCAATATCACCTTTTCATATATTTATCTAGTTCTTCATTGAAAGTGTCTTTGGAACCTACTTCTATCATGTACAAGCAATGCATTCCAGGTCATAATTGATCAGTTATCTTCCCCCATCTTCTCAGTGCCTTAAATATTGTCAAATATGTCATTTACCTATAATCACACTTTTACAAACATAGATAGTATCAAGAGCAAAGATGTAGTGATCGTAACAAGGTCAGCCAAGTGGACTTCATAGAATACAAGTTTCCTGATTGGGGCAGTTAATCTGGTCCAGTCAGGGAACTCTGGCTGATAGATATAAACAGGAATATTCCTTGTGTCTCTCACTGTCTCTAACGCCTGCACACACACACACCATGGGTGCTGGGGAAAAAATAAGCACTACCGCAGTTAGGCGGTAGTGTGGGGGTTTTAAAAAAAAATAAAGTAAACAGGAGTCTCAGCATTGCCCTTTTGTGAAGGGCACTGCTTGTCACTGACCACTTGGGTGAGAAAAAAATAAAATAAAAAAAAATTAAAAAAAGAAACAGGAGTATTCTTTGTGTCTCTCACTGTGTCTCACACCTGCACACACACAACATGGGTGCTGGGGAAAAAATAAGCACTACTGCAGTTAGGCGGTAGTGTGGGGGTTAAATAAATAAAAAAAAGAAAAAAATAACCAGGAGTTGTTTTGTGTAGGGCACTGCTTGTCACAGGCCACTCGGGTGTTTTCTTTTTGAGAGCTGGATCAGTGTGAGTGTGTGAAAAAAAAAACAGGAGTATTCCTTGTGTCTCTCACTGTGTCTCACACCTGCACACACATAACATGGGTGCTGGGGAAAAAATAAGCACTGCCGCAGTTCGGCGGTAGTGTGGGGGTTATAAAAAAGAAAAAAAAAATTAACAAGGGCCTTCCCCTCCAATTCTATTTTGATTTAGTCCCTGCCCTCCCCTTCACTGTTTGATCACACAGCATTGCCCTTTGTGAAAAAAAAATAAACAGGAGTATTCCTTGTGTCTCTCACTGTGTCTCACATGGGTGCTGGGGAAAAAATAAGCACTACCGCAGTTAGGTGGTAGTGTGGGGGTAATAGGAAAATAAATTTTAAGAATAAATAAACAGGAGTATTAGAAGTCCGTTCACTGTGAGAGTTGGCTCTGAGGGAACTGAATCAGTGTCAAGGATGCTCCACATGTAAATAAAGGGTGAGTTGGTGATGGGATACTGACCTCTGTGGAGTTATTTCCGGAGTTATTCATTAATGCTAGCTCAACAAAAGACCAGCATTGTCGTACCTTTTTAGCATTGGGAAACTGATTTCATTTTGTCTGTCACTTGAGGGGCTGGTGAGCAAACTTTAAAAGGTTAGATTTGGTGGCCAGTCAACATAAATTTTAAAATATCCAAAGAAATACATTGATCATTTGAACAAATGAGTGATAGATAAAAATTTCCATTTCAAAGTTCCGAGCAGCAGAATTGATCATGAAAGACATTTTCTTTTTTGCTTTTTTGATTAAGAAGTGGAACAAAAAAGAGATAGACTATGTTCTGAACTCTGTGCTCGGGGCCAAGCTACGGAGCTGGATTTAAGTAACACTGACCTTGTTTTTATCTCTAACGGCGAACATTCCAAAATAGCTTTGGCAACGAAAGCTAGAGTCATAGAGATGTACAGCATGGAAACAGACCCTTCAGTCTGGGTTTCCTCCTCTCCCTGTGACCAGTTATCAATGGCTTCTACCTGCTGACAACTGTGTGATTGGCTCCCAGGTGGCTGAAGGATTGCTGCACTTTTAAAAGCAAAGTTAAAAATCACAAAACACCAGGTTATAGTCCAACAGGTTTATTTGGATGCACTAACTTTCAGAGTGCTGTCTCTTCACCAGTTGGTTGTGAAGAGGCAGCACCTCAAAAGCTAGTGCTTCCAAATAAACTGTTGGACTATAACCTGGTGTTGTCGGATCTTGAACTTTGTCCATGCTAGTCCAACACTGGCACCTCCAAATAATGACTTTTAAAAGCAAGTTACCTGATGTTCATTGTAAGTTATTTACACAGCTGTTGGGATGTTGGGGAGAATGGGGTTTAGATTATAGTGGTGCTGGAAAAGCACAGCAGGTCAAGCTGCATTTGAGGAGCAAAAAAATCGACATTTCCGGCAAAAGCCCTTCATCAGGATTCCTGATGAAGGGCTTTTGTCCGAAACGTTGATTTTCCTGCTCCTCGGATGCTGCCTGACCTGCTGTGCTTTTCCAGCACCACTCTGATCTAAACTCTGGTTTCCAGCATCTGCAGTCCTCACTTTTGCCTAGTTGATATTAACCTTACAGCAAATCTTCTTGCAAGGATGCCTACCTTGAAGGAGTTCTCCCCCTCTCTCCACAAGAATCTCAGTGAGTCTCTCTCTCACTGCAATCCCCAGGTCATCTCCTCGGCCCTGAAGCTCTTCAACCATGCACTGAAACAGACTCACTACCGCAGCCACATTTGCTTCCTCAGTGCCTGCTTCTGTAACCAACTGGACTCCAGACTACATTCAACCCAGCACAGTTCAGAACCGAACAGGACAACCAGTTCAGACTACAGATTCAAAACCATCAGAAACAGTTCTCCTTCGGGATCCTCCACTCCACACTGGCCATGCGCTGGCACCTGACCTCTCTACAGTCAGCCCTGCCTCAGCTGAGGGCCACACTCTCTCAGAATTGCAAAAGACCCCTTCTGTACTATATTCCAAGAAGAATTCATACTCTCAACAAACAGTATTTCAACACCATCTCAAACATCAAAAACTGTAAGTACAACAAACTTTTATACACCACCTCCATAACCAGCTCTCCTCAAGCATTCCAGAAGATTCCCCCGGCCTCTGGAACTGCTCGGATGCCATTAGCCATGTGGCTGGTACAGCTACCATCCCCACAGCGATTGATGACATCACTTCCACCCCCATCACAGCCACTTCCACCCTTCACGATTCCTCATGTACCACAGGTGACATCACCTCTGCTGATGTCACACGTTCAGTGACTTCCGCCCCCTCTACTGTTGTGTTCGCCACCACTTCCATCCCCACCAATGCCACTCACCTGCATTCTGCCGACACGCCCCCCACAGGTCCCACTGTCACCATCCCTGCGCCCCAGAACTCTGAGGGGAACACCACCCCTGTTCATGACTCCACCCCATTCCCTCCACCACCATACCCACTCCAGTTACATGCTCCAGCCCCACGTCCAGCTCCACACCTACACCAGGTCCTAGCTCCCAGCCCTGCTGGGTTTTCACCATCCCCCTAGACATTCCCCTCACTGAGGACGAATGATCAGTCCTCAGCAAAGGCCTTTATCTTTATCCCCCTCTGTCCACGCATCAATGATTTAATGCGCATTGTGGATTCCTGATGAAGGGCTTTTGCCCGAAACGTCAATTTTCCTGCTCCTCGGATGCTGCCTGACCTGCTGTGCTTTTCTAGCACCACTCTGATGTAAACTTTGGTTTCCAGCATCTGCAGTCCCCACTTTTGCTGCATTGGGGGGAATGTCTAATCAAAAACAAGTTGGAGCCAGGAGGCTGTGTAGCAAGTAGCTGATAGGTTATCAATGACCAATCTGCCTGTCAACAGCTAAGTGATTCGCTCCCAGGCAGGGAGTACAGCTTGGGCCTGTGAATGTTCTGGTGCAGAACTTTTGGAGGGGAAGGACCTGTTCTTGATTGTAGTAAAAACATCTCAAGGCTGTAGACAGCCAGTTTGTTTACCCACATCATTTACTATAAGCTATGATTTTTATAACATTTTTAAATTCATTCATGGGATGAGGGCATCACTGGGTAGGTCAGCAATTATTGCCCATCCTAGTTCAGAGTTAACCATATTGCTGTGTATCTGGAGTCACATATAGACCAGAATAATAAGGATTGCAGTTCCTTTCCCTAAAGGACATGGGTTTCTTTGACAATCGATTCTTGGTCATGAGTGCTCTTAATTCCTGATATTTATCAAATTCAAATGCCACCAAATGCATGGTGGGATACAAGACTGGGTCCCTAGACCATTACCTGGGTCTCTGAATTAATAGTTCAGCGATTATACCATTCAGCCATTGCCTCCCTGAGTCAGAGGCCTTCATAATTGTAAACCTGACAAACTGTGCCTCTTGCAAGCAGCAAACAAGTGAAAGCATCTGCAAAAGCAAGGTCAGGAAATAGGGTTTTGATCAACAAAAGGATAATTTCAACAAACCTTGTGGACAGGGATCACTGAACTGCTTTCCTAATCTTTCCCTCTGCCCATAACATTCATGTTTTTAATATATGTCTGTGGCTGTCTGTCTGTGTCTATGTAGGGGGAGTTTTATCAGTGAGTTATACTTAAAACTAAATTTCTGGTGTGCTATGCCAGTGAGGCAAAACGTTATCATGTATTTCAAATGTTAATTTACAGAGGAAAATGCAAATGATACACTAGATGTTCAGCAGCTGTAGCATGAATAAGGGAACTGGGTTCACCAAAAATAGTTTTTGATGTGAATTATCACAGAGAGAAAATAATCTGAGATCATGACTTTCCATCTGGTGTGGAAGCAAAACAAAATCTATCAAACCCATTCGCTCCTTCACAGACAGTAATATCCAGTTGACACTGAATATTGACAGAGGCCTGGGAGCATATCGATGCTTTCCCTTTCAGTCAGGAAACTGTGCAGGGAGGCATGAAAGGGAGGTGAAAAAAACCCTCAAATTATTAATCAAATTCATCATTGCTGGGAGTTATTACAAGGTAATAATATTATTGAGAAATTCAGCTAATTTGACAAAGCATGAAGCTTGAATCGATTATATTTGTCACTCAGCCAATTACAATATTGGAATTACTCCAGGAATATTTGTAATTTTCATAATGGAACTCATGAGGAGAAAACATTAGTTCTTCCGAGGATTGTTTTATTTTGTTCCAATGCAGCTGCCCAATTTTATGATAATGATCATTATATTGAAATTATTAATGTGTTCTGGCTTTCCCGTGAATAATTGTGGATGTAATTATACAGTTTCTCAATCATAATGAATGGGGAAAAGCAGGAAAGAGCACCATTCTGCAATGCTTAGCAACAAATAAAACAACCCATTTCTTCCATTACGTTGACACCCAAAGGATCAAAGTCATCCAGGCTCTGTCCATTACAATAGTCCATCTTATGATGATGATTTGGCTAATACAATGTTGGGATTGGTTGGACGGTCACCAACTTTTCTATTTCTAGGCCAGCTTTATCAACGTGTAATAAATTCTACACGTTGAACTCAAAACAAATTAATGGAGGGATAAAAGGATTGTTTTGATGCTTGAATTAATATGAATAGATTGACTTTTCTTATCCTTGATATTTATAACCTTAGGACTGATGCATTTTAAACATTGCTAATAGGAGATTAGAAGTTGAAGCTATTCATCTTACATTCAATAGACTGAGAACATAAGAAGCGGACCTGAAAAAAGAGGGTGTGGAATGGTTGGCATAATTGGCATGGAGAAGCAACAAGAACAGCTTTCAATCTTAATTCTCTGCCCAGGAGGGGGGACAGGGCATTGCCATAGACATTCATCAGAGCTTGTCTGTCTTCACGATTCCCTTTTTTTGAGAAAGGTATGCACAAATTATTTTTGCCTGTGTAAAACAGAGTGCTGAGTATTTGTAGATGAAGCTTCCAGCATGTACAAATGCAGAACCTTATGGGCTCAGCTAATAATCTGAAATTGGTTTCTGGTGTAACTCTCAGGTCCAGATTATTTAGTAATTGATTTCCAATAGCCGAATCATTGCTAATGCTGGATAAACCTTTCAGAGCTTGCAAGCACAGGCTGCTTGAGCACAATTGGCACGTTGCCCACTGTGAATGGTCAACAGGATGTGTTCTGTGATACAGTTTGATACCAGCCCTACAGTTCTGGCATCCCACCAGCATTAAATTCATCGATCATATTATTCATCTTTGTGTTAGGCAAAGCATCTTTTTGGTCTATTGGCAACATCCTGTTCATGGAGAAAAACGCTTTGTGGGTTTATTGCATATTAGTAACATGAGACAGATAGTTTCTCTTGCTGTTCAAATTTTCGAGACACCTTCAAATTCCCTTAGTTCTGATGAATGCAAGATAAAAAACTTACACATCTAGTTTCCTTTTAGCAGTGTTTAAGTTCTGTGTTACCAAGCTTTTATTGATACATTTTAATGATTGCAGCATCAAGAGTTGAGAGAAATGGAAGTTATTCTGGTGAGATATTTTTGGCTTTACCATTAAACTAATGACTCACATCGCTATTCTTTTCTTTCACCCTCCTTTAACCTTGACTTGGAGGAGCTGGTATCGGACTGGGGTGGACAAAGTTAAAAATCACACAACGCTAGGTTATTGTCCAACAGGTTTATTCGGAAGCACTAGCTTTCGAGGCATTGCTCCTTCATCAGGTTGAAAACTAGTGCTTCCAAATAAACCTGTTGGACTATAAGGGCTGGTGTTGTGTCCTTTCAGCCTAATCGTGTTAACTCCTTTGTGGAATATGGTTTCAGAGGATTGAGCACTCTCTGGTCTGTTACTGAAATATTTATTATCCATATGTAAACTCAGTCAGTGGACTTCAGTCCAGGTGGGGAGTGGGTTTGGGGGTAGCTGCGGAGTCGTAGCCATCTTCTAAATCTGTCTTCAGCCAACATTAATGCACATATACTTTCCAGAGTGGTCATCTGATAGCAATCTACCTTTTCTCCTCCTTAATTTAGGTGCATAGAGGCCAATTGTAACATTACTGCGGTCACCTCTACTATCAACTTTGCTGCGGTCAACTGATTCAGTCAAAACTGGGCATCAAACTTCTGACCTTTTCGTCTGTGTTGTTTAATGTTACACTAACACATTCCATTAATTTCAAAGTCGCTAAGGCACTTTTTATCGTGTAAAGTGAAAGAGGCCTGGAAAATCATTCAACTGTGAGATTCTTATTGCGTTAAGCTCTTGATTTTTCCCAGAAAGATTTGCCATCAGAGTGGTCTTTCTTTGCAGTTTATTTTTCTATTAGCCAAGTACCCTCCTGACTTAACATCCATCTAAATTACATTTTTAATAAAACAACACTCAATGCTGTGGTTCTGTTCGCCGAACTGGAAGTTTTTGTTGCAAACGTTTCGTCCCCTGGCTAGGCGACAACATCAGTGCTTGGGAGCCTCCTGCGAAGCGCTTCTTTGATGTTTCCTCCGGTGTTTATAGTGGTCTGTCCCTGCCGCTTCCGGTTGTCAGTTTCAGCTGTCCGCTGTAGGAATTCGACTGGGACAACACTACTATCATAGGGCAAGCCAGACAGAACAGCCAGGGAATTCCTAGAGGCATGGCATTCATCCACAAACCCGACCAATCAACACGTTATAAGTATTTAGCTTAAAGAAGTGCTTCGCAGGAGGCTCCCAAGCACTGATGATGTCGCCTAGCCAGGGGACGAAACGTTTGCTACAAAAACTTCCAGCTCGGCGAACAGAACCACAACAACGAGCACCCGAGCTACAAATCTTCGCACAAACTTTGAACAACACTCAATGTTGGTGACTTTGTTGATGTAAATAGTTGAGGAAATTATCATAAATCCTTCCCTTTTGAACTATGTTCTTTGGATTCATCCAAAATGCTTCATGTCTGTTTTCATACCTTGGCAAAATTAAGATTCCATATGTCCATCTCACCAAGTATCTTGATTTTCAGAATAATAATTAGTTGATCAAGAGGAAATAGCTGAGGAAATTGCCAATAGTGCTCATAATAAGTTGTTCCTGGTCTTTCCCTAACAAAGAATTTCTGTCGTTCAATGATATTGCACATAATCCTATTACATATGTATACTTGTTTTTCTAATAGATATCAGCTTGCTGAAAAATTATTGCTTGCCAATTAGAGAATGTATTCTGCACTTTGTCAATACTCTGGTGGCAGTCTAATAAACTGCACACCTGTCATAGGATTAATTACTCACCTAAAACATTATCATTTACCAGTTCTCCTGGGCCCAGAACCAAAAAGCAGTTGGTATGATTGATGACAGCCTGAGGCATTAAAGAGCCATGATAAAACCAATTTTTAATTATATGAATTGAGTTTGTACTATCACGTTTGATTCAAAGATGACATTGATGCTGAAAATAATTTTTATCATTTTGGGAAAACTTATTTTTAAAAATGAATATTTTTAATAGTTCCATATCTCCAACAATATGGCAGTTGTAGATTGTCGAAAATCTTTCACAGCCTGCTGTGCGGACAACATTATGGCTGCACAAACTGTTCATCTCCTCATTTCTCTGCCACTTATTTCACAAATCATCACCTTTGCCAATTCATGCTTTCAAGATATGAAATCAGAAAATTGAATTTTATTGCTCCTCTGTTATTGACTTGTATACTCACAGCTATTATGTCTAATCCCCATTATTCATGAGCTATATTGTCAGCACTGGAAAATTTCTACAACATTGTTAATGTATTTTCTCTCTATATATTATGTTTCCAATATCTCTTGTCCCATCCCCCACTCTGCTGGTCTCTGCTTTCTCTAGTTCATTAAAGGCTGTCTACTTCTGAGCCGCAGGGTAATTAAGGCCGGAGCAAGGTTCTGTTTGATTGCCTGAAAGCTGATTCCACAAGTCTTACATTCCTCTGGGACCAAGAAAGCATGTTGAGAATATATGAATCCATGTGTTGCTGAGAACAGGGGAAATTGGTCACTGTTAAGGGAAAACACTTGCCTTGAAAACAGAAATTAGTAATGAGACCTCATAGTTCGTGCTATACAGTCAACCTTTTTGCTGTACAGTAAGTCCAAGGAAGAGACTGATAGTGAGCAACATTTCCTTTTTTATAAAGTATATCTCAGATATAAAATTGAATATATTAAGCTAACTGTAAATAAAATTCTCATTCAACTCTCAAAAATCCATTTTTATTATCTGGAATGTGCTCAACTGTTAATTAACTCTTTACAGATGTTGATATATGAAGCCTCTTAAAACCTCTCCAAAATTAGGGGTTGACTTTTGTGCTGACTGAGTATATACATGAATTGCCAGTGCGGGTAGTAGCCATTTTGAAATGCCATTGACATCTGACAGAAAGGGTGGATATATCTTAACATTCCTTACACCTTTGCAATACAGCCTGAATAATCTATCTGATCCATTGCCCATAGTTACAAAATACCATGGGTAAAATATATAATCGTTGGATGCAAAATTGTCTCTTGTTTAAGAGGAAGATACACTACCACCTCAAGAATCCTTTCAACAAGTTTATAGAATGGGTGCAGAGCCATACAAATCAGATTTGCTCAAAGTTTGATTCCTACTCAAAGACGAGCTAATTACTGTGATTACAGAGTGCTGTGGCTGAATGGGGGGCTTTGACATACCTGCTGACCAAGCAAAAATCTTGTCTTTGTGGCTGCAAAAATGGAATTAGGTTATACAGAGAGCTGATCTATTTGTTGGATTTTATGGGAAAAAAAACTAAATTCTTCAATGGAAGTTTAGGTCATATTTTGATTTGATTTTTTTTTGACATATATTTTGTTACAAAGTACAGGTAGTCAACCTGTTATCTGAAATCCGAAAAGCTCCAGAGTCCAAAGGTCTTTTTGTGAAGTTCTTTTTCTCATTAACAAGGTTGTTTGGCTTGCAAACAGTTAACCCAAGTCCACACCCATTCGATGCGTACCACTCAGATATGATATGTGGGGGCATGGCCCAGCACTGGCAGGTCTCAATTTTGTTTCAGGGCCCATTTTACTCACAGTAAGTCTGCTCCTTCTGTAAGCTTTTTAAAAAAATTCAAAATCAAACTGTCACTTATTTTGAAATTTGAAAAATTCTGAATTCCGAAAATCAGCTGGTCCCAAGCATTTCGGATAAAGAATTGTGCACTAGTACAGTGAGAAGTGTTGCATAGCGTTACCACTCTTCAGTACCATTTTAAAACACAGAAAAACAAACCAAAACATAGAATATAAAGGCAGAAATATAGAGAAATAAAGGAAGGTCTCCTCACTTGAGAAAGGATGTACTGACACAAGAGGGGGTGCAGCGAAGGTTCACTGGATTGATTCCGGAGTTGAGGGAGCTGGCTTATGAGGAGAGGCTGACAAGACTGGTATTATATCCATTGGAATTTATAAGAATGGTGGGGAGGCATCTTACAGAAACATATAAAATTATGAAGGGGATAGACATAGAGAGGAAGTTTCTACTGGCTGGTGAAACTAGGACAAGACGGCATAGCCTCAAAATTAGGGGAACAGATTTACGACTGAATTGAGAAGGAATTTCTTCACCCAGAGGGCTGTGAATCTGTGGAATTCCCTGGCCAGTGAAGTGGTTGATGCTACTTCAGTAAATGTTTTTAAGGCTAAGATAGATATTATTTTGAACAATAAAGGAATTAAGGATTATGGTGAGAGGGTGGGTAAGTGGAGCTAACGCCACAAAAGATACACCATGGTCTTATTGAATGGCGGACCAGGCTTGAAGGGCCAGGTGGCCTACTCCTTATGTAAATGTCCAACTTTACAGTCCTTCTTGTTAAGTGCTCTGTCATGGGCCTGGTGGCCAGGCACATGTCTCTTCGCCATGACACTGCCACTCGAAAGAAAGATGCCAGTCTTTGGTGCCGTCTCGCCTCTACTGACACCCTCACACTATGAGTCCTTGCTGGACCTTGCCAAAGCATACACCACCGACGCTGGGGACTGAACTTGACTCCGTCACTGTCATGGATCTACTTCGGTCCCACCTCTCCGATGCAGCCCTTGCTGATGCCGCAAGGTCTTGTACTGGGTGCAAAGGTGCCTCTGCCACTAACTCCATGGGTCTGTCCTGGACACAAATGCCGCTGGGAACCCAATTTCTCCTTTGCTGCAGCAACCATGAGGAGGTGCTAGGACCATCTCGTCATGCACCCAAATTGTGCCTGATGCCACTGCCAAATGCCTGCGATGAGTCTGCTTGCCAACCGTTGTGCTGTTACCACGAGCTCCTGAGCTCTTCAACAAGAGATAACTGAAATAAATGAGAAAAGAAAAAACAAAATGAGAAAAGAGAGAGAAAAAAAACAAAAAGAAGAAAAACTCAGAAGTCCTAGTCCACCGCCATCTTACCGGAAGGAGATTGTTTTCTCACCAAGTTATTTTTCCTTCTCTTTTTCCTTTGAAACATTCTCATCTTGGCAAAGTACAGCTTTTTGGCAGTTCCGAGGGGCAACTATTCATGTGTGAGCCACAACAGTGAATGCAGATAATGATGAATATAGTAAGAGGCAAGAGTTAAGACTGGTTGTGTTCATCTCACCTGGCTTCCTTATATGTTTAAATTGCAACAGAAATAATTAAATAGTAATTAGGTGTTCAAATTCTTGCTGATTTTCCATTCCTTACTCAGAAGCTTTGAGGCATTTTGAAAGCCTAAGCTGTGATCAGCTAACACAGTACCACAACAAGACTAGAGCTTTTCCTGCACCTCCAAACACCTCATATACATTGTCCGTTGCTCTCGATGTGGTCTCTTCTAAATTGGGGAGATAGGATGCTAACTCACGGAATATTTTAGGGGACATCTCTGGGACATATGCACTGAACAGCCCCACCACCCTGCGAGAATGCTTCAATTCCCTCCCCTCCCACCCATCCCTCGCTCCGCCAAGGGCATGCAAGTCCTGGGCCTCCTCCACCGCTAAGTACAAGCTGCCCACCAACTGAAGGAAGAATGCTTCATCTTCCGCCTTGGGTCCCTCCAACTACACGCCATCAACGTCAAATTCACCAGTTTCCTCATCCCAGATCCAACCCAGCACTGCCCTCTTGAACTGTCCTACCTGTCCATCTTCCTTCCCACCTAACTGCTCCATCCTCCCCTCCAACCTATCACCATCATCCCCCCCCACCACTTGCATCTAGCCTTCCCAGCTACCTCACCTTCACTCCAAGCCCCACCCTCCTATTTATCTCTCAGCCCGTTTCTCCACTCCACATTCCTGATCAAGGGCTTATGATTGAAACATCGACTCTACTGTTCCTCAGATGCTGCCTGACCTGCTGTGCTTTTCCAGCGCCACACGTTTCGACTCTGATCTCCAAGCATCTGCAGTCCTCACTTTCTGCTTCAGCTGTATATGGTCAACTATTCCTTAGGTTAATTATTTGAACAAACTGAGAATGTGTCAACAGATGATGGCATTTAATACAGTGGAAAGAAAAGAATATTAGAGCAAGGGTTTCTGAGAAACAGTTTTTAACAGCAGACACGAATGCAAAATTCTGTATTATTTCCACAAGGTGCTTCATTCAATATGTTCATCGACAGTTGGAATCAACCTGTTCAGTGTTGTTGTTGCTTACTTCTGGAACAGGTGGGATTTGAACTCTGGCCTCCTGGTTCAGAGGCAGAGACGCTACCGCCTCAAGAATCATTCCAACAAATTTATAGAATGAGTGCTCAGCCATACAAATCATATTTACTTGAAGTTTGATTTCTACTCAGTAACAAGTTAATTGATGGCCTAATAGAGAAGATGGAGGTGAAAAGCAAGTGTATGGTTTAATTGTCTCTTTCCTTACTTCTCTCTTTGTCACATTCGTACAGAAAAAGACATTTTCTGAGGGTGAGTCTCCATCCTTAAGTATATACATTTTCTTCTCTCCCACCTTTTGTTAGTTGTCTCATGTCAAGACAAGGTCAGTTGATTGTTCCCATATCATTCTCTGTCTGTCTGTCTGTCGGTCTGTCTGTCTGTCTGTCTCTCTCTCTCACTCTGTCTGTCTCTCTCTGTGTCTCTTTCTCTCTCTCTCACTCTCTGTCTGTCTGTCTGTCTCTCTCTCTCTGTCTCTCTATATCTCAGTCTGTCAGTGTGTCTGTCTGCCTCTCTCTCTCTGTCTGTCTGTCTCTCTTCCTTTCTCTTTCTCTCTCTCTCTCTGTCTCTCTCTCTCTCTTTCTCTCTCTTCATCTGGGATATATCTTATCTAGTTCTTCTTGTTCCCACAGTGACATTGCTGAGGTCTTGATGTTAGTGTGAATAGATTGTAAATATGGATTCCTCATCTCACTAGCAAGTTGGTGTTAACGTGTTGTTATTCTGGCACTGCAGTCATGGAATTAATTTTCATAAATAACAGCTGAATATAACTGTGTTGAGTGGGGAATGTGATTCATTTTATAAAAAAAGTGTGTACTTATTCATTGCACAGGTTTATAAAATGTTATAAAACAGAAAAATTCCGTGCAGTCATCAAACTTTATTTAAGTGAGATTACATATTTAATTCATACCACAAACAAAGCAATAGCACAAAATAATTTGAAATGACTTTCTGGTTGTCCTGCAGCTTTCGATCAATTTTTGGGGGTAATCATCTAACAATGTTAGATTGCTATTGCAACAGCTCTAAGAAACAGAATATATTTCTTAAATTCAAGGTCATGTGTACATAATGTAGTACGTATACATTATACACAAAGTATTTATGACATAGAAACAGGCAGCTAAATAAGTCCCTTCCAAAATTTGTATTCCACAAAAGCCTCTTCCCATCCTCTTCATGTAATTCAGTCAATATATCCCACGGTTCCTTTCTCCCATATGCTTTAATTTAGCTTCCAAATAAGTGCATCCATGCTGGTTGTCTCAACTATGCCTACTATGGACAGGTAGGACAGTTCAAGAGGGCGGTGCTGGGTTGGAGGGTTGGATCTGGGATGAAGAAACTGGTGAATTTGACGTTGGTGGCGTGTGGTTGGAGGGACACAAGGCGGAAGATGAAGCATTCTTCCTCCAGTTGGTGGGCAGCTTGTACTTAGCAGTGGAGGAGGCCCTGGACTTGCATGCCCTTGGCGGAGTGAGGTAATATGTTCCATAATCTAACCACCCTTTTGAATAAAGACAAATTCTTTTTATAACCCTTTCATAATATGCTGACCAGAACTTTTATTATAGAATATATATAATACATATTTTAATAATATATATGTAGGCCGGGCTTTATTCTAACCATATATTAGAGATGTAATGTTTTTGAAAACCTAATTATTATTAAACTGATATTATTTGTTAGAA
Organism: Chiloscyllium plagiosum; assembly: GCF_004010195.1. Lineage (NCBI taxonomy): Eukaryota > Metazoa > Chordata > Chondrichthyes > Orectolobiformes > Hemiscylliidae > Chiloscyllium > Chiloscyllium plagiosum. The sequence goes on from NC_057711.1 coordinate 72,354,914, forward strand.
TAGCTGCAATAAGATGGGATTTATGAACTGGTGTAAATCCTGTTGCTCCTAATGAATATTTATGTACCATTGCTGAGCTATGTTAAATTCACTAAACTCATTAGACTTATAATGAATAAGCTAATTATTATGGCTATTACAAGCTTAATAAATACACCTTATCTCAGCGCTCATCTGTTCATTATTCAGTCATTATAGGAAAATAGCATGTAGCCTATCTATAACTCCTGCTCTACTTTAATGACACACCTAAGTGAATCAAATCCATTTGGATAATATGGTGAGATGATTTCATATTTATAAGTGTTAAATAAATGAACAGGTTCAATTCTCCTTACATCTGAAGATTGGTCTGTAAAATGTCTTACAACATCATGTGGGAGAAAGGAGACAGCAGGTGTCTTTTTTGCGACATACAATGACCATAAAATGCCTCATATTGTTGGGACTACTGCTGGGAGAAAAGCTTGAGCTTTTTCACTGGAGAGATTGAAATCATCTATTCTATGAAGAAATCTGCATTCTCAATGGGATTTCCCAGAAGTATTTTCCAAAAAGAAATACTCTTGGCTGCTATCATCATAAATGGATCATTCTACTTCATGTGTTGCCTTCAAAGGACGTAAAAAAATTAACTAATTAGGATGCCTACAGCATACAGCATAATCAACTTTGTTGCTTTTGAAATACTGTCCTCACAAGCACCCAAAGAATGGTCAAAAAACTCCTTGTGAAACCACCAAGTCATATGCTAAGCAGTATCTTTCAGAAAATTTGTTATATTATTGATTGAATAATGCAGACTTAATGAACATCTGTAATAATCAAAATTAAGATGCTATACAGCTTGTATATTAATGTAGTATCATTCAGCCTACAGCTTTGAAGATCTATTGTGTTGCTGCAACATAATTTGTAGCAAGCTTTAAATTGTACAATTTAGGAGTTATAGTTTTCTGAAGCACATGCATGAGGGTGCTAGGACAGGAACATTTATGCCATGTACGAAAAATAGAACAAAAATGAACTTTATTGTCGTTGGCAATCACTTGCTAACGAGTATGATAGCCTACTGAGAAAGTCCCGTGTCACTGACCATGGGTTGTATGGGTCCTTGTTTGGCTGATGAGCCCAATCCTAGAGCCTTCAATCACAGCATAAAACACTGTCTCGCATAGAATTGATAGGAAAAGAAGGTGTTTATTAATTCATTCAGATATACCAAGATGGGAGACTTGGATTCAAGTCAAGTCTGCTCCAGTGGGATGTGATAATATCTCTGAATAAAGTTAAAAATCACAGAACACCAGGTGATGAAGGAGCAAAGGTCTGAAAGCTAGTGCTTCCAAATAAACCTGTTGGATTATAACCTGGTGTTGTGTGATTTTTAACTTTGTATGCCCCAATCCAACACCGGCGTCTCCAAATCATATCTCTGAACAAGTTGATTAAAAAATACCGAGACCAACTTGTCCATAAGGAGCTCTGCACGTAAATTGGACAACTGGAAATATAGGTGATTTCATGATGTTGGTTGATAGGTGAAAATTGTTCAAGGTGATTTGGTAGTAGGTGATTTGGTGATTTGGTGATTTTTTATTCACTCATATAGCGGCCATTCTTCCACAATGAAAGCAAAAAAAAAACTGCTGCTGCTCGAATTCTGAAACAAACAAAGCAAGTGAGAGGTAAAATCACTAAACCTGGCAGCATCAAAGGAGAAAGAAACAGAGTTAATGTTTTGACTCCTCTGCTGCATTTCTTGAGTGTTTTCTGTGACATTCTTCACAGATCTTTGTACATGTTAAATTTTAGGATTTAATAGTTTTTCATTTTGTTGATCTGATGTGATAGAAAGCGTTGATTTTCTTTGAAAGCTGTGCAGGGCTTTTAGTATTTAAAGGGTTAATATTGGATTTTGACTCTACTAAGCTGTCAGACTATAAAGCGAAAAACACACACATTGCTGACTGCTTTTGAAATGGGATTTAACAATGGACTGCTGTGACCCAAGGTTATGGTGAATACACTTTGCATTAATATGTTGTGGATGGTGTTTCCCTAAGGGGATAGTTCATAGCTGTTTTTCTCACAATATATCATCAATTGAAATACTTCAGAATGAGCCTGAAACTAGCCTCGTACCTTACAAGCAGCATGTTTTGTATTTTGAACAATTCCCATTCAAACATTTCTCTTTCAGGTGAAATAACTATTGTTTTGTGATTTCAAATAATCTGTTGCAAAATGAGGAGTCAAATTTAGTGCCAACTTTACACATGTAAAAAGTTTAATAATGATTCCTTCCTTGGTTCACATGGCGATTTGCTAGCGATAATAGCAGATTTCCTACAGAGGTCTTTAACATATGGAGAACAATTATATTTCTTTTAGAAGTGGAATTAAATAGAACTGCATGTTTCAAACGCTGTGTTAATTCTAATCTGGATGGTGTTTGAGAAAAGCGAGAAAGGAAGTGCTCGGTCTGTCACCCATCCCCCCTGCCTGCTGCTTCTTTGTGGATGTGCAAGGGCTCTCTGCTGTCTTCTGTCAATATCCACTGCAATAAACACTGACTCTTCAATTACTATGCAGAAAATATGCAACCCCACCAAACCTATCCTCCTTGACGGTTTTGCATTCTCAACCGATTACTGTTTCAAATAATTTTGACTTTGCTTCCACATAATTGTGAAATCAAGAATTTTATGACATGTGGATTATGATTTTTAAAAATAAATTATAGTATTTGGAACGTCAATCTGCCAGACTGATTAATTCCACACAAATTGCCGCAATTTAATCAGTTAATAAAGATTTTGGGTGATTAATAATTTTACTTCACAAATTTCAGAGGCAGAGAAATCATAAGATCATAAGAAAAGGAAAGAAACAGCCATAAATGATCAAATTCAGGCATAATGTAAATAGTATGAATAAATAGTACAATTTCACCAAGTGAGGTATTAATTCAGTATTTGATCATTTGCTCGTGGCGTTACTTGCAATTTTAAATTTTAACTCCCACGGGAGAGATGTGCAGAGAATATGATATATGTTCTACTTATCAAATTAAGAGTCAGGCCTTAGGCTAGAACTGACCAAAAGGAGTTAGTACAAACATAAATACCCAGTAATGTGAAATGATATGTGTATGCAGAAAAAGAGCTGTTTTCAGAAATGCTGCCTCAACCTAAGTAAATATTTATTATGACGTTGTGTGGAAAATGTTGATTTTCTATTGAGGTTAAAAGTGTGACTTATATAAACATTTTTTGGAGGAGTTTGGGTTTTAAACAAATGACACTTAGGTTGGATAGTCTTTTGTTGGATGGGTTTAATAAGTAACCAGATCAATCTTATCAGAACGATCATTTTAAACTAGTATGTGCCACAATGCAGGTCCCTGCACAGATCCCTGGAGCATTAATGGAAGTTTGTTTATATTGTGGGGGGTTTTTGGTTGGAGAGAGAAAGCATTGATACACATTAGCTTGCTTTTAGGTTTAGAACAATAAAAGGTTAAACCTAATTTGGAAACATCCAGAAATTGGCATGTTATTGGACAAATTGGAGTACACCCGACTGGGGTCATATGCAAGAGTCTAGAGTCGGGAATGTTTTCAGAGCCATGAGGGGAAGAAGTTACTTCAGTGTAAGGGTTTCAATTTGTGAAAACGTCCAAGCCAGGAGTGTTAGTTAGAAATCTGCATTAGTTATTCAAAGCTGAGAAAACCAAAAACCTCAGATGTAGACAAATAGAAACATAGAAGATTGGAACAGGAGTAGGTTATCCGACCACTTGAGGCTGCTCTGTCATTCAATATGATCATGGCTGATCATTGAGCTCAATGCGCTAAGCCTGCCCTCCCCCCATATTCTTTGATTCCTTTAGCCATAGAGCTTTATCTGCCTCCTCTTGAAAGCACATAATGTTTTGGCCTCAACCACTTTCTGTGATAGAGAACTGATGCACAATGACACCCAGGTCTCATTGAACATTCCCCATCTCAATTTACAGCTCTTCAAATGATAATTTGCCTTCCTGCTTTTGCAGTTATCCACATTATACTCAATCTGCCATCCATTTTCCCACTCACTCAGCCTGCCCATACCATACCGCAACATCTCTGCATCCTCCTCACACTAACACTTTGACCAAGCTTTGTGTCATCTGCAAAATTTGATAAAGTTAAAAATCACGCAATACCAAGTTATAATCTAACAGGTTTATTTGGAAGTACAAACTTTCAGAGCACTGCTCCTACATCAGGTAGCTAGTTGGCTGTGACTTGAAAGAAATTCTGAGATTTACATACTAATCAATCAAAACCTGCATCCTCATTCTAAGTGATTAAAGATTTAATAGCCATCTAGGTTTGTCTAATACATTGCATCAGTTGTATGACACTTTGATCTTTTACTTATAAATTCTGAGTCTTATGTACTTGCCCCACGAGCTACCTAATGAAGGATCAGCACTCTGAAAGCTTGTACTTTCAAATAAACCGGTTGGACAATAACTCGATGTTGTGTGATTTTTAACGTTGACCACCCCAGTCCAACACTGGAACCTTCATATCATGCAATTTTTGAGATAACACATTTACCTATATTGTGAATAGCTGAAGTCTTAGAACTGATCGCTGCAATACCCCAGTAGTTGCTGTCTGCCATTCAGAAAATAACCCATTTATTCCTACACTTTGTTTCCTGTCTGCTAACCAATTTTCAATCCATCTAATTACACTACCCCCAATCCCATGCACTTTACTAATAAATGCTAATCTCTTACGCAGGACTTTGCTGAAGGCTGTCAAAAAGTCTGAATAATTGACTTCCACTGACTCCTTCGGTCAACTCTACCTGATTACATCCTCAAAGAATTCCAGTAGATTGTGGAAATTCAAAATAAAACCTTTGCGTCTCACAGGACAGGAACTAACATAGAAACAGTCAAGTCAAACATCCAAGCTTGTTATGGAACTGAAATTTCTTTGGTTTTTGAGTACTGGTAAGAAGTTTGTATTGAGGAGTAGATTGAATTTTGTTTTGCTGTGTGTTTTGAAATCTGTCAAACAGTGTTGTATTTAAATGGCTTGGTTCAGTTTATTTTATTAGAATTTATTTTATGTAGCAAACTTGTATTGTTAAAACCAAATCTACAGTCTGGAGTGCTTATGTTTCAGTGAAAGAATGTTGCTTTTTAAAAAGAAAATCTGACAAATCAAGGCAGATTTCATTCTGAGATCTGTCTCATCCAATATTAATATCAGCTGGCATCATAACACCATTTGAACCAACTCAATATTATCAAAAGGTCAGCATAATGTTATAATTTGCATTCTTAATCTGAAATTGCGACTTCTCGATTTAACTATCGTCTGGCAACCCACTGTTCAGAATTGTCAATTACACTGAATTATATATTTCAAGATATGATCCAACACTTGGTTTAGAGAAAATTATGATCATGATAATACACTGTCAATGTTCAGCCTCCATCATCTGATTGTCACACCTGAGACCTTTCATGGACTAAAATGTTTTTAAATTGACTAAATTTTTTTTTTTTAAAATGGACAAAAACTGATCTAAAATAGCTGTTTTATCTCCTGACACAGATAAGGGAAATTTCAGGGAATGTAAATGAAAAAGTAAAATGAGCTGTATTAAGATTGCCATAATATCTAAATCCCTGAATCAGCATCGAGAAATTCATATCTCTTGCTTAATTTACATGATAAATTTCTCCCTCAGATGATGAAAGGTTACCTGCAGACTTTTGGAAGGTCAATGTACAGACCCAAAAATGTTCAGATAGACCTAGATCAACAACTGCCTTGAGTGGCTCAGCACAAACAGAAAGGAATATTAACCTTGTAACAGCAAGGACACTGCAAGTCTTCCTCTTTTCTTGTCTCTTTCAATCTGAAAGGAAGTGCTAGGTGTAAAAGTGACTTGGGAAAACAAACACTTACTGCAAACTCAAGATTTACAAACTTTGTCACTGCTGCAGAATACATGTCAACAATTAAACTACCAGCCTCAGCATTAAATTATAAAACCTCAAAGACTCTAAGTATGTTTTTTTAAACAGTGTAGCTTGTTTTTCCAGGCCATTCCAGACAACTTGTCTTTTAAAGTTATCCTGAGTGTATGCGTGTGTGCGTGTGCGTGTGTGTTTTCGATGTGACATTTTTATTATTTTTCTCAGAGGTGATATGGATTAAAAATTCTCTTCCACTTGAGAAAGCCTTATAATTTGGCTCCTCCATTTTATTCTAGCTAATTATATTCAATTGAAACATGATAACTACATGTTAGTGCGGCACGGTGGCACAGTGGTCAGCACTGCTGCCTCACAGCACCAGCGACCTGGGTTCAAATCCTGCCTCAGGCGACTGACTGTGTGGAGTTTGCACGTTCTCCCTGTGTCTGCGTGGGTTTCCTCCGGTTTCCTCCCACCGTCCAAAGATGTGCAGGCCAGGTGAATTGGCCATGCTAAATTGCCTGTAGTGGTAAGTGTAGGGGTATGGGTGGGTTGCGCTTCGGCAGGTCGGTGTGGACTTGTTGGGCCAAAGGGCCTGTTTCCACACTGTAGGTAATCTAATCTACATGATTGGAATATATTTTTTAAAGTGTTGTAATTGCTCAATAGGTGGTTAAAAAGAAGAAAGCCAATTTCTCCTCCCCACGTGATCATAATGAAATGTTGTTTTAATCATTTCGATATTATAATATTTTGTCAAAGCTGTGAATCTCTGTCTTCTGACTTATTTTGTTCTCTATTTATTTTGCAGAACCCAGAAGCTTTACCATTGCCACGTTTTATGTGTTATGTGTGGTTATAAAACAGATATTGACCAACAGTATTTAAACCCCATTAATTTAGAAAGGTATCAGTTATATGGGTGGAAATCCTACCTTACTGTTAGAGAAATGATATCTGTGGGCTGTACAGCTAGTTTTGTGAAGGAGATTAAAGAAATTTGTCTGTGTTCATTTTTACTATTATAAGCAGTGTCTTAATTAAATGTATATTGAGCCCAACACCTGCTCACACATGCCTACATGCAATTAGTCATACAGAAAATTTCAAATAAATGAAATAAACAAAAGCTTTTTATTGCAGTCATGATTTGGAGATGCCGGTGTCAGACTGGGGTGTACAAAGTTAAAAAATCACATAACACCAGGTTGTAGTCCAACAGGTTTAATTGGAAGCTAGTGTGCTTCCAATTAAACCTGTTGGACTATAACCTGGTGTTGTGTGATTTTTAACTTTTTATTGCAGTTTATGACAGGTGCCAAATGGACATCATTTCTGTTTACCGTAGGCATGTTGTTATATCCAAATCTGGAATTTGGAAAAAACACTAATAATTGTGTCCTACCAGTTCTTAATCTATCACAAATGTGTGAATACCCGATTAAACCTCCAAAATGATCAATTTTCCTGACTGACTGCTACTCATATTTCATTATTATTAGGAAAATAACACTTCCATTGCAATCAAACTTATTGTTTAACAAATGGCGGAGGGGAAAAAAGGAATCACTAATCTACTGCTATGAGATTTAACTTGTATACATTTAAAACCCAAGCACACATACATTCAATAAAACAGACAGAAGAGGGCTTGACAAAAGTATAATAGGTAGGAAAATACAGACAGGTCAATGAATTCTGTAGATCAAAAGGCCAGGCCATAAGGTTGAGAGGTGATTCTCACAGTTGTTTTGACTTTAACAATGACATGATATTTATCACACAATGGCCATTTTTCAAATTTAAAAGTAGTTCAGGTAGACCCAACATTAGATTTTTTTCTTTTAATTCTTTAAATTTTTTTTTTGTTTTTTCATTTACAGAGAGAAAGCAGAGAAATATATTTTCGGTTTGCTTCTTCCAGATGTTCCTGGCTGCACTGCCCTTACAGATCTGTAACAAACTGACGCTGAACCAATCCTAGCCCTGTCATCGGGCAGTCTTCCCTAACACAAAGACTCCTGGTGATGCTGCATCTCAGAAATGTAATAACCAAAGCAACATAGTCATGTATAGCTAAAAATATTCTGCAATGCCCTTTTGATTTTCCAAGTTGCAAATCTCCCCTGGTATTCTAACTGAGGAAACAGTGTTTACTTCCAATCCAGTTTATAGCCCAATAAGGAAAAATATATTGTCTATTACAATATTTATCTTAGTGTCATCATGAACCAGACAAATTTCTAACTTTCCATTATTCAACACTGCACAAATATAATGACGTAATGAAATATTTATTAACTAACAAATTATCTTCTTGCATGTCAGTTTTCAAGCATTTTATAAATAAATTAATGGGATCTGGGCTTTGATGGAAAAGTTGATATTTATTGTCCAACACCTGTCCTAAAGAAGGTGGTTGGTATTTTTTCATCAACAGTAAATACTCTGTAAAAAGTAGTTAATTGGCTATAAAGCACTTTGGGATAGACTGAAGCCATGAAAATTGCAATGGACTTCCAAGAATTTATTTTATTCTTCTTGAATTACTGCAGTCTGACTGGTGAAGATACTCCTGCAGGGCTCTTTGACAATGAGTCAAGATTCTAGCTAGTGACAATGAAGGATTCTCAAATAAAGGGGCAGAACCTAAGAGATCATGATCTCTGCATTATTACCTGAGCTATGGTTGGCATATATTACAGAGATGGATAATTTTGAAATAAAAGGAGCCTCAAGATCCCTAATGCCCATGCTGGAAAAAGACAAATTTCAGTTTAAAAGAGACTAATTCCAGAAAAGCCACCAGTTAATAATGGTCACAACACAACAGGACTTCACCGCTATCAAAAGGAAATCAAAGTATACATTTTTTTTTCTTACGGACTTAAACTATTTTCCCCTTCAGCTGTTGTTACACTTTGCATGTTCCAGTATGTGTGCCAACCTTATGAGGATTGGGTTAGGTTTTTAATAAGTTTTTTTTACTTTACTTAAGTCAGTTCATAATAAAACTAGCTCCTTAATTTTGTAACTCAAATCTGTCTAACTTTGTTTTTCATATAGCTCCATGCACAGTGAATTGAGAAGTCACATTTTGAAAAGAAAAATCGGGTTCTGTTATAACTGACCTCAGATGTGAAAAGAAAGGAATTTATTTATTGATGATTTTGTACTTGTAGTTGATGGAGAATCAAGAAGTAATCCATTCCTTACAGAATACCCAGCTTCTGACGTGCTTTGGTGGCCATGACATTTATCACTGCTGCAGTTGAGTTGCTAATTGTTATCATTGGGAATTCCCAGGATACTTATGATGAGTGTAATGGCAATGGTAATACTGTGAAATGTAAACGGGATGAAGTTAGTTACTTTTTTGTTGGACATAATTTTTAAGTAGCAATGATAATTATCAGCAAACCTGCATGATGTCAATGAATGCAGTCCTAGATTCCTATAATATCTGAGGATTCAGAAAAGGCATATTTGTTTTATTAATTTGTGGTCATCGTTGGTGAGGCCAACATTTATTGCCCATCTCTAATTGAGAAGTTGTGGTGACCTGCATTCCTGAAATTTGCAGTTCTTTTAGTATAGGTCATAAAAGTGCAATTAGGAAGGGATGACCAGGATTTTGACCAAGTGACAGTGAAGGAACGGTGATATATTTCTATGTCAGGACGATGTGTCGCTTAAAGTGGAACTCACTGGTTATTATGCTTCCATACATTCATGCCCTTATTCTTCTAGTTGGTAGAGAACATGGGTTTGGAAGGTGCTTCTGGAAACTAACATTTAAAACATCCCTACATCCCTACTACTGTCCTTCTGACAGAGGGAGGATTAATGAACTAACTGACGATGGTTGAGTCCAACACACTTGCTCGAGAAAGCTCTGCAGTGTAATCCTAGGTAGAGTTGATTGGTATTCAGTAACCATAACCACACTTCTCTGTGTTAAATCTGAATCCAGTTATTGGAGAATTTTATCCTTATTCCCATTGTTTCAGTTTGAAGCCTAGTTGGTGCCACATTCAAATACTTTTGCTTCTTCTCAGCTTCTACTCTTGTGTTCGAATAAAGGCTATATTGCAGTTTCCAAATGAATGGTGCAAGCAGAACCTAAACTAAACATCATTGAACAGATTCTTAGAGAGAAGATGTTGGTTGATATATTCTTGGTTACTCATTTCATGACCATGATTAAAGGACTGATCAGGTTATATTTGACTGAAAATATTATTCCTGCTTTTTAATGATTGTACAGATGTGGGCAATTTTCCACACTGTCAGATAGATGGCAGGCTCATTGTTATACTGGAACAACTTGGTTACAGTTAAGGCTAATTCTGCAGTTGACAAGCAGGAGGCTAGAAGAACACAGCAAGTCAGGCAGCATCAGGGGATTGAGAAGTCAACGTTTCGGTGTTACCCTTCTTCAGGAATCAGGGTGGGTGTGGGGGAGCTGCAGATAAAGGGGGTGGTGGGGGCAGGGTGGTGAAATAGGGATAGGTTAAGACAGATAGAGGGTATGACCTGGTTGGCCAATGGGAGGAATGAATCCATCTGGGCAGCCTGTAGTCTGTGGACTCAACATTGAGTTCTCTAATTTCAAATAACCTCCCTTCCCATCTCCTGACTCCCTTCCCAGCCCCTCCCCCTCTCTTCCACTCCTCCCAGCCACCTTCTGGACTCATTTGTCCCATTGACCAACCAGATCATACCCTCTACCTGTCTTCACCTAAACCCACCTCACCACCCTGCCCCCTACTTCCCACCCCCTTTATCTGCAGCTCCCCTTGCTCCCACCCTTCAGTCTTGAAGAAGGGTTACATCCAAAACATTGACTTCTCCACCTCCTGATGCTGCCTAGCTTGCTGTGTTCTTCTAGCCTCCTGCTTGTCTACCTTGGATTCCACCATCTGCAGTTTTTTTTTGTCTCTAACCAAGGCTAATTCTGCAGCACAGGTCTACTTGAGGATTATCAAATCAACAATTATCACATTGAATGGCGGAGCAGAGTTGATGGGTTGAATGGCCTATAACTGCACCTGCATTTTATGGTCTATTGTCTTATTTAAAAGTCACAAATTTCCGTATCTTTAGAAACTAGCAGAAAAAAATGTGGCTACTTTTCTTTTCTCCATTTTCCTCTCAGATTGGTGATTATTGCTGGGATACATATCCTGGGATCATGGGCTATGGGTGTCACTGGTTAGGCCAGCATTTATTACCTACCCTAATTGCCCAGAGGACAGTTTTTACTTCACATTGCTGTAGGTCTGGAATCACATGGTGAGAAGATCAGGTAAGAATGAAAAATTTCCTTCCCTAAAGGACTTTAATGCACCACATGTGTTTTTAAGACAATCAACAGTTCTCACATGGTCACTGCAGTCAGCTCTGCTATAACACATGTTTCTTCAACACAAATTAGCTGTAATGCGATTGAAGAATTTAGATCATTATTTGTAGGATGTGTACTTTCCTTACCTGCATTGGCTGTAATGTGATTCCAGTCCCATTGATTTAAATGGTGCTGCTGTTATGCGATTTTCTTATGACAGAGGATCACATGGGAACAGAACTGTTGTGTCAGAACAGACTGTATTAGATTGGCTTATAATTCCAGATTTTTATGGAAGTAAAATTTCACTATCTGCTATGGTGTGATTCAAATCCATGTTCCCAGAGCATCAGTCTGGAGTTTTGGATTACTACTCCAGTGGCATTGCTATTGCACCATCCTATTCCCTCAGAGATCTTAGCTTCTTTAAGAAAGTAGAGTTGAGGCTACATTCACATCAGCCATGGTCTTACCAAAGGGTCCACGAGGATTGAGGGGCTGATGGCTCCAGGTTTGTATGTTTGAAAGTTCAGTTTGCCAGGTCTAAAACAATCATTCAGCTGGTTGGTTCCAGAACAATTTGTTCAAAGGAAACTTTCTGGATACACTCTCTGGGTGAGATTTTCACTCTATGGATGAGATTCCCTCATGTGAAGTTAAAGTATGGAAGTAAGTGTGCTGGATTTTGTAATATTTGCCTTGGCAAAGAGTGAATTATATCAATCAATGACACACTTCTCATCCCATCACCTTTGCAGTCAAGCTGTTGCACGAGGAACTTGATAGCAATACAAGCCAGTCCTGTTGGAACCCACAAAAAGGCATGGCAATGGTGGAAAAAAGTAAATGATTCCCTGCGGTCCACAGTGTAAGTGCCACTTGGTGGGCAGCATGGTGGCTCAGTGGTTAGCACTGTTGCCTCACAGCACCAGGGTCCCAGGTTCGATTCCAGCCTCGGGCGACTGACAGTGTGGAGTTTGCAAAATCTCCCCATGTCTGCGTGGGTTTCCTCCAGCTGCTCCGGTTTCCTCCCACAATCCAAAGATGTGCAGGTCAGGTGGATTGGCCATGCTAAATTGCCCATAGTGTTAGGTACGTTAGTCAGAGGGAAATGGATCTGCGTGGGTTACTCTTCGGAGGGTCGGTGTGAACTTGTTGGGTCAAAGGGCCTGTTTCCACACTGTTGGGAATCTAATCTAATCTCATTTACAGAGCCATTACTCAGTCTGACCCTTCCACTCTATACACATCTCCCCATGGATAATGAACTGCAAGCCTTATGTTCACAATATTGTTGGCCACTCAAGGGCTCACACCACCTTAACCTCTGAACAATGCATCATGTCCATTGTGCGTCTGAAACAAAGTGGGTGTGCCACACCACCTTCTATGGTTATACACACTCAGAAACCACTGCTCCACTCATTCCTATTACACTCAGTCCTTCCTCTTATCTAATTCTTTCTTTTCTCCACAGGAAGTATTGGCAGCCAAAAATCCTCAACTAGAAAGTTGTAGCTTGACCCCCTCTGAAGTAATCATCTATGACAAATAAGCCTTTGAAAATGCATTGGCAAGGTGTTCACCTGCACCAAGACATGCAAATCAGTGGATTCCCTACTTAGATTAGATTGAGGCCACAACGGCTGAGGACAATACTGACATGTCTCCACAACTGGAAATGGAAAAATGGCCCGAGGTCTCTGCCACTCAGAGGACTGCCAGAGACTCAGTAACTTCTCAGTCTCACTCAGCAGCTGCACCGCTGTGACTCGGATATACATGACAATGTCAACCTGCAGAGAGAGGCAAGGAACGGGCAGGCAGGTGGAGGCCAGATCGAAAGATGGAGAAGTCTCTCCAAGTTCTCACCAGTGTGTGGCTCCAGTATGGGAGTGCCTGGTTGTGTCTATGGAAAGGGAGGCAGCTGCCTTGGAGATCCAGGTCCAGAAGAATGCTCAGTGGCTGCTGATGTCTACTTGGACCTGCATTCCAACATTTTAGTGATGAGTGTTCAATATCAATGGCAAGGTGCAAAGGGATGAGGGGCTTTGATCTCACTCCAGCCGCTCCTTCCTTTCAAAGATACAGGCTGGTGCCAGCAACCAAGAAAGTGGAGCAATAATTAGGCACTGACAGGATGCCCAGGTGTAGCAAAGATATAATGGCTGCAAGGAAAGGTCCGGGAACTATAGACAGACGAGTCTGACATCAGTGGTGGGTAAGTTGTTGAATGGGATTCTGAGCCATAGGATTAATAGGCATTAGGAGAGGCAAGGACTGATTAGGGATAGTCAGCATAGCTTTGTGAGTGGGAAATTGTGACTCACAAACTTGATTGAGATTTTTGAGGATGTGATCAAGAAGAAAGATGAGGGCAGATGTTGGACTTTAGCAAGACCTTCAACAAGGTTCTGCATGGTAGACTGGTTAGTAAAGTTAGATAACATTGGATTCAGGGAGAGCTAGCCAATTGGATGCAAAGTTGACTTGATGGTAGAAGACAGAGAGTGATGGTAGAGGGTTGTTACTCAAACTGGAGGCCTGTGACCAGCAGGGATCAATGCTAGGTCCACTGTTGATTGTCAATTATATAAATGATCTCGACGAGAATATAGGAAGTGTTTCATATGTGGATGACACCAAAATTGATGGTTTGGTGGACACTGAAGAAGTTTATCTAAAAGGACAATGAAATCTTGATCAGCTGGACCAATGGGCCGAGGAGTGGCAGATAGAGTTTAATTTAGATAAATGTGAGGTGATGCATTTGGAAAGGCAAATTAGGGCAGGATTTATACACTTAATGGTAGGGCCCAGGGTGTGTGATGCCCAGCGAAGAGATCTAGAGGTGCAGGTGCATAGATACTTGAATGTGAAGTTGCAGTAGGACAGGATGGTGAAGAAGGCATTTCGCACATTTGCCTTAATTGGTCAGAATACTGAGTATAAGAATTGGGATGCCATATTGTGGCTGTACAGGACATTGGTGAGGCTATTTTTAGAGTATAGGAAGGATGTTGTTAAAATTGAAAGGGTACAGAAATGATTTACAAGGATGTTGATAAGACTGGAAGACTTAAGATTTAGGAAGAGTCTGAATAGGCTGGGGCTTTTTTTCTCTTGAGCGTTGGAGGCTGAGGGGTGACCTTCGTAGAATCAAAGAATCCCTACAGCGTGGAAGGCGGCCATTTGACCCATCAAGTCCACACCAAGGAGCACCCCACTCTGACGCACCCTCCCACCCTATTCTTGTAACCCTGCATTCCCATGGCTAACCCAACCAGCCTGCACATTCCTGAACACAATGGGCAACTTAGCATGACCAATCCACCTAATAAGCACATCTTTTGGCTGTGGGTGGAAACTGGAGCACTCGGAGGAAACCCATGCAGACATGTGGAGAATGTGCAAACTCCACACAGTAGCCTGAGGGCAACTGAGCCACTATGCTACTCCAAAACATATAGAGGTTTATAAAATCATGAGGGGCATGGATAGGCTGAATAGCCATGGTCTTTTTCCTAAAGTGGGGAGTCCAAAACTAGAGGGTATTGGTTTAAGATTAGATTGCTTACAGTATGGAAACAGCCCCAATGGCCCAACAAGTCCGCACAGACCCTCTGAAGAGCAGCCCACCCAGACTCATTCTCCTACATTTTCCCCTTCACCTAACACTATGGGCAATTTAGAATGGCCAATTCACCTAACCTGCACATTTTTGGACTGCGGGAGGAAACCAGAGCACCCAGAGGAAACCCACACAGACATGGGGAGAATGTGCAAACTCCACAGACAGTTGCCTGAGGCAGGGAATTGAACCCAGGTCTCTGGCGCTGTGAGGCAGCAGTGCTAACCACTGTGCCACTGCGCCGCCCTAACATGAGAGAGGAAAGATTTGAAAGAGACCTGAACAGCAAACTTTTCACATTGTGGTATATATATGGAATGAGATGTCAGAGGATGTGGCAGATGCAGGTACAGTTACAACATTTAAAAGACATTTGGCCAGGTATATGAATATAAAAGATTTAGAGGGATATAGGCCAAACACAGGCAAATGGGACTAGTTTATTTTGGGAAATCTGGTAGGCATGGACAAGTTGGACTGAAGAGTCTGTTTCTGTGCTGTATGACTTGAAGACTTGATAAAGATCGTTGATAACACTTTAAAATAGAAGAATCATTCTCAGGATGAGTGATGGCTTGGTGCACTCTCTGATGTGACTTGTATATCTTTGACATGAGGATCATTATAGTGCAAACAGGCTGTAAACCCTAATTTTGGTGGCACAAAAAGCTAAATGTAATGCACTGGGTTTGCAGGATGGGTTTGCAGGAGTTGGAGCCAGTCAAATTCTGATGGTGTCCACTTCCTGTACGGTTCAGAAGTTACGTTAGTCAGAAAATGTTCTCCAGTTGAAGTTTTCCCTGGACATGACCTTCCCATTTTGACAATTATCCTTCTTACTCAGTACATCCCTTCAAGATGATGTCAGATCCCCTGAAGGCCAAGGAGTGGAGCATCTGAGTTTGAGAGTTCTCGTAAGCTCTTATGTTGATGGCCCTTTTGGAGGTCAGTGAGAATATGGTGAGGAAATGGTGCATTTTGATTTTGGATGTTTGCAGTTCTTCAGGCAGGCTCCTGTCAAATTTACTGCTAGAGTCTGGCAGAACCTTTGAGGGATTTCAACCCCTCTGCTACTTTATTACTCTCTATCCAGTTAGTATTAATTTAAAACTTGAAAATATATTTCCATTCAATTTAAAAAGCTTTTAGTTTCTGGACCGTTATGGGATCATTATCCTCCAGCTTTCCGTGATTTATTCTTCAGAACTGGGTGTCTCAGGCAAGGGTTGCTATTAATTTTATTCACCATACACACATTGAGTTGTTTGTACTTTGCCAGCTAGGTCATAAAGAGTTATGTAAAAAATAATTTTCTGACTTTGCACTTTTAGCAGGGAGCCTGACCAACAGGGTTGAAAAGTAATGTGCGATTCATGTCAAGATACAATGAATGTTCGCGGTTTGTAGTGCCTCTCAAACAAGAACATAAAGTTGAAAATAACTTCTTTGCAGTTAATGTATTTTTCTTCATTATTTCCATTTTTTTCCTACAATACAACGAAGACTCTGCTTTAAAAATGCATAATTGGTTAGAAAAGGGCTTTGAAACGTCAGATGCTTTTTTTTCTTTATTTCAGGCAACAATATAACACAATGCAATAGTTTTACAAAATAATTTGGAAATGTAGACACTATGCTGATATAGGAAATATAGCAACCAACTTTGAGCAAGCAAGCTCCTACCCATTACTTCAATAAATAATTTTGTTCAGTGACTTTGGTTGAATATCTAATTTTGACTGTGACCATGGGAAGATCTCTGCTCTTTAATAAATTAGCATAGGAGTTTTTATGTACATTTTATGTCTGGTGTCAGGATGAAGAACATCGTAAACTTGTCTGAAAGAATAATGGAATAAAACAAAGTTAAAAATCACACACCAGGTTATAGTCCAATAGGTTTATTTGGAAGCAAATAGGTTTATTTTGGAGTGCCGCTTGCAAATAAACCTATTGGACTATAACCTGATGCTGTGTGATTTTTAACTTTGTCCACCCCAGTCCAACACCGGCAAATTCTAGTCAGGAGTAAAACAAATAACTGTGAATGATGGAGATTTGAAACATAAACCGAAACAACAATTTCTGCTGTGAAAGAATAATGGAGAGGGGAATAGAAATATGAATGAAATTATATAACAGGAACACAAAGGGTATAATCTCTGGATTACTATCTGAGTTACATGGAAATTGGATAACAGTCTGGGGAGCCGAACATCTGGCTGAAGGATTGGTGAGGAAACAAAGTCTTCAAGTCCATTTGGTACTGGCCTAATACTGGGACAGTAGGAAACAGTACTGTTGTATTAATGATTTTTGGACAAGGAGACTCTGGCAGAAAAGAGTAGTCACAAAGTCACAAGGACAGCAAATACACGGGAACACCATCACTTGCAAGTTCCTCACCATCCTAACTTGGAAATATATCACTGTTCCTTAACTGTGGCTGGGTCAAAACTTTGGCATTCCCTCCCTTACAAAATTGTAGATCTGTCTACAGCCCATGGGACTGTAGTGGTTCAGAAGGCAACCCACAACCACCTTCTCAAGAGCAACAGGGATTGACAATAAAAGCTAGCCCAGCCAGTGATGCCCATGTCCCATGAGTGAATAAAAATGTTCAGTTAGCTCAGTTGGATGGTTTGCAATACAGTGTGATGCCAAAAACATTGGCCATGGCAATAGTCTCTGGGTTTGGTGTACCCACTGAGGGTGGTAGTGAAGGTGAATTGGCCCAGCAGCAAAAGGTGAGAGCTGAAGCTCAGTGACTTCAACATGAGTTTGGTCTGGTGAGGCAATGGTGATTCGGAGCCAGCTCAGAACCCGTCCATAGATGGACTTCTTTAAGCAGTATCTAATTATTTTCTTTTATACTTAAACTATCAAAATGGCACCAGATTATGGCAACAAATGAAAGCTTTTCACTGCATTTTATTGTAATTTGCCATAAAGTATCCATGACAATAAATAAATCATTCATAACATGGGTTCAATTACCTGCCTTCTCAACCTTGCCTTTCTCTTGAGGCATGATGACTCTTAGGTTAAACTCACCACCAGTCATCTGGCTATATCTAATGAGAGAGCTGCACGGTGGTCCTCTGAGACTGTGGCAGTTTTACCTACAGTCTTATGTATGTTGGTATTGCTCGCATGGAAAAGGATGCATCAATAAGTAATGAAAAAAGTGAAAAGAAAGTAATAATTATGACCAGGAATTGTGCTTTAGGTACAATGGATAAATGGGAAAACTAAAAGTAATCAGATCAGGAGCCAGAAATGAGAAATGTGTAAGAAAATCAAAAATAGAGCCAGAAGGACAGGTGAAGGTGTGTGATCCAAATGAGTGTTCTTCATATAAACACATTGACTGTAAGGAACAAGTTGAACAAATTGTGAACTTAACTTACAGTTTCATAGCATAATAGCCATTATCGAGACATGCAAGTGGTCATGAACTGTAACTGAAGATATCAAATCTACAGGCCTACAGCAAAGAGAAGGATATGTTGGCGGGGTGGTGGGGGTGTCAAAATTAGTGTTATTGATGAAAAGTGGTATCACTTCCACGTTAGGTGAAAATATAATGAAGCGTAAGCGACAAGAGGCTATGACTGATAGGTACAACTGGCCTCTCCACCACAATGTGGAAAATTGTCCAAGTGTGTCCTGTCGATAAAAAGCAGGATAAGTCTAAATGGGCTTATTATCGCTCTATCGGTCTACTCTCATTTATTAGTAAAGTGAGGGGAGAAGTCATTAATAATGCTGTCAAGCAGTAAGCAACAACCTGCTCACTGACGCTCACTTTGGGTTCTGCCAGGATCTCTCAACTCCTAACCTCATTACAGCCTTCAAACATGGACAAGAGAACTGACTTCCAGGCGGGACTTGACAGTGACTACCCTTGACTTCAAGGTTGCGTTGTCTAGTGTCAAGGAGCCCAGAATGAGAATCAAAGTAGTACAACCATTGCTGCATGCTATTGAGCATTGAACTTATAGGATATATCAGATGAATGCCTGGCTGAAGAAATGGTGTATAGGGGAGGGATTCAGATTCCTGGGACAAAGAGATTGGTTTTGGGGGAGATGGGATCAGTACAAACAGATCAAGTTGCATCTCGGCAGGACTGGGACTAAGGTTTTCAGGGAAGGTGTTTGATGATACTGACAAGGAGGGTTTAATCTAGAATGACTGTAAATAGGTCCTGTATCAGGGAGACAGTGAAGGGGGAAACAAGGGTAGAACTGAAAGTGGGTGGCACGGTGGCACAGTGGTTAGCACTGCTGCCTAACAGCGCCAGAGACCCAGGTTCAATTCCCGCCTCAGGCGACTGTGTGGAGTTTGCACGTTCCGGTGCTCCAGTTTCCTCCCACCGTCCAAAGATGTACATTTCAGGTGAATTGGCCATGCTAAATTGCCCGTAGTGTTAGGTAAGGGGTAAATGTAGGGGTATGGGTGGGTTGCGCTTCGGCGGGTCAGTGTGGACTTGTTGGGCTGAAGGGCCTGTTTCCACACTGTAATGTAATCTAATCTAATAGAAAAGTAAGAAACAAAAGTGGAAGGCAGAAGAAACAAAAGTAAAAAGCAAACGGAGCCATAGTGCTAAATAAAGCCAATAAGTTTCAAAGGACAAGCCTAAATGCATTGTATCTTAATGTGCAGAGCATTTGCTATAAGATAGATGTCTAAACAATATCATTAGATATACATAGTTATGATATAGTTGCAATTGCGGAAATATGGTTGCAGAGTGACCAAGGATAGGATCTGAACATCTGCGGCCCTCAATATTTATAGAGAAGAGATAAATATGGAAAGCATGTGGGAAGGCATTGTTAGTAAAGGAAAAAATTAATACAATATTGTGAAAGGATATTGCATTGGAAAACCAAGATGTGGAATCTGTATGGGTGGAGTTAAGCAGTAGCAAGGGGCAGGAAACATTGGTGAGAATGTTCTATAGGCCCTGAACAATAGCAGAGGTGTAAAGGTCAGCATTAAACAGGACAGTAGAGATGCATGCAATAAAAGTACAACTGTACAACTGAATTTAATTTACATATAGATTGGACAAACCAAACTAGCAATAAAACGATGGATGATTTCCTAAAATGTATGCAAGATCAATATGTTGAATAACTAATGAGAGAGCAGACTAGATATTGTGCATTGAGAAAGGATTAATTAACAATCTTTTTGTGTAGTGCTCACTGGGGAAAAGCCATTATTAAATGTTTGAATTGTCCATTAAAACAGAGAGTAATTAGTTTGAATCCAAAACTAGGGTCCTGAATATAAATAAAGGGAACAAAGAGGATATCTAGCATGATTTGAGGAACTTTATTAAAGTATTGGAAGTTGATGGGCAGTGGCTAATTGAGAAGCAAAACCATTATAACCATTTTTTATTCCTTTCTGATGCAAAAATAGAGCATGAAAATTGGCTCGACCATGGCTTACAAAAAAAAAAATGGAGAAAGTATTAGATCCAAAGAAGAAAACTTTTAAAATTTCCAGCAGTACCTGAGAGGACTGGGAGCAGTTTAGAATTCAGCAAAAGAGGACAAAGAGATTGATTAAAAGGGCAAAAACATAAATTGAGAATTAACTTACAATGGGCATAAGAACTGACTACGAAATCTTATATAAATGTGTGAAGGGAAAAATGTTAGTAAAGGCAAATCGAGGTTCCTTTCAGTCAGAAATGGAGGAAATAATAATGGGGAATAAATAAATGGCAGAAGAATTGAACAAATATTTTGGTTCTGAAACAGCACACAAATAATTTCCCAGAACTTTTGAGGAACCAATAGGAGGGAGGAATTGAAGAAAATCAGTATGAGTAAAAAAGAGAAATTAGTGGGATTAATGCTGATAAAACACCAGAGCCTGATCATCTACATCCCAGATGACTTAAAAGAAGTGGCCGGAACATATTGGTTATTTTCAATAGATTCTGAAGCAGTTCCTACAGTTTAGAAGATGACAAATGTACTGTAACCCTACTATTTAAAAAAGGGAGAGAGAAAAAAAGTAAAGAATTACAGACCAGTAATAATAACATCACTAGTGGGGAAAGTGCTAGAGTCAGTTATAAAGCCTGATAACAGAATACTAATTGAATTAGACAAAGTATCATGGGTGTAAAGAAAGGGGAATCATGCGTAACTAATCTTTTGGAGATTTTGGAGGTGTAGAATAGATAAAGGAGAACCAGCAGATATCATATTTTTGGATTTCAAGAAGGCTTTTGATAAAGCATACAGACAAAATTAAAGTGCATGGAATTAGGGATAATATATTGGCATGGATTGAGAACTGGCTGTCAGACTGGAACAGAGAGTGAGAATAAATGGGTCTTTTCCAGGTGGAATGCAGTGACAAAAGGTATACTGTAGTGATTAGTGCTTGGGTCCCAACTGTTCACAATCTATGCACATGACTTAGATTAGAGAACCAAATGCAATATTTCCAAGTTTGCTGATGACACAAAGCTAGGTGGGATTATGAGTTGTGAGGAGGATACAAGGAGGCTTCATAGTGATCTAATTGACTATATGGGTAAACACATGATAGTTGCAAACTAATTGAAAAATATGAAGTCATGCCTTTTTTTTGTGAAAAACAAAATGATAGAATGGTATTTGAATGTTAATATATTGGGACATGAGGATGTACAAAAGGATTTTAGTATCCTTGTATGCCAGTCAATGAAAGCAAACAGGCAGGTGAAGCAAGAGGTTTGCAAGGCATATGGTATGTTGGTCTTCATTGCAAGAGGTTTGGAGTTCAGAAATCAGGATGTCTTCCTGCAGACTACAGGACCTGAAGTATTAGGTGCTATTATCACCACCTTATCTAAGAGATGATATACTTCTCATAGAGTGAGTGCAGCAAAACTTCTATTAGACTGATACAGGAAAGGGCAAGACTGTCATATGAGGAGAAGTTGCTTCATCGGGGCCTGTATTTAAGAGTGGTTAGAAGGATGAGAGGGGCTGTGATTGAAATGGATAAAATTCTAACATTAATAGACAGACCAGATGCAGTGAGGAGGTTTCCCCTCGTTGAGAAGTCCAGAACAATGGGTCACAGGATATGGAGTAGGCCATTTATGATTGGGATGAGGTAACACTTCTTCTCGCAGAGGTTAGTTAATCTGTGGAATTTGCTACTCCAGAAGATTGTGGAAGTTGGGTCACTTGGTACATTCAAGAAAGAGATTGGTACATTTTGTTTTGTTTGAAAGGCATCAAGGCATATGGGAGAAAACAGGAATATAATGTTGACATAGATCAGCTACACTCATATTGAATGGCGGAGCAGAATTGAAGAGCTGAATGCCCTACCCCTGGCCTATGTTTTCAAGAAGTAACCAAAGAATTATAGGTCGGTGAACCAAACACCTGTTGCTTGGCAATTGTAATAACCTGTAAATAAGCATTGAGTGATTGGACAATGGGAAGACAATGGTGTAGTGGTTTTATCATTGGACCTTTAATCCAGAGACCCAAGTTCGAATTCCACCATGGCAGATGGTGGAATTTGAATTCAATAAATATCTGGAATTAAGAATCTAACAATGGTCATAAGTTCATTGCCCGAATGTCGGGGGGGAAACCCCTCTGGTTCACTATTGTCCTTTAGGGAACAAAACTCCCATCCTTATCTGGTCTGGCCTACCCGTAACTATTGACCCACAGCAGTATGGTTGACTCTTAACTGCCCTCTGGCCAATTACGAATGGGCAATAAATGATGCCTAGCTAATGACGCCATCATCTCTTGAATGAATAAAAGAAAAAGACATGAACATTTTCAGCTGATCAGAAATAGATTTGTAAAGAGTAGGTCATGCCTGATGAACTGAGTTGAATCTTTTGAGGCAGCAAAATGGTGAATAGAAATTTCTATGGATGTTACTTATATGGACTTTCAGAAGGCATTCAATAAGTCTTTCATAAGGGGCTGTTCGCAAAGGTTAATGCTCTTGAAATTGAGAGAAAACTGTTGACCTGGTTGGCTGAGTAACAGCAGACAGAATATGGGGATAAGTTGGTACTTTAATGTCAGAATGTCACTCATGGTGTTCCACAAAAATTTGTGCTCGAGGCTCAAATATTTTCTGTGTAGCATTTATTAACAGCTGAGAAGATAGGACAGGAAGCTACATACCCAAGTTTATCAATGACACAAAACTGGCAGCTTTCCAAACTCTGTGTAAATGGAATCTTAAAATGATATAGATAGTCTAATAGATAAACTGAACAGGCAAAGCTCTGATAAATGCAGGTATGTATGAGGTCTTAAAAAGGATAGATCAGAGTACTTTCTAAATGGTAAAGTGTTGGACACAGGCACCAAAGACATCTGAGAGGCCTCTCTGTGTTGAATATTAAAATTACATGGAAAGGAAGAAAATTTAATTAAGTAGTCTAATAGAATGCTGACCTTTCACCTAGTGAACTAGAACACAAAGGGTAGGAATCACGTTACAGCAATGCAAAGCCCTGGTTAGTTGCAATTGGAGTACTGTGTTCAGCTTTGGCATCATAGCTTATGAAGTATGTATTAGTCTTGGAAGGACTAATTATTAGATTTACCAGAAGTTATGCCCAAGAGTTAAATTATTTAGAATGATGAAATAAACTACGTTGTATTTCCACGAATTAAAAAAATTAAGGGGTGATTTGCTTAAAGTTTTCAGAAATTAAGGAGACCCAACAGGGTTGATGGAAAATATTTCTGTCATTTATTTAATCTAAGACAAAAGGTCTTAGTCTACAAATTGGAGCCAGAGCTTTCAGGACTGAACTAAAGAGGCACTTCCTCGTATCAAGGAGAGGGGATGTTCAGAACTCTCTTTACGAAGTACTTAATGTTCAATCAGTTGTCAATTTTTTATCTTGAAATTGATAGTCTTTTTGAAATCCAAAGGTATTAATGTGTAAAGATAGAAACAGATAGAAATTCACAGTACAGTGGGAGTCCATCTAACCCATTGTGCCTGTGCAGCTCAGTAAATTCTAGACAGTCTAATCCAATTCATGGTCCCATACGTATTGCTGGAAAAGCGCAGCAGGTCAGGCAACATCCAAGGAGCAGGAGAATCGACGTTTCGGGCATGAGCCCTTCTTTAGGAATGAGGAAGGTGTGCCAAGCAGGCTAAGACAAAAGGTAGGGAGGAGGGACTTGGGGGAGGGGCGTTGGAAGTGCGATAGGTGGAAGGAGGTTAAGGTGAGGGTGATAAGGTGAGGGTGATAGGCCGGAGTGGGGGT
>NC_057711.1:72379387-72391135 GCF_004010195.1 Chiloscyllium plagiosum
TGGTGGGGGGTGTGGACCTGGCGAGGGAGTCACGGAGTGGTCTTTTCGGAACGCTGATAGGGGAGGGGGGGGGAATATATCCCTGGTGGTGGAGTCCGTTTGGAGGTGGCGGAAATGACAATGGATGATACGATGTATATGGAAGTTGGTGGGGCGGTAGGTGAGGACCAGTGGGGTTCTGTCCTGGTGGCGATTGGAGGGGCAGGGCTCAAGGGCGGAGGAGCGGGAAGTGGAGGAGATGCGGTGGAGAGGCATCGTCAATCACGTCTGGGGGAAATTGCAGTCTTTGAAGAAAGAGGCCATCTGGGTTGTTCGGTATTGGAACTGGTCCTCCTGGGAGCAGATACGGTGGAGACGAAGGAATTGGGAATATGGGGTGGCGTTTTTACAGAGGGCAAGGAAGAAGCGGAGGGCTTTGAGTCCTCCACACACATCATTCCTGAAGAACGGCTCATGCCCGAAACGTCGATTCTCCTACTCCTTGGATGCTGCCTGACCTGCTGCGCTTTTCCAGCAACATATTTTCAGCTCTGATCTCCAGCATCTGCAGTCCTCACTTTCTCACATATGTATTGCACTATGAATGCATATCCAAGCATTTTTCCTTTTCAGAGCTCATCCCTGCCTTGGGCCTTTTCACCTGCTTTTTTATGCCTGGCAGATGGAGTTTAATTTAGATAATTGGGAAATGCTGCATTTGGAAAGGCAAATCAAGGCAGGACATATATACTTAATGGTAAATTCCTGGGGAGTGTTGCTGAACAAAGTGACCTTGCAGTATAGGTTCATAGTTTGTTGAAAGTAGAGTCGCAAATAGATAGGATAGTGAAGAAAGCATTTGGTATGCTTTCCTTTATTAGTTTGAACATTGAGTATAGGAGCTGGGAGGTCATTTTGCAGTTGTACAGGAAATTGGTAAGGCCACTTTTAGAATATTACATGCAATTCTGTTCTCTCTCCTAAAAGATGGATGTTAAAAAGAATGAAAGGGTTCAGAAAAGATTTACAAAGATATTGCCAGGGTTGGAAGATTTGAGCTATACAGAGTGGTTGAATAGGCTGGGGCTGTTTTCTCTGGAGTGTCGGAGGCTGACCTTATAGAAGTTTATAAAATCATGAGGGGCATGGATATGATAAATAGAGTCATAGAGATGTACAGCATGGAAACAAATAAACAAGGTATTTTCCCTGGGGTGGGGGAGTCCAGACTAGTTGGCACAAGTTTAGGGTGAGTGGGGCAAGATTTAAAAGGGACCTAAGGGGCAATGTTTTTACACCGAGGGTGGTGTGTGTATGGAATGAGCTGCCAGAGGAAGTGATAGTGGCTGTTACAATTGCAACATTTAAGAGGTATTTGAATGGGTATATGAATAAGCAGGGTTTGGAGGGATATGGGCCGGGTGCTGGCAGGTGGGACTAGATTGGGTTGGGATATCTGGTCGGCATGGACGGAATGGACCAAAGGGTCTGTTTCCATGCTGTACATCTCTGTGACTCAGTGACTCTATAACGCAGCAAGCCAGGAAGTGGTGGAGGTTGGTACAATTACAACATTTCAAAGGCATCTGGATCGGTACATGAATAAGAAGAGTTTAGAGGGATATGGGCTAAGTGCTGGCATATGGGACTAGATTAATTTAGGATTTCTGGCTGGCATGGACGAGCAGAACTGAAGGGTCTGTTTCTGTGCCATACATCTCTCTGACTTTGCTGTCTCTGCTTTTGCCACCTTCATCACTGCCCAAATTTGCAGTTTGTGAATGGGTCTCAGTTACATAAATGGAGACACATTACAGATCAACTATGCTCTTGTTGAATGGTTGAACAGGCATGACAGATTGGACTACTGATATTCCTATCTTCTTTGAGCAATATCTGGAAAATTAAATTAAATGAAAGTTCTGCCTTCCTTACAGATAACTTTACAAGCGTACAAGATGATTGTAGGTGGGTTAAAACATTAGATTTTGGAAATTTCCTTGAAACTGCGCCAACTGTTTCGCTCTTATGACTTTTGGCGTGGTTTCGTAAAGTTACAACAATAAAGTGAGAGAGGCTGCAAGGAATTTTATGGTCATTGATCCAGTTAAATTCTAAAAAAATGATGTTCCTGGTGCCGCTTTGAATATTTATCATTCTCTATACTTGTATAATTGAAATCAATTTCACACTAAGCAGACAATATATAGCAGAAACATGTTTGAACATTACTGTACCGATAGTGAATATTTTAAACTCCGCCCTCTACTTATATCCATGTTTCTCTATTCTATCTTCGCCATCTCATGCTTAGAATTTCAGCAATTTTGACTGTTGTGTGATAGCTATTCTCTTGATTGTTCACTAACTTTGACTGGAAATGAACTGAGAGACAAAAAGAACTCCAAGTTTAATCTCCAGCTAGTGCTGCATTTACTTAATTTTAGTGGGTTCAGTAGTAAGAGAGCCACTGCTCAGTAGGTTAGGAGGAGATCAACCAGGGTTCACAGCGCCTTTTGTGTAAACACAAACATAATTGTCAAGCACAGGAGTGAAATAAAATCCAATGAATAGTCCCAGTATGAAGGCTTGCAGATGATTAATAGACATGTGGGTGAATTAGCTATTAGGTCAGATTCAAGCAAACACTTTCAGGAAAAGGGAAGGGAAAATGGTGAAAGATCAAAAAAAATCCAATCTTGGCAGTAGCGAGCAGTCAGTAATGATGAATGGAAAATCTCCAGCTGAAGGCACAAGTCATTCATTCATTCTGGACATTTTGCTCTTCCTCCCATTGATAAACAATAAGTCGACAGTATTCTTTATAAGAGTAGATCATTCACTGATGACATTATATTTTCTCCTTAGCAATCAAATTGTGACTGAATGATAGCATTCAAAGTGATATGAATTAATCACATGGTGAAAGAAAGAATAACAAATTATAATATGAAATGTGTGTATAAAAGGGAATCCAATAGCAACTGGAACTGAGAAGGATTAGAGTATGATGAAATAGCTCTTGCTCTCCACTATACTGCTAATTCAGGTTTTCCTGAAGCAGCTTTTTTGTTCGATAAATAACTCGTCTTTTTGCCCAAAGTATTTCCATTGAACATTTTATAGGCAACTCTCTAATTTCATGTTTAATGAACCATGTTTATTATTGGGAGAGACACCTGCAAACCTGATCTAAGTTTTCATGTTTTGGTGATGTTATGTAGTGATACCAGTAACATTGCAATTTGTCTTTCTTTCATTTTCTTGCCTCTTCAGCTCACTAAACATCCTGACTCTTGCGATCGTTCACTTTCACAGATACTCGTAGCCCTTTAGTAGCTTTCCAAATTGGGCATTCCTCCCAATGAGCTTAGACAGTGAATGTTGTCAGGTAGTCAACTAAAATGATTTAACTTAGTTGAGGTTGTGGATTCAACTTTTGACTTTGGCTCTCTGAGTTAAAACCAGAAAATATTGGAAATACTCTTCCAGATCTGACAGCATCTATGGAGAGATGAACAGAATTAATGACTGAAATTTAATTAATTTCCTTATATTCCAAAATGCTAATACACACCATTGAATGGTTTTTACCCCCAGCAAACCACTCATGTCTCTAACAAAATAACAAATTTACATGCAAAGCCATCAGGGGCAGTACAATGACACCAAAAGTGAGGGAAAGATAGGGAGAGGACTGAATTAAAATGGAGTTGGAGGGGACAACTGAGATTTACCATAAGTACCATGAAGTGTGGGTGCACACTTTTCAAGAATGATTGATCAACTCACAGATTATCTCCAATTAACCGATTAGGAGATGACCAATGAGTTTCTCAGCAAATTAGGAGACTGGATACTGAAACCCAGTCCCGCAAAGGAGTTGCCCTCCAATCATATGCCAGTGGCTTCTGAGGGGACAACTGAGATTTACCATAAGTACCGTGAAGTGTGGGTGCACACTTTTCAAGAATGATTGATCAACTCACAGATTATCTCCAATTAATGGTTTAGGAGATGACCAATGAGTTTCTCAGCAAATTAGGAGACTGGATACTGAAACCCAGTCCCGCAAAGGAGTTGCCCTCCAATCATATGCCAGTGGCTTCTGAGACCTTGAGATTGTCATTGGAGGCCCACGGTTAATGGGTACAAGTTAAGTGGGGAGATAATGGTCAAGTGGGGTTGATGACCTTTCCCCTTGCCCCCACCCCTGTCCCAAATTGTCTCCAACTGGGGCAAATGGATGGTTCCTCCTGTTGTTTTATGTCTCACAGTCAGTAAGTCAAAGAGTCATAGAGTCATAGAGATGTACAGCCCGTAACTAAGCCATTTGGTCCAACTCAGCTATGCTGACCAGCTATCCCAATCTAATCTAGTCTATTTGCCAGCACCCAGCTCATATCCCTCTAAACCTTTCCTATTCATATAACCATCCAGATGCCTTTTAAGTGCTGCAATTATACCAGCCTCCACCACTTCCTCTGGCAGCTCATTCCATACACGCACTACCCTCTGCATGAAAAGTTGCTCCTTGGGTCCCTTTCATATCTTTCTTCTCTCACCCTAAAATTATGGCCTCTAGTTCTGGACTGCCCCACTCCAAGGAAAAAACTTTGTCTATTTATCCTATCCATGCCCTTCATGATTTTATAAACCTCTATAAGGTCACTCCCCTGGTCTCTGACACTCCAAGGAAAACAGCCCCAACTTATTCAGCCTCTCTTTATAGCTCAAATCCTCTAACCCTGGCAACATCCTTGTAAATCGTTTAGAGATAATCATGATACCATCAATACATCACAGCATGTGATGTGAGGGTATATTGGCCTCATACTCCATCTTGCTGGAGACCACTTATTAGAATGCTGCTGAAAGTATGCTGCTCTGTGTAACTTAAAGCTTAATATTACTCTAGACACTTGTGTACCTGTGAATGCAATGTTTGCCTCTAATAGTTCACTGTAAGCATGTCTGGTGAATTCTTCAATTCCAGTTTGTACATGCGCAGTTCTTATGGTACACAGATAACGTAAGCATTCCCATGTCAGGTAAAATGTCGTGTTGGAGGCAAATTACACCAGGGTTATCAACAGGGGTCATCTATTAAAATAAAGACTTCATGGTAGGTACTTGGAAAGTAATTGAAGATCAACTGGACATCGGTGTGGGTTGATTAGTTTGGCAGCATCAGTTTCTGTGAGAATCTACAACTTTTGCAATCTGTTGACAGGGCACAAACCAGCAAGAAGACAGGCCAAATTTCTTTTGATCTGAATATAAATTCTTATAACATATGAAATATTTCTACGAGTGAATTTACTTAAAAGCAAAATGACTTACTTTATAAATGGACGCAAAACTAAAGGCTATAGCTAAAGGCCAATTGTTATTTTTACCAAAGAGAAAACCCGATGGCCCGCTGATTTGATTTTAAATGGTCAGTTAACTGTTCCTAAAAGCACAGCTCCAAACCGCTCTTGGGGAGAAAAAAAAGGCTTAAAATGACCAAACAAATGGTTTTCTACACAAAAAAAAATCATGTCCAGGCCATGGTTGGTTCAGCAATTTCCTTTCATTTGCTGCCTGCATTACAGATATCCAGAGGAGCTAAACAGAACAGGTGCATTAAAGTGCATCTATTGTCGATTTTGTATATTTGTGTGCTTTGTTAGTTTGAGTACCCAGTAGTTACACACAAATCATATAATTGTCATTGGCCTACCACAATGGCTTTACACTTGCATCCATCCTCAAAGAATGCATCAATGGCAGTGCCTCTTTCCTTTTCATATTGATCCTTCCTGAAGGCTTCAATTGGTATAGGAGTAATGACTAGCTCACTGAGTCTGTCTGACAGTTCCTATTCAGAAGAGCCACACTCATGGGCTTTCCTGTGGCGTCCTCTGACAAGCAGGTGCATGGACTCATCAATGTAAAGATAAAAATCAACTAGGTAAACCTGGTGCTCACCTTCCACCCTACCAACCTTTGCATAAACCAAATTATCCGCCGACGTTTCCGTCAGCTCCAAATGGACCCCACCACCAGGGATATATTTCCCTCCCCATCCCTTTCCGCAAAGACCGTTCCCTCCGTGACTACCTAGTCAGATATATGACCCCCAACCCACCCTCCCGTCCTGGCACCTTCCTCTGCTACCACAGGAATTGCAAAACCTGCGCCCACACCTCCTCTGTCACCTCCATCCAAGGCCCTAAAGGAGCCTTCCACATCCATCAAAGTTTTACCTTCACATCCACCAATGTCATTTATTGTATCCATTGCTCCCGATGCGGTCTCCTCTACATTGGGGAGACTGGACGCCTCCTAGCAGAGCACTTTAGGGAACATCTCTGGGACACCCGCACCAATCAACCACACTGCCCTGTGGCCCAACATTTCAACTCCCCCTCCCACTCAGCCGAGAACATGGAGGTCCTTGGCCTCCTTCACCGCTACTCCCTCACCACCCGACGCCTGGAGGAAGAACGCCTCATTTCTGCCTCGGAACACTTCAACCCCAGGGCATCAATGTGGACTTCACCAGTTTCCTCATTTCCCCTTCCCCCACCTCAGTCCAGCTACAAACTTTCAGCTCAGCACCATCCCTATGACCTGTCCTACCTGCCTATCTTCCTTTCCACCTATCCACTCCACCTTCCTCTCTGACCTATCACCTTCATCCCCACCCCCATCCACCCATTGTACTCTTTGCTACCTTCCCCCACTCTCCTTCCTGACCTATCACCTCCATCCCCACCCCCATTCACCTATTGTACTCTATGCTACTTTCTCACCACCCCACCCTCTTCTCATTTATCTCCCACCTTTCAGGCACTCTGCCTGTATTCCTGATGAAGGGCTTTTGCCCGAAATGTCGATTTTCCTGCTCCTAGGATACTGTCTGAACTGCTGTGCTTTTCCAGCACCACTCTAATCCTCCTCCAATCATCAATGTAAAGGAATACCCAAACACAACAGCAAAGTGAAGCAGTGTTTTATTTGCACTTCATTCAATCTAGTATTTCACTCTCATATTTGCTGCTCACAGTGCAGTTCTCTTTTACATTGGTGAGACCAAATGCAGACTAGGTTACCAGAACACCTCTGCTTTGTCTGTCTCCTTCCAGTTGCTTGCTATTTCCATGAACCACCTTGCTTGCATGTTAATATTTTCAAGCTTGGCCTGCAAAAGTGTTCTAATGAAGTTCAATGCATGCTGGAAGAAAATATCCCATTTCCTGCTTAGAAACTTTATAACTTCTAAGTCTCAATATTGAGTTTCACAACTTCAGTGTATGACCTCTATCCTACATTTTTCTTACATCCTCACCCTCATACATGTCTTGTTGACTTTGCTCTCAGAACCGACATACTTTCTCCTTTTCACACCTAACATTTACACCTATTTGTTCCATTTGCTCTCTACCCTTTCTGACAACAACACAAAACCTCCATTTTCCAACCCCTTTCACGTTCAAAGAAGAGTCATACTGGACTCAAAGCATTAACACGGCCTCTCTTCATATATGCTAGCCAACCTGCTGAGTTTCTCCATCACTTTATGTTTTTACATCAAAACTCTGCACTGGGCAGAGAGTGCAAGCCAGAAATCCAAATACTAATACTTAGATGCTTGTACATGGTTCTAGAATATGCAACCAGCCCAGATCATATGAAGTCATTAATGATCATGGTACCACATTTTGAAGGAACTAAAGCCAGCTGAGACTGTGTGAATTACGCACAGAATAAGGAAGAACATTCCAACAATGTTGATTCTGGGGTGATGTTGAGCAACAGCAAAAAGTAGCAAGACAACTAAATTGAACAAAGTGTTGCAAGGAAAAAAAATCCTGCTCCCGACATGTATATGGTAAGTAAATTAGATTGTATTGTTAAACCTCGACAACATTACATTGAAGTTTGAAACATCAGTATTTCAAAGTTTGTTTTACCTGTTTGTATAGTTATTGAATTGAAAACCTATGTACATGCCATGTACAACCATTTATATCTGTAGAGGATATGTTTTCATCTTTGGAGAAGAGTGATGTGTTGTGCCTCACAGTGCGTATGTCAGCATACCTTTAAGAGACATGTTCCTAATTGTATCACTGTACCATAATATGTGGCTCGAGGTACAAATGTCTTATAGACCATCTTTCCAGTGATCATTCGAAACGTGACATACTACTGGAAGAATGCTGTTCAACACTACTTTGTGTATCTTCAAAGCTTGATGTTAGCTCAAAGTCTTACGTGTCTGCAAATGTAATGATTAGATATAATAGCTAGCTGCAACAAATATCTTTTAGGTTCTTTAGTAATTTGATATCCATGCCTTATTCTTATGTCACAGGAGATAAAATAACACATTGCCGCATTAGGTATTATTATACCAATTGCTATTATTACCAACTGGTCAGATCCCAGACTGAATTCTGTCTCGATAGTTTTTTAAAATTTTATTGAGCTGGTCTTTCAGTAAACACAAGCACACAATTCTGCAATTGGTTTTAATAATAAAACAAAATGTTGTTACTGTATCACAAAAAATGAAGTTAAAAATGAATGAATAAAACTATTTACATATAACACAAGTTAAAACATTTTGAAGCACAAGGTAAAATGCAATTGCATTAATCCCTATAAAAATATTCCTTTGCAGAAATGACACCTGAAAGTGTTCCCTCCTTTATCATATCTGCAGGGGTTTAGCTTAACTCAAGCATAACTTACAGTGTTGAGACTTTGATAGCCTCTTCTCTGAGGGTTCATACAACTTAGCTTAGATTTTCTCAACTTCACATAACATCTTCAGGGTTTTAACTAAACACTTCTGGTCTTGAACTTTCAAATTAACTCCTTAGATTGAGGCAACTTTTTTTAAAATCAGTTTTAAACTATTTCCTTCCTTCAGGAGCAATAGTCTTGCACATCCAGCTTTAGCCAAGACTTCTGCAAACTGCCAATCTAAACCTAAAAATCTATTCCAAGTTATGCATGCTTCTTCAAAGCTAAAATCCCCACAATGTCCAGAACCTGCTGACTGACGTTGAATGCACTACACTGATTGCTCAGTGCTCATAAAACCTTCCCTGTGTAAACAAATTCTGAGTAAGCACTAAGAACAATCTTTCATGAATCTTTCATTCCCAGTATCTTTCTCACACTGTTATTTTTAAAAAGAAACCATGTCCACAGAAATACTTACAAGTTAAATCATTAAACCCTTTCATACACACAGAACCCCATATGCCTCTAGTCCAAAATTGAAAAATCCAAAATATATGATATTAAAATACAGTTAAATCATATACCTGATATCATATATGTTGGAGGAAAATAACATCACACTCAATCCAGCTGGAAGGCAGTCACCTGCTGGGAATGTAGACAATTGGCTCAGTGACAGGATGAGCCCTTGACGATTTCCAGGCCTTAGTTGATGGTAAGTTGTTGAAACCACCTCTGCTCACAGCACATCTCTTAACTTTATGGTGCTGTGGAGTCTGTGGACCATGTGTATATTGCTTGTAAGTGACTGCACTCTGTTTTAGTATTTTGTAAAGTCTTTTGTTGTTCTTTCTGTTGCAAGCAAAACCTACCCTCCTAATTTTTGTGCATCACGTGTGGAGGGATGTGGACAAATCGGAGGATCTCCTCTTGGGTCTGCTCCTCAGCCTGGCCAAGTTGGCCAATGACAGACCCAGGCAGTGGGCAGTGGACAGGGTCATATTTTCCAATTGCCTGGCTCACTTTTGCGGCTACATTTGTGCCCGGGTATCATTTCAGATTGAGTACGATGCATTTTAAGAAAGGTGGGCATCACAGTGGGTAGAGTACCTTTTCTCCCCTTTGAACCCCATTTTGATTGAGCTCTCTCTCTTTCTCCCACACTTTGGTATTATTGCAAATCCCCAATGGGCTCTGCATGTATATTGAACAATTGGAAACACAGTGATTTACTGGTGGTGGTTAATAGATGAAAATTGGCACAGGTGACTTGATGGTGGAGAAAGCATTTGACTGTGTGATAGCTCTTCTGGAATTAAAAAAACACAGAAATTAAATAAATACACCGCCTCTGGACCTCTTCACTCAGTACATCATTGAAGTGTCAAGATGGGAAAGAATATCTCTTCAGAGTCGGCTAACCCAATTTTTGCCCAGCTTGTCACCTTCTTCACCACCTCCAAGGAGGGAAAAGCATGCTCAATCCTGCTGCTCACAGTGAGCTGTTGGTTGATGGCCACTCACACCAAGCTGCTAAAGCCATAAGTGTTGTTAGTCCTTTGAGGACAGGTTGGGAAAAGGAAAGGCTGGTAAGATGGCATAGAAAGATATTGGGCGGTACACAGTGTTTTCCTGTTATCAAATAGATTTTCCAACAGTGTAAGGAGTGATGCATGGATTGCCAATCTGGTGCTCAATTGAGCCAATTAAATACTCAATCACCGTCCCACCTCTGTGAGCTCCTTTCCAATAGCTGGGGTCTTTGACGTCCCTTTTGAGATGAAAACAATTGATTCCTTGTGCCCTCCCGGTGGAGTCATGGCAGCCTCCTTTTTCAGGCTTCAATTTGGCTCACTGAGGGGCTCCTCCCTAACTTGCTGGCAAAGGCTGCACCTGCAGCAACAGTGCTGACTGGCTGTAATCTGTATCCCATAACACCCCTTCTGTCACTGCGATCTGGCTGCTTGGTCTCAGTGCTCCCTGGGCTTGACTGAGGAGTCTTTGAGGGCAGCCCAGAAATAGGCACCACCAGCAGTGGAACTGCTCAGGCTGTTCAGCTGTCACCCTCAGATTTGACCAGCAGCTGATGGGGCTAGGCCCATTGTTCTTCATTGAAATCGCTGGCCCAGTGGCAGTGGTCAGGCTGTTTCCCAATGCAGGGTTGCCTCCATCTTCCTGTTCCTAACCCAGTAATGGCATGTCTGCTACAAAGGTAAAACTCAGCATCATTGAGAAGAGCAACTAAGTTGCGTGTAAGAACAAAATTTATCTTCTCATTAAAAAAAAGCCCTAATTTCACACAACATCCATTTGAGGGCAGCAATCTAAACCCAGTAAATTTTTAAAAATGTTTTAAATTCTGAAAGAAGCCTTAAGCCTCAGGGCCCTGTGATTTTAACCTGTGAGGAAGAGTTGAAATGGCGGTTAACACTATTTCCCAACATGTTCACGATTTTAAATCTTCAGCTTCTGAAAGTATTGACATCTACTACACATGGAAGAATGTTAAAATGACATGGTCTGGTGATATATTTCAATTCATAATGGGATTGTTGTTGGCTCACTGGGAGTTTGGCCTGCCAGTGAAATCGAACAGCAGGCAAAAACATGGCCAAAGATAGTCACTTGTCTAAAAGACTTTTGAATGATTTGAAGTTTCTTTGGTAACCAGAATAAGAAGGAGTATTCCTGTGAGCTGTATAGAGTCACTGAGTCATAGAGATGTACAGCATGGAAACAGACCCTTCGGTCCAACCCATCCATGCCGACCAAATATCCCAACCCAATCTAGTCCCACCTGCCAGCACCCGGCCCATATCCCTCCAAACCCTTCCTATTCATATACCCATCTAAATGCCTCTGAAATGTTTCAATTGTACCAGCCTCCACCACATCCTCTGGCAGCTCATTCCATACACGTATCACCCTCTGCATGAAGAAGTTGCCCCTTAGGTCTCTTTTATATCTTTCCCGTCTCATCCTAAACCTATGCCCTCTAGTTCTGGACTCCCTCACCCCAGGGAAAAT
>NC_057711.1:72392311-72440855 GCF_004010195.1 Chiloscyllium plagiosum
CCTTTATACTCTTCTAAGGATTCACTTGATCTATCCTGTTTATACCGGACATATGCTTCCTTCTTTTTCTTAACCAAACCCTCAATTTCTTTAGTCATCCAGCATTCCCTATACCTACCAGCCTTTCCTTTCACCCTGACAGGAATATACTTTCTCTGGATTCTTGTTATCTCATTTTTGAAGGTTTCCGATTTTACAGCCATCCCTTTACCTGCGAACATCTGCCCCAATCAGCTTTTGAACGTTCTTGCTTAATACTGTCAAAATTGGTCTTTCTCCAATTTAGAACTTCAACTTTTAGATCTGGTCTCTCCTTTTCCATCACTACCTGCACTAGCTGCTCACCTCTCTTACCTTTCCTGGAGTAAACCCATCTATGTGACTGTATCTGAGACTTCCCCCCCCACTTCCTATAACTGCCATCCATCACATACCATTGCTGTTAAGGTTGTTCCTGCCTGTAACCTTTATCCTCTCTCCTTCTGCAATCATGGTAATCCCAGGAGACCAGTCAAACCTAACTTATGCTGGGCTGTTCCCTCAGGTTTCTAATGGATTCCTGTTGCCTCAAATCCATGTTCTTTTCTGCTGGTGTGCTCATAATTGCTGCAGATTTAGGCAGGGGTTTTCTGTTGGACACTTAAATGAGGTGTGAGTTAAAGTAGTCCAAAGTTCAAGACCAAGCTATTTTGGCTGCCACCCAACTCTGCCACTGAACTTTTTTTCACAAGTTAACATTAGGTTATGTTTCTGATTTCACTATTTAGAGTCATAGAGTCATAGACATGTACAGCAAGGAAACAGACCCTTCGTCCAACTCATCCATGCCAACCAGATATCCTAAACTAATCTGGTCCCATTTGCCAGTATTTGGCCCATATTCCTCTGCCACTGAACTTTTTTTCACAAGTTAACATTAGGTTATGTTTCTGATTTCACTATTTAGAGTCATAGAGTCATAGAGATGTACAGCAAGGAAACAGACCCTTCGTCCAACTCATCCATGCCGACCAGATATCCTAAACTAATCTGGTCCCATTTGCCAGTATTTGGCCCATATTCCTCCAAACCCTTTCTATTTATATTTCCATCCAGATGTCTTTTAAATGTTGTAGTTGTACCAGCCTTCACCACTTCCTCTGGCAGCTCATTCCATATATGCATCATCTGCTGAGTGAAAATGTTGGTCCTTTTTAAATTTTTCCCTTCTCACCCTAAAGCTCTAGTTTTGGACTCACCCTGCCCAGAGAAAAAGATCTTGTCTATATGATCTATCCATGCCCTGCATGATTTTATAAACCTCTATAAGGTCATCCTTCAGCCTCTGACTCTCCAGGGAAAACAGCCCTAGCCTATTCAGCCAGTCCCTATAGCTCAAACCCTTCAATCCTGGCAACATCATTGTAAACCTTTTCTGAACGCTTCCAAGTTTCAAAATATCCTTCCAGTAGGAAGGAGACCAGAATTGCACACAATATTGTAGAAGTGGCCTAACCAATGTCCTGTGGAGCTGCAACATGACCATTGAAAGCTCTAAAGCTACGCCTGGAGAACAGTTTCATTCTGTCCAATGTGTGGTATAAAACACTGAGGCGTCCCATCTCAAAGCCTATGGATCACCCTGTGAAGTTACTCTACAGAGACCAGTATCCCATCACCAAATCACCCTTCATGGAGATTCCTTGACACTGACCCAACTCCCTCAGAGCCAGCTCTCAGATTGAACAGGATCTCTAACATTCCTGTTTATATCTGTCAGCCAGGGCTCCCTGATTGGACAAGTTTAACAGCCCCAATCAGGGAAGTCGTATTCTATGAGGTCCACCTGGCTGACCTCATTACAATCACTACATCCCTCACCCTCTGAGTCTGAGGACACAGGATTTTCTTTGTAGCTCCTCCTTGAGTGTTTGAGCACCTGGTCAGGTTTGTTCAACTCTGTTTCTGATACAGGCTGTCCGTAATACACCATTGCTCACCTCTTGTGCCTGGAGTGTCTCAGCAGAAATTAATTCTGTTCTTCAGGTGGTGAAGGCATCGAGGTGACAACATCCACCATGTCCATCTCAGATTCCGAGGGACTTTCAATGCTTGATGGAGAGGGAGAACACACGGGTTCTGGAGCAGTTGGAAAAGAAGTTGAAAACCCGGGCACATTTTGCTCTCGCACTGTTTGCGATTTGCAACTTTCGTATGGTCCACGTGCTTGTTCAGGACCATCACACCTCCCCAAAATTTATACTGTTCCTAGTCCTGATTTCATGTTGACCATGCCTCTTACCCATGCAGGGCCATTCCCGTGGATCCTTCACCAAACTTTTTCCCCTGAAGTAAACTGTCTCTCTTGCTTTGTGGAGTTTTGTGTCCAGAATTGATTTTCCTGATGCTGTTTCATTCTCCACCCCCACGTCCAGGAAGATCTGACTTAACCTGGAGTCTTCCACCCATTAGCAGCTCTGCCGGGGCTATCCATGTAGTTGCATGAGGGGTGGTTCTAGAATCAAGAAGGAACTGGGACAGTTTGGTATCTAATGAAGCTATAGGCTGTTTCTTTAAGCCGGCCTTCAAAGTTTGGACTGCTCTTTTTGTCAGACCATTGGAAGATGGATGGTCCAGAGCTATCTTTATATGTCAACTATCATTCGAATCTAAGAAATATTCAAGTTCCCTGCTGGTAAATGGTGGCCCGTTATCTATGACAAACACTTCCGGAGTCCGCATATTGCAAAAGAAGTGCACAGTTTATCTGCCCTTGTCCCTGTGTTTGACTAATGAACACTATGCGTGCCCAGCCAATTTGAGTGGGTGTCCACAATGTGTAAGAACATTGAGCCCATGAAAGGACCTGTTGAGATGTCATCAATTCTCGGGTTTACCTGGACATTTCCACAAATGAGCTGGTAATTTGTTTACCTTACTGGCACTCTGGGCACTGCACGACTAATGCAGCTATGTCTGCATCCAATTGTGGCCACCCGACATAATGCCTTGCCAATATTTTCATTTTGGAAACCCCTAGATCATCCTGCTGGAGTTCAGCCAGTATCTGGTAGCGACCTTTGCTCAGGACAATCACTCTTGTTCCCTGTAATAATATGCCATCCTCTATTGTGATCTGTCTCTCCAGGTCCAAAAGGTTTTCAATTCTAGTTGTGACGTCATTTTGTTTTCCCCCAGCATCAACAGCTGTTCCAGTTTGACCAGGATCTTTCCTGCTTTCAAAGTCTGATATTGTCAGCTGGTAATGGAAGTGTGTCCACAAAATTCAAAGCCATTATGCCCACTTTCAGTGGTGGTATATCTTCAGTGAGAGGTGGTTTAATGCATCTGCATTCACTTCTTGGCCTCCTGGACAGTGCTCCAACTTGTAATTATACACATTTACTTTTGGAGCCCACTGCTGAATTTCAGCTAAAGCCATGGGCAGCACTGCCTTATCTGTTTAAAGTAGATCTAGCAGGGTTTTGTTTTCCGTTAATATTACAAATCTATGTGTGTAAGGTATCAGTGGTATCTCTTGACTCCACATATGACTGCCAAATCTTCCTTCTCTATCTGGGCATATTTACACTCTGCATTAGCCAAAGGTCTGGATGCATACGCTATTGGACCTTCCTCTCCATTAGGGCACCTATGAGCTAAAACAATCCTGCTGCCCTATGGGTAGGCACCACATGTCAATACCAGATCTCGCTTGGGATGTTAACGTGCCAACACCTTAGAGGATGATAGCTGTTACTTCACTTCCCTGAAAGCTATCATTTGGCTATGCAACCAGTTCTAAGCCGGCCCTCTTTTAAGGGTTGACGCAAGGATGCCAGGATGGAGGCCAAGTTATAATTCCCAAGACCAAGGAAAGACCTCAACTCCAATACAGCTTTGGAAACAGGGGCCCTGTTTGGTCACCCTCACTTTATCTTCCAACAGGTGTAACCTGTTGACTCTTGTCGACTCTGCAGCTCAAGTAGGTCAATTTGAAACTCTGGAGCATACAGTTTTCCCTTTTAAGGCTAATGCATGCCTGGGAGAAATGTCTAAGGACTATCTCTAAGTTGTTTAAAGCTTTCCTTATTGGTCTTCCCTGTTATTAGCACATCATCGAGTTAAATGGCGACCAGGGATAGACCTTGTAAAATGTTCTCTATCATCTGCTGAAACATTGCATGGGCTGACAACACCCCAAATGGTAATTTCATATTCAGAGGAACCTCAATTATCTGGCATTCGATTATCCAAATATCGGATTATCTGGCAAGATCGCAATGTCCCTATGTTGGCTAAACTATATTATCCGGAATCCGATTACCTGATCGAAATACTCCCTGCCTGTATCCTTCAGATAATCGAGGTTCCTCTGTATTGGTCCAAACCCTTATGGGTATTAATCGTGGCATACTCCTGGAAATCCTCATCTATCCACCATTGCAAGTATGCATGACCCTTGTCCAGCTTTGTGAAGGACAGACCCCCTGCCATCTTTGTGGATAAACCCTGTAGGTGAGGAATTGGGTATTTGTGCAGGAGCAAAAAGTGGTTTACCATTTGTTTCAAATTTTCACAAAGGCGAACCAACCCATTGGGCTTCACAATCAGCAGGACCATGCAGCCCATTCCACAGACTGAACTGGTTTGATGATTCCTTTGCTTTCCAGCCTTCTAGTTTCTGCCTCTACTTTTGCCCCTGGGCAAATGGCACTGGATGGGCCTTGCAGAATCAAGGAATTGTTTCCTGCTCAATTTGCAAGTTAACCTTGTCTCCTTTGATAGACTATAGACCTTCCTGAAGAACTTCCAGGTATTTAATGAGGTCTTCACTCAGGTAGCCACTTTCTAACTGAAAAATGTTGAGCCAATTCGGTGAATCTTTTTCAATCAATTTCACCCCATCAAGCATGGGCCCAAGTCTTTTACTACAATCAGTGGTCACTTTATCAGTTTCTTCGCACACGAGACCAGACCTGAAGTTGTACCCTTAATCTGTAAAGATTCCCCAGTATGGATACTCAGTCTGGCTAATGCCATGTACAAAATTAAGAGTTGGAGTTCAGAGTGAATTTTATGAAAACTGGTTCTATGATAACTGAAAAGGCCATGCTGGTATCAACTTCCATTAGAACTGGGTGACCATTTACCCAGACATTTTTTTTTTCTTCCCACACTACCACCTGACAATCTCCTGATTATTTTTTTTTCTCTCTTTTTTTTTTGGTATTTTTAAATATATTAATCCCCACACTACCACCTAAGTGTGGTAGTGCTTATTTTATCCCCAGCACCTATGGTGTGTGTGTGCAGGTGTGAGACACAGTGAAAGACACAAAGTGCACGAATCTTTATTCAAATTCCACCACCAGGAAGATAGGAAAACTACCCAGATATTTATTTTGTTTGGTTCTGATTTAGATGTTATTAAGCAATTTAACTGGTCCAAACCAGATGCAGGTGGACTTCCCAGGGTGTGCACTCTCCTTCGAGCTCTCTTATTCAATTTAGGTCTAGTGGAGCTCTTTTGCTGTCTCAAGTCTGCATACCGATAGCAAATACAATGATTTGCAGGCCTGTATCCTGAAGAAAATTTTAACCATTTAGGCGAGGCTTGGTTTTATTTTGTGGTTTTGCTGTGAGCTGACCGAGAGTCCCTCTGTTCAGGGTATATCCTGAATCAGGCTATGCAATGACCTTCATTCAAGTGGTGTTCCCCAAGCTCAGTTGGATGACTCTATGGCTGGCAAGGGCATCCACTTCTATCAGCGTACCCTGCAACTCATATGTTCCGCTTGCTGAATTTTCCAATGCTAAAGCCGTTTGTAGTGCCTGTTTGAACTCCAATTGGGTTTTGGCTGGTAGGTGGTCTTGCATGCTTACATCATTAATCCCACTCTCATTGCCATTGAAATAACACCACAGAGGCTAGTATCCCATCACCAAATCACCCTTTATTTACACATGGAGAGTCTTTGACACTGATCCAGCTCCCATAACATGTAACACTCTGTTCATGGCTGTCAGCCAGGGCTCCCTGATTGGATGAGGTTAACAGCCTGAACCAGGGAACTCATATTCTAAGATATCCGGTGGGCTGACCTCGCTAGAATCAGTACACATTGAACATGTGGCTTTGCAGTTGGAAGCAGTGAATAGAAATGCATGTAACTACAGTAGTTTAATTATAATATAGCACCTTTAACATTGTAAAACCTTTCAAGTCACTTCACAGGAATGACTTTCAAACAGAGTTTGATTTTGCTGTTCTCTCTAATTGGCATACAAAGTGAAGGATAGATTCACATTCAATGTGTTCTGAGCACATGTGAAAGGAAAACTGAATGAAAGGGAAAATTGAAAGAAAGAGTTCCATGAGGTCAGAGGTCAGAGGTCATGAATCCATAATTAGCTTGTCACAGCTACAAGAGCCAAAAAGACCAATTGGTAAAGCTGTTTACAGCATTAATATACAATAAAGCATGCAATTTTGAAAGCAAGAACAAAAGATGTGTATTTGTATTTCTTTATCTCTGAATTGTGATGATAAGGGTTATTGTATCACAAATAATTCTTAAACATGTACTCTTACCTTCAGTGTATTTTATTCTTTCTTTGGGGGAGAACATGTGAATGAATGCCATCTGAAAGCAATAATAGTTGTGCTGCAGTTTTTGCCCTTTGTGAAGTACTGCAATTTCTCCTGGTTATTTGTAGAAAGGTGTCTGCTTTCACTGGCCTTTGCTATCCTACACACTGCTCAGCAGTGAGGTGAGCACTTTTAAAGGACCACACTTCAAACACCAAAGATACATAGGATACCACTTTGCACTGAATATCAGTTATCAGGAATTGATTATTTTAGCAGTTAACCAATGCCTCACTTTTAAATTTTTCATTTTTGTTTTGTAATCCTTCCTTGACTCTCCCAAACTCTGTAATCATCACCAGCCTGACAACCTTCTGGAATATTCATGATCCTCCACTTCAGACCACTTCAGCATCCTCAATTTTACTTCCTTCACCTTTGACAGCAGTGCCTTCAGTCATAAAGGCCCTAAGATCTGCGATTGTCAGCCTAACTCTCCTCAGCTCATTGCTGTTCTTCTTCGAGAGGCTTCTTAAAGTTGACCTTCTCATCGAAGGATTTTGTGATCTGTCTTAATATCTATGCAGCTCAGCATCCCAACATGATTGCTATCATTCCCGCAAAGTGCTTTGAGATGTTTTACCCATGCACGATAAATGGAAGTTGTTATTATATCTGTTTACATAATTAGTAAGTTCTTTAACACCATACGCCACCAAATTTAAAATGAATGGATCATATCACATATTGTCTTTAATACACAATGCAGCTTTAGACATTGAGTTTTAATT
Organism: Chiloscyllium plagiosum; assembly: GCF_004010195.1. Taxonomy (NCBI): domain Eukaryota; kingdom Metazoa; phylum Chordata; class Chondrichthyes; order Orectolobiformes; family Hemiscylliidae; genus Chiloscyllium; species Chiloscyllium plagiosum. The sequence goes on from NC_057711.1 coordinate 72,399,674, forward strand.
TACTCACGGGTAATTGTATTTAATATTATACTGAGTTGCTATAAATGTTTGCCACTTCCTGTTGTCGCACTAAGTCATAAAGGACTAATGAAAATAAACAAAACCTTGCCAGATTCTGGAAAACATCACTACTGTTTTAAAATTCTAAAACCAATACTCCGGGTGAGTTCTGACAGTAGATTTTAAGACATTACAGGTAACATTGTTTAAAACGAATTCATGGAAACTACTGCATTCACTACTCATTGGTCTGAATACCCATGGCAACAGCTCAAGAGCACATTTGTAATTTGCCCTCTGATGTTTTATGTATGATTGTACTATTTAATTTTGGCAATTTTTGCACTCATGTTCAATATCAGGTTTTGAACAGCAAAGATTTAATATATTTGCACATCTGCTATATTATCTACAAGGAACATGTGTTCACTTAAAGTTCCATAGCTGGGAAACAACTTTGTCCTTGTAGATAATATAACAGATGTGCAAATATATTAAATCTGCCTAGTTTATGTGGATAGGATATCCTTTCATTACAGTGTATAATGATATTAGAGGTGATCAGATTAAATTTCCTGTTTGTGTCCTCAGCAAAATCGTAAATGTTTTCTATAGATTAGTATGGAAACAGGCCCTTTGGCCCAACAAGTCCACACCGACTCGCCGAAGCACTACCCACCCAGACCCATTCCCCCCTTCACCTAACACTACGGGCAATTTAGCACGGCCAATTCACCTAATCTGCACATTTTTGGACTGTGGGAGGAAACCCACACAGACACAGGGAGAACGTGCAAACTCCACACAGTCAGTCGCCTGAGGTGGGAATTGAACCTGGGTCTCTGGCACGGTGAGGTAGCAGTGCTAACCACTGTGCTCCCGTGCCGCCCACAAAGTGCTTTCTTTCAAAACTGCATTTCAGTTTCATCTCAGCTAGTTACCTGAGTAGGCATGGCAAAGAAATTCTGACTTATTCACTGGATCTTGTACCACAGATTCTTTTAGAAACTACAACATATTTTAGTGAAAACTTGAACGAAAGTGTGTACATCAACTGAAGATGAACTATCTAACCTGGGACAATTGGTGTTTGATTTGAACCCCAAAGTAACCCTAAGTCGTATCCAAGTACATTTGTATTTGTATTTCTGTTCTTTTCAATATACTTAAAATTTTTACATTCTGCGCAATTTGCAGCTACCCTCATTGCAATGCATCAAATCATAGAATCCTTACAGAGTAGAATCCCTACATGCTGATCTTATTTCAATTGATTGCTAAATTTTGATTGCTTTCTTTTTTTCCATATTTGTAATCAGCCTCTGGATATGTGATATAATAGTAGGAATCCTGTTCTGGAGTCATAGAGATGTACAGCACAGAAACAGACCCTATGGTCCAACATGTTCATGCCAAGCAATTATCCTAAATTAATTTAGCCCCATTTGCTAGCACTTGGTCCATATTCCTGTAAGCCTTTCCTATACATATACCTATCCAAATGCCTTTTAAATGTTATAATTATACCAGCCTCCACCACTTCCTCTGGCAGCTCATTCCATACACACACCACCTTCTGCGTGAAAAAAGTTGCCCCTTGGGTCCCTTTTAGATCTTTCCCCATTCACCCTAAACCTATCTCCTTTAGTCTGGACTCCCCCATCCCAGGGAAAAGATCTTGTCTATTTACCCTATCCATGCCCTTTCGGATTTTATGAACCTCTGTAAGGCCACCCCTCAGCCTTTTCAGACACATAAGTGAATAATGGTTGTTAGATGAGATATTATAGTTGGGGATACAAGTTAGATGTCTGATAAAACTCTGCATAATATTCTCTCTGTTTTTCTGAAAGTTATGATATTATTCTTATTGATATTAATAATTTTATGTGGTAATTTGTGTTTCAAAGTGGATTGGACCATGTACAGTTTTGAGTTGGATTTGTATTTCTATATTGTGTGTTATAAAGTGGGGTGGGCTTGGTTTCATTTCTCGAAATGATAAGAAGTAGTATGATTTATCGTAATTTACTTACATGCAGTTAAAAGAGGTTTCTAAAAGTCTCTGAAATGAATAGATCAGTTCTTTAGAAAGCAAGGAATCCTAAGACAATTGGATTGATCCTGAGTAAGTGTCAAGAGTGTGGTGCTGGAATTCTGATGAAGGGCTTATGCCCAAAGCATTGATTCTCCTGCTCCTCAGATGCTGCCTGATCTGCTGTGCTTTTCCAGCACCACACTCTCAACTCTGATCTCCAGCCTCTGCAGTCCTCACTTTTCTTCTAGTTAATCATGGTTAACAAGCTGTCCTAAGACACAGGGAAACAGAGACAGGCACAGTTTCCCTTTTGAAAGGAATAACTTGCCAGAAGGTCAGTGAGAAGGTCAGTGCTCTTCGGAGGGTCGGTGTGGACTTGTTGGGCTGAAGGGCCTGTTTCCACACTGTAAGTAATCTAAAAAAAAAAGGGGTTTCCTTCAGATGGCCATAAGTGGGGACAAGCCTGAAAGAGGAGCAATGCAGTTAAGCTCAGGAAAATATAGAGAAATGCACCATGGTTTAATGTTATTGAGAGAATGCTCCAGAAACAAAAGGCAGTAGGAGAGCAGTTTAAGGAATTCATGTTAAGAAATGGCGGTGTTAGAAGTTTTAATTAATGTCTCATCACGAGACATTAATTAAAAAGGCTAGTATTGAATGGATGTTGATGTTTGCTAGAAAGAATCCAGCCAAGCCAACCGAAAAAGTAACTTTAAAGGCATTTAAGATGACCTTTCCCAGAGATTTATCATTGGCTATTGTCACAGGTAAAAGAATTGAATCTTTAGATGTTTATTTGTAAGATTGTTTCAACTAATTTTCAACTAATTCTTGTACAGTTTGTAACACAGTTTGTGTCATTTCCTTTCATGTGGGCAAGTTTTGATGTTCTTTTGCTAAAGATAGATTGACAGCCTCTTGTAAAAAGAAGTTCAGTGACAAACTACCATGTTAAAGAAATAGTGAAGTTAAACACGTGATCTGTGAAGTCAGGTTTCATTCTGGAATCTGACATGTTCACTATTACCATCATCTGAGATCATGACACTGTTATGTACCGGGATCAATGCTGCAGTGTCAGAAAAGGCCCATTTCAGTACCTGAAAAAAAAATTCCCTGAAGGGAGCAGCAGTGTGCTGTTATTAGGTTTTGATTTAAATAGAGGTTAATTCTATGGGCCATTACAGAGGGAATGGAGGCCCTCATTATAATGTTGCCATTCGTACATTAACTTTGTAGCATTGCTACTGCTGTCCCAAGACCCATTGCCACTTCTCCCCAGCTGCCCACAGGATTGGTAGAAACTAGGGGGAGTTTCCTTCAAAGTTCCCTCTGCATGTACATATGGTGGATGCTGAAGGAATAACATGTGGCTATACTGAGAGAGGGGATTTTCTGCAGGAGACTTACTGTCCAGTTTTGCCCCATCTCCTAGCAAAGTTCCGTAAGGTAGCAGAGAACATTCCGGCCTGTGGTTTAAATTCAGATTTTTGATCGAAGATGTAAATTTAGAAAAGCCCATGCTTGTATATGTTTAGTGTGCCAACAAAGGTATAAACCCAGACAGAAGATTGGAATTCAAAACTCAAATGTAAATAACTAAGGCTTGCTGAAGTTAAAATCTCAGTTTTTATGCTACATTGTAGCTTGTCTCTATCCCTGACTTGTCTTTGCAGTTATCAATCACACACACACAACTTTCCTTCAGTAACTGTGCATGGCAGTCTCAAAAGATTAATTCAGTGTGTGATAATACCATTGACATAATCTTCTGTCTCAGATTATCTGCACAATGACCTCTGGTTTCCTGGGACCTTGGGTCCAGACCTTTGGCAATATTTATAAAATATCTAATGGTGACAGGGCTTCAAAGATGTATTATTTTATTTCTGTTGTGCAACAGAAGACTGACTGTAGGTCACTTTCTCAGCAGCAAATAGAATCAGATTAGTAACAGGCAAAGGAACAGGCCTGAGCTCCAAAGATATCAGAATAATGTTTGGATCATGTCATATAAGATAGATTCCTTGAAGACAATCTTTTAAAACTGTGAGGATAAGGGAGCTGGAAATCTCTGAAGCCAAACCTTCAGTGTAAAGGTCTGAATGTGACCTTCACTGATTCCTGTTACTGACCCTGTGAAAGCACTTTGAATTGGGAGAAAAACCCCGGTTTAAATATTCTGCCGTCTGCCAGCAGTCACCGTGAGCTGCAACTTGGGCAGGCCAACGTTTTCTCTACTGAAGAGTCATCTAGACTTGAAATGTTATCTTGCTCTCTCTCCAAAGATGCTGCCTGACCCACTGTGATTTCCAGCGCTTGTTGTTTTCAGTCAACATTTTCTCATGAATGTTATGACTTACCTTCAGTAGTCATTGACCCAAATCTGTTGTCACAGGATTTGACAGGCTGGATGATAATCTGGCCACTGCCCTGATAGAGGCTTTCATTTACAGTAGAACAACCATCAGGATGGCTTGCACATTAAGTATTGCTTACAAGAAGCATACCCAGCACTTCAGGCACAACAGAAGAAACAGCTTTCTCTCACAATGTGCTCATATCCAGCCATCATGACCAGATTAAAACAAAACAAAACAATGCAGAGGCCGGAAATCAGGAATAAAGACAGCAATTGCTGGAAAGTCTCAGCAGGTCTAGTTACATCTGTGGAGAGAAATCATAGTTAACTTTTTGGGTCCAGTGACCCTCGATGGTAGCTACCATCAATTCTGAGGAAAGGTCACTGGACCTGAAATGTTAACTCTGATTTCTCTCCACAAGTGCTGCTAGACCTGCTGAGCTTTTCCAGCAATTTCTGTTTTTGTTTCATGATGACCAGAGTCTCAAAAGATACAGAGGAAAGAAAATAAGACAGTGCTTATCGCCATGGAGTTTTCAACATATTCCAGCTGTTGGAGGCCAATCTTACAGCAGCAATCCCATGGGTTCAATGTCATTAGCAGGGCTTCACTACCATACAGCAGTCTGCCATTCACTGCCACTCAGAGTAGACTGACAGGAGGCTGGAAGAACACAAAAAGCCAGGCAGTACTAGGGGGTGGAGAAGTCAACATTTTGAGTATAATCCTTCTTCAGGACTGGATGTGGGGTAGGGAGAGCTACAGATAAAGAGGGATGGGATAGCGAGAGTAGCAGAATGGTGAGATTGTGATAGGTGATAGGCTCCTACAGGTGATAGGCTCCTAAAGGTAGTTCATCGACTTGCAACAGCTCCAATCTATCCAACCAGGTTGCACCCAGTACCTGAGCACAGGTACTGGGTACGACCTGGGTGGTCGATGAGAAGGATTTATCCAGTTGGTGGCTGATAGGAAAGGTCAGTGGGTAGAATGGAAGGCAGGAGGAGGGACTGGAAAGGGAGTCGGAGGAAGGGTGAGAAGGTTATTTGAAATTGGGGAATTCAGTGTTGAGTCCTCCAGGCTGTAGGATGGGCATGTTGGAGAGGGAGTGGGAGACGAGGGGTCCTCTTCTTCGAGCATCTCCGGCAGGCCCAAAAAGGCCAGCCTGACATCCCGGTCACTGCCGACTTCAATTCCCCCTCACACTCCCTCTCCGATATGTCCACCCTCGCCCTCCTCCATTGCCACAGTGAATCAGACTGCAAATTGAAGGAACAACACCTCATCTTCCGCCAGGGCAGCCTACAACCCAGAAGACTCAACATTGAGATCTCCAATTTCAAGTAACCTTCCCATCCATCCCACTGGATCCCTTTCCAGACATGCCTCCTCCCTTCCATTCCACCTAGCAATCTTTCCTTCCAGCCACCAACCAGATTCATTCCTCCAAATCCATTCCTCCACAGATTGTACCCACTATCTGTGTTCACCCATCACCACTCCACCATTCTGATACTCACTCCACTCCACCCCACCCCACCTTTCTCTCTTTATCTGGAGCTCCCCCTACCCCAAATCCAGCCCTGAAGAAGGATTATATATACAAAATAATTTGGAGGTGCCTGTGTTGAACTGGGATGTACAAAGTTAAAAATCACACAACACCAGGTTATAGTCCAATCTGTGTTGTGTGATTTTTAACTTTATACCTGAAATGTTGACTTCCCTCCCTCCTGATGCTGTCTGGTTTGCTGCATTCTTCCAGCCTCCTGTTTGCCTACTTTGGATTCCAGCATCAAGCAATTTTTCTGTCTCTAACCACTGCCACTCAAGCCTCAGCATGATATAGACGTTGAATTTGCAGTAGAATAAGTACACTCTTTTACAGACAGCATGGGGGAGCATTTATGGGATTTAATTCATAACAATATTGAAAAATAAGGTGCAGTGCTTTTATTTCTTTGAGATGCATTTCTCTGAAATGGCTCCAAAAATCCGTAAGATGCATTTGGCAGTTAGGCGAGATTCATAGTCGCTGACACCTTCCAGTTTTAACCCTATGGTGTTCATGGGGTCAACAAAAGGGCATCTGAGAGCAATTTCCTCTTCCATCAGGGCTGTGAAGCTGCTGGTAACCAATCACTTCACCATTATACAGTGCAATCAATTTTCCTTTCCCAATAAAATCTATACGAAGGAAAATTGGCCTCAGTGTACAGCAGGCTGTTAATCCACTAACGTTAGTTTTTCATTCAGACATAGAAGTCGAAGTGACTAGCGCTCTAATTTGTGGAGGGTATATGGGCACTAACGGCATTTTTCCCACTGCTCCATCGAGTCAGAAAGTCTGACATCTGCAAACAATTGAGAGGAAGGATTTCCCCGCCCTGATATTGAAACCCTCACATGGGAGTGCAGGAAATTTCAATGCTATTTTCAGAAATGGAGATCTAGTGGTTGACTTTTATGTATCGTTTCCTTTTATCCTCAATTGCTATATTTGCCAACAGTTGGAAGTATATTAAATTAAAATCTAGGGCCATGGCGACTGCCTGGAAATATAGTAATGAGCTCCATAATCCTGTAATAATGGGCATGAATGACTTAAAAATGACAAAGTAATAGTTTCATGAAGACTACTACGACCAGCTGACGAGCAGGAAATTGGGCCCAGTCTTTTCAACTTCTCCAGTTAGTCAGAAGGAAGATCTAAAGATCTTTTTGGCATGCAGATACAACTTATTCCAATTAAAATGTAGTTAACCAGATCTCTAACAAGCCAATTACAAGGTTTCTTGAAGGAAAGAAATAACTTGATGTGAAAAACAGACCTGGTCAATTCTGCTTGCAACTTGCTCTGAGTGAATTCTATTTTGCATATGACCAAAGTGTATCTCAGGGTACTATCCATGGGCTCCGGTTGTATATATCCCTTGTCCAGATGGCATCTAGCATCTGCCAACCCATTACAACAATCATGGTAACTCTCGAATACATTGCTAGGTCATTCATGAGGCACAGACTTGCATAGCAGGATGCACCTGTTTTAGCACTGAAAGGCTATAGCCAGGACACCTTGCTTATAAAGGCAGGCGCACAGCTCACGGATTGTTGCATATCAGGGTTATTTGCTTGCTGGCTTGGCACTAACTCACTTAATGCCTACCTGCATGCACACCTCATCCATACCTTGTTTGTCTTGCCATGCAGTGTCATGTTTGTTAGTGCATCAGTGATTCCGCCAGAGCCAACTGACATTCTAACAAGCTCTTTAGGATAGATACCCAAAAAGGCTGCTTGTCTGTTGGGATCTGTCTGGAGGATGAGACCGTCTTGGTGAAAGCACACCAAAATGTCAATCTAACACATGCAGCTGCCCGTGAGACAAAGAAGGTGAATTCATTCGACTGTTCGGGTGAAAGGAAAGGCTGGTAGGTATAGGGAATGCTGGATGACTAAAGAAATTGAGGGTTTGGTTAAGAAAAAGAAGGAAGCACATGTCAGGTATAGACAGTAGAGAGCGAGTGAATCCTCAGAAGAGTATAAAGGCAGTAGGAGAATATTTAAGAGGGAAATCAGGAGGGCAGAAAGGGAACATGAGATAGCTTTAGCAAATAGAGTTAAGGAGAATCCAAAGGGTTTTTACAAATACATTAAGGACAAAAGGGTAACTAGGGAGAGAATAGGGCCCCTCAAAGATCAGTAAGGCAGCCTTTGTATGGACCCGCAGGAGATGGAGGAGATACTAAATGAATATTTTACATCAGTGCTTCCTGTGGAAAGGGACATGGAAGATATGGAATGTAGGGAAATAAATGTTGACATCTTGAAAAATGTCCAAATTACAGAGGAGGAAGTGCTGGATGTCTTGAAACAGGTAAAGGTGGATCAATCCTCAGGACCTGATTGGATGTACCCTAGAATTCTGTGGGAAGTGAGGGGGTGATTGCTGGGCCTCTTGCTGAGATATTTGTATCATCGATAGTCACAGGTGAGGCGCCTGAAGACTGGAGGTTGGCTAACATGGTGCCACTGTTTAAGAAGGGTGGTAAGGACAAGCCAGGGAAGTATAGACCAGTGAGCTTGACATTGGCAAGTTGTTGGAGGGAATCCTGAGGGACAGGATGTACATGTATTTGGAAAAGCAAGGACTGATTAGGGGTGGGAAATCATGTCTCACAAACTTGATTGAGTTATTTTTTGAATAAGTAACAAAGAGGATTGATGCGGGCAGAATTGTGGACGTGATCCATATGGACTTCAGTAAAGCGTTTGACAAAGTTCCCCGTGGGATACTGGTTATCAGGGTTAGATTTTATGGAATACAGGGAGACCTAAACATTTGGATACAGAACAGGCTCTAAGGTAGAAGACAGAGGATGGTGGTGGAGGGTTGCTTTTCAGACTGGAGGCCTGTGACCAGTGGAGTGCCACAAGGATCGGTGCTGGGTCCACTACTTTTCATCATTTATATAAATGATTTAGATATGAGCATAAGTGGTGTAGTTTACAGATGACACTAAAATTGGAGGTGGAGTGGAGAGCGAAGAAGGTTACCTCAGATTACAACAGGATCTTGATCAGATGGGCCAATGGGCTGAGAATTGGCAGATGGAGTTTAATTTAGAAAAATTTGAGATGCTGCATCTTGGGAAAGCAAATTTTAGCAGGACTTATACACTTAATGGTAAGGCCATAGGGAGTGTTGCTGAACAAAGAGACCTTGGAGTGCAGGTTCAGAGCTCCTTGAAAGTAGAGTCGCATGTAGATAGGATAAGTGAAGAAGACATTTGGTATGCTTTCCTTTATTGGTTAGAATATTGAGTGCAGGGATTGGGAAGTCATTTTGCGGCTGTACAGGACATTGGTGAGGTCACTGTTGGAATATTGCGTGCAATTCTGGTCTCCTTCTTATCAGAAAAATGTTGTGAAACTTGAAAGAGTTCAGAAAAGATTTACAAGGATTTTGCCAGGATTGGAGGATTTGAGCTATAGGGAGATGTTGAACAGGCTGGAGCTGTTTTCTCTGGAGCGTCGGAGGCTGAGGGGTGACCTTATAGAGGTTTACAAAATCATGAGGGACATGGATAGGGTAAATAGACAAAGTCTCTTCCCTGGTTTGGGGGTTGGGGGGGTGGGTCCAGAACTAGAGGGCATAGGTTTTGGTTGAGAGGGGAAAGATATAAAAGAGACCTAAAGGGCAACTTTTCCTGCAGAGGGTAGTGGAGGCTGGTACAATTGCAACAGTTAAAAGGCATCTGGGTGGGTATATGAATAGGAAGGGTTTGGAGGGATAATGGCCAGATGCTGGCAGGTGGCACTAGATTGGGTTGGGATATCAGGTCGGCATGGACGATTTGGAGCAAAGGGTCTGTTTCTGTGCTGTACATCTCTATGACTCTGTGACTTTAATTGGGTGGATGCTGTTAGAGGCTAGTCTAAGCCAGGGGATTCTGCTGTTCCATCAATAATGGACACAGTCCTCACACAGTCCAGGGCCTTCTTAATAGTTAGTTATCTGTTTGGGCCTCACACAGTCTGGACAGTATTCATGCTGTTGAATGATTGCACAGCAATTATTCACTAATTAACAATCAGGGAGCTGCAAAGACACCAGTCTGAGCTCTGGTCAGTCATTTCCAGGGGCTGCTTGTCTAAGTCAGGGCTCTAGGGTGAACTCAGCCCTCTGTGTCCATCCATTAACCTTTCAAGAGGTTTTGAAGGATAAGGGGTGCCTATAGGGATTTCTCTGCCAACAAAGGATGGGGGACTCAAGACTGGAGCAGACAGCAGAAGCTTTTGTCGAGTTGGAGATAAGGACAGTAATGGAGGAAACCTCAAGGTGAGTCGGGGGTATGAGGAACACAATCAGATGGCATGGTAACTTGTGGGAGGAGGGGTTTTCACAGGGGAGAATAAAGTTGCTGTTTGGGCATTATTCAGGTGTAATGTGAGGGTCAGGGGGCAGGGAGGACAATTGGAGGTTAAGTTCAGTGTGGTGAGTCTCCACATGGGGAGGATGGGTGGAAATGGGCTGTCGGGGTTGTGCAAGGTAATAAGGGACATGGGGAAGTTGGGGAGGGAGGGGAAGCTGTGGAAAGCCTTGTGCCCAGTTGGGGCCTGATGTTAAGTGCTACTAGATAACAGCTGGAACAACGCCAAGGTTGGGCTGTTTGACAGGCAAATACACGGCATTCACTTCTGCAGAATGCTGGGACATTTGTATCAATAAATGAAACTTCCATTTGCATGTCCCAGCTACATTTCATTTGCAATCATTTTGTCATTAAGCATACAGAGTGCAAGTGCTTTGAGGTCAGATGCAGGTCGAAGGTGATTTGCAACATGCCATTTGTGCTTGCCAATTGGTCCTGGGCATCTCAGTAATGTGGGAGTTGGCAGCAATGACACTACAAATGTCAAAATGAGCTGAAGGGGAAATATTATTCAGCCAGGTTCCAAGCATACTGTGTGAACCAAACATCCTGTCCTCACCAATTGTTTTTCAGTATTCACTTGTGCGGTGTGGTCATTGCTGGCTGGCCAGTATTTATTGCCTGTCCCTAGTTGCCTTTGAGAAGGTGGCGGTGAGCTGTCTTCTTGAACTGCTGCAGTCCACCTACTAAAAGTATACCTATAATGCCATTAGGGAAGGAATTTCAGGATTTTCATCCGGCAACGGTGAAGGAACATTAATATATTTCCAGGCTCTGTATTGTGACTTGCTTGGAGGGCAAGTCCCATGTATCTGCTGTACTTGTCATTCTGGATGGAAGTAGCCATGGGTTTAGAAGATGCTGTCTAAGGATCCTTGGTGAATTTCTTCAGTTCATCCTGTAGATAGTACACACTGCTGCTCCTGACCATCAGCGGCGGAGGGAGTGGATGCTTGTGGATGTGGTGCCAATCAAGTGGGTTGCTTTGAAGTAGATAGTGTCAGGCTTCTTGAGTTTTCTGGGAGTTGCACCCATCCAGGCAAGTGGAGAGTATTCCATCTCAATCCTGACTTATGCTTTGCAGATGGTGGACAGGCTTTGGGGAGTCAGGAGGTGAGATATTTTCTACAGTACTCCTAGCCTCTGAACTGCTCTTGTAGCCACTCTGTTTACATGGCGAGACCAGTTGAGTTTCTGGTCAATGGTAACCCCTAGGATGTTGATAGTGGGGCATTCATTGCTGGTAACAACATTGAATATCAAGGTGTGGTGGTTTGAATGTTTTTATTAGTGATGGTCATTGCCTGACATTTGGCTGGCATGAATGTTACTTTCCACTTGTTTGTCCAAGCCTGGATATTGTCCAGATCTTACTGCAATTGAATTTGGACTGCTTCAGTATCTGAGGAGTTGTGAATGGAACTGAACATTGTGCAATCATCTGCGAACATCCCCATTTCTGATCTTATGATGGAGGGAAGGTCATTGATAAAGCAGCTGAAGGTGGTTGGGCCTAGGACTCTACCCTGAGGAACTCCTGCGAAGCTGTCCTGGAGCTGAGAGGATTGACCTCCAACAACCTGAACTATCTTCCTATGTGCCAGGAATGACTCTAACCAGTTGAGAAATGCCCCCTCATACCCATTGATTCTAGTGTGGCATCTGGGCTCCATGATGCCACACTCGGCTGAATTTGGTCTTGATATTAAGAAATGTCACTGTCATTTCACCTCCAGAATTCAACTGTTTTGTCCATGTTTGAACTAAGGCTGAAATGAGGTCAGGAGCTGAGTGGCTCTGGCAGAACCAAAACTAGGCGTCACTGAGCAGGTTATGGCTGAGCAAGTGCTGCTTGATAGCATTGTTGATGACACCTTCCACCACTTTACTGTTGATCGAGAATAGACTGAAGGAGCAGTAATTGCTGGGTTGGATTTGTCCTGTTTTATTGTTTTTAGGATGAACCTGGATAATTTTCCACATTGTTGGGTAGATGCCAGTGTTGTAACTGTCGTAGAATAGCTTGGCTTGGGGAGCGACAAGTTCTGGAGCAACCGTCTTTAGTACTATTGCCAGATTGTTGTGAGGATTATGTCAGTGTTACAATCGTCTGCAATGAAACAGTGAGAAGTTGAACAGTTGATGTAGATCTGGGGTATGAAGGGTATTGGAGCACTGCAGTCACTCTCTTGTCAATGACATTGGGTGACAATGACATCCAGTCAGGTATCTTCCCCAAGTTGCTGCACAGGCTGAGCCTGAATGTAGATGTATGGTGAAGACATGTTCCTTGTTATCAGAGCGCAACATGCCCTGTGTGGTGAAGCTCTCATATCAAAGGTATGACTCTGATGACTGATGTCAGATCTAAGAAACACCTTTGCCGTTGCTGTTCCCATGTTAGGTCCTCTCCACTGAGAGTCCTGAGCTGTGCTGCTGGTGGCATATTGGTTGCTGTGACTGCTTCCCTAAGAAGCTGAAGATTGATGTTGAGGACCAGACACCATGCCAAGCCCAGAAACAACAGCAGGACTGTTGCGGAGGATGAAGGACTCCCAAGCTCAAGGAGATGCTGTAGCTGAAGGGCCCCTCAGGATGGGAGTGATGCTCAGGATTGCCAGAGTTTTCAGCCCCTGGAGATAAGTGAGGTATAGTGCCAATGCAGGCTCTGTACATCCCAGGACACCTTGACTGAACTGTATTGGTTGCTACAACAGGAGCTGAGGGCTTCAGGGGAGGGAGGCCACCATCTCCCAGTGGCTGTAAAGATCATTGGCACACTGACCTGCCATTCGTTCCTTCCAGGGAGTGAAGGGAGACCTGTGTGGCCTCTCTCAAATTCATCAGGACAGTGATGCATGTCATTTGTGCAAAGTCACACCAGGTCATTTCAATCCCTGGGACGAGGTCAGTGCTGGTGTCTGGATAGTTGGATGCAGGTTTAGATCTTCAATTCCCCAGGTGCAGGATGCCATTGACTGCGTACTTGGGCCACTGAAAGGGCAGTAACACAACACTGGGGAATTCATCACCAGGAAGGAATTCCAGTTAATTCATGTTGGTGTGATCTATAATCACCGTCAACACTTCTTGAAGATGTGTGCCTGCTACACTGTCATAGAGTCACAGCGAAGTACAACAAGGAAACAGACCCTTCAGTCCAACTCATCCATGCCGACCCTCCTAGATAAATCTAGTCCCATTTGCTAGCACTTGGCCCATATCCCTCTAAACCCTTCATATTCATATACCCATCCGGATGCCTCTTAAATGTTGTAATTGTACCAGCCTCCACCACATCCTCTGGCAGCTCATTCCATACACGTCCACCCTCTGCATGAAAACGTTACCACTTAGATCCCATTTAAATCTTTCCTCACTCACCCTAAACTTATACTCTCTAGTTTTGGACTCCCTCACCCCAGGGAAAAGACCTTGTCTTAGTCGCCCCATTCATACCCCTCATGATTTTATTAACCTCTATAAGGTCACCCCTCAGCTTCCAACATTCCAGGGAAAACAGCCCAGCCTATTCAGCCTCTCCTTATTGCTCAAACCCTCCAACCCTGCTAAGATTATATAAATCTTTTCTGAACGCTTTCAAGTTTAATATCATCTTTCCTGTAACAAGGGGTCTAGAATTGAATGCAGTATTCCAAAAGTGGGCTTTTGTACTGTCCTGTACAGTCACAACATGACCTCTCAATTTCTATCCTCAATGCACTGATCAATAAAGGCAAACATACCAATACCTTCTTCACTACCCTATCTAGGACAGAGATGAGGAGAAACGTCTTCACCCAGAGAGTGGTGGCTGTGTGGAATGCTCTGCCTCAGAGGGCAGTGGAGGCCCAGTCTCTGGATTCATTTAAGAAAGAGTTGGATAGAGCTCTCATGGATAGTGGAATCAAGGGTTATGGAGATAAGGCAGGAACAGGATACTGATTAAGGATGATCAGCCATGATCATATTGAATGGTGATGCAGGCTCGAAGGGCAGAATGGCCTACTCATGCACTTATTGTCTATTGTCTACCTGTGACTCCACTTTCAAGAAACTATGAACCTGTACCCCTAGGACTCTTTGTTTAGCAACTCTCCCCAGGATCTTACCATTGAGTGTATAAGTCCTGCCGTGATTGTCTTTCCAAAATGCAGCACCTTACATTTATCTAAATTAAACTCCATCTGCCAATTCTCGGCCAATTGGCCTGTTGGTTTTACAATCAACTGCCACAACTCTTACATCTGGAGCACTCTCATGTACCTGGTGGGGGATTTGAACCTCCAAGAACCTTGCAAGGCTGGTTACTGGGGACCACGCCTACCTGTGGTCACCATGGCTGATGATATCATTGCATAACCACCTGACTGATGCAGAGCAGAGATTCCATGTTGCCCAACATTTAATCAGGGCCCTGTGGAGTAGATGATGGGGCTGCTTATGATGTGCTTCTTCTGTTTGGATCGGCCTGAGGGGGCCTTCAGTATAGTCTGGACAAAGTGTGTGACATAATCATGTTGTGTTGTGCTCTACACCATTGGAGCAAGAATTGAGGTGATGTGCTGGATGCTGAGGAACTGGGAATGGGAGCAGACTTCCAAAATGAAGGACAGTGGGAAGGAGGAATCTGTCATTTTTTCATGGCAGAACTTAGCCGTTTTCAAGGTGCCAAAAGTCAGACTCTATGACTTTATACATGAAAAGGAAGGATTTAGAGTGATATGAGCAAAATGCTGGCAAGTGGTCTTATTAGTTTAGGATTGGTATGGACAAATTGGACTAAAGGGTTTGTTTCCTTGCTGTACATCTCTATGACTGTGGGACAGAACCTCATAGACACTCACTTCCAACAGATGCAAGCTGGGTACAGCAAACAATCATGTTGCAAAGTATTCTTTGGTCATGATGCCAAAATTATTATCTGGATGAACTTCAGCCCTCTATTTGACTCTGATTGTGTTTCTCTTTGCTTTCTGTAAATCAGAGCTGGTGTTTGTATTTGTCCACTTGCTTGACTGTATGTGATGTTCCCCTCCTGTACAATGGCAATCTTGCATGTCTACGATGTGTGTTGTGCTGATTTAGAGGGTACTCAAACATGGTGGATCGGTACTGTGTGTGGTGTGGTGGTTGAACTGTGATGAGGGTGACAGAATGAGAGTGTATGTGTGAGGTAGAGTCAGACATGCTGACTATGTGCTGTAGATAGTTTAGCTTTGTATTTGCTGTGGCATGCCAAAGCCAGTGCAGGGACTTGCCGGATTGCCAACACTTGCCCAGCTACAGAACAGGCTTTCAAACGGCACAGGCACAAGCAGATATCTGCTGAGTAGCGAGTTGTTTTGGGGAAAGGTGTGTGGTAAAATGGGGTCAGGATCTGGTGTGAGAGATGCTGTAGGGCCATGGCAGATCATTAATGTGTCGTGTTTAACAAGATAGGACAATCAAATTCCTTAGGCCTTGGGGCGAAAACCCTCCAAAAAGCCTGATGCATTTCAGACTTGGTCAAAAAGTGTGGTGCTGGAAAATCACAGCCAATCAGGCAGCATCTGAGGAGCAGGAGAGTTGATGTTTTGAGCATAAGCTCTTCATCAGGAACATGATGAAGAGCTTATGCTCGAAACATTGACCGTCTTGCTCCTCAAATGCTGTCTGATTGGCTGTGCTTTTCCAGCACCGCACTTTTTGACTCTGATCTCCAGCATCTGAAATCCTCACTTTTGCTTTCTTTTCAGACTTAGCCAAAATAAAACTTAAGATTCGGTCCAATGTATTTTCTTCATAAAACTGTTTCAGTTTATGTAAGTTCCAGGCATTAAAACCAGATTATGGAAGTTGAAAATTGATAATCCCCATTTCATTACTATCGTGAAAGTAATGTATATTATATTCAAGAACCTGTGAGGTGATCTATGTTTTTGGCACATTAGAGAATGCCATGATTAGGAACAGTGTGGACCTTCGAATGTTTTTCCCACATTGTTGGTTATCCATTCAAAAAAATGACATGACTGTTCCATCTAGTGAAGAAAACATTAGTTCCTTGCTTGATACATGTAGGTGTTGCAGCTTGACAGATGTTACTGATGTTCCACTTAATCACCTTAGAATGAACATGAGCCATAAATGCTAAACATAATACAGTAGTGGCATTTGCAGCACTGACATGCCTGTGGAAGAGGTTCACAAACCTAAATACAGAGCTTATTAAGCAGTTGTTATCAGTAGAATCTCAAATAATACAGTCAAATAAATGTAGAGTGAAACATCCACAACATTTTCTGTAAGATATTTCCTCAATCATTGGTGACTCTTCATGCTGAAACTATGCATTCTGATCCGACACTCTCCCATGAAGGGAAACATCCTTTGGCAAGGAGAGTTTAGATTCGTTACATTTCTTAGATCATCAGTTATTGGGAGAAGCAGATGATTAAACAGTCATACTGGCCAGAATCAATGAGAGCCATGGGGGAAAGCGAAGCAAGGTCTTTCTTGACGTCAGGAGCAACAAGTCACATTCTCCAAGTGGATATCAAGATGAGATTCTCAATAGTGAGTGGTGAGAGGTCTGTTCATGGGGATTAACAGTCATTACAGTCCTCTTATTATTTAACGTTGTCTCATTAATGTGCAGTTTCCCATCCTACCATATGCTAGGAGAGAAACTAGATACCAAGATATCTCCACATGAAAATCAGAGTGGGTATCTGGCAACTCCAGTTCACCTCTTGTTCCTCCCTCATAGACATCCAGCACCAACTTCTCAGGTTAGTATCCATGTAGCCCAAGCCTATTCAGCCTCTGCCCACAGCTCAAACCTTCCAACCCTGGCAACATCCCTATTAATCTTTTCTGAACCCTTTCAAATTTCAAAACATCCTTCCTGTAGCAGGGAGATCAGAATTGAACACAGTATTCCAAAAGTGGCCTAACCAATGTCCTTTACAGGCATAACATGACCTCCCAACACCCATACTCAATGCACTGATCAATAAAGTGTCCCAAGCGCCTTCTTTACTATCCTATGTAACTGTGACTCCACTGTCAAAGAATTATGAACCTGTACTCCAAAGTCTCTTTGTTCAGCAACACTCCCCAGGATGTTATCATTAAGTGTATAAGTCCTGCTCTGATTTGCCTTTCCAAAATGCAGCACCTCACATTTATCTAGGGGAAATGCAAAGCCTATGGGGTTGACAGAGAGGGATACTGGAAAGGAGTTGCTTATTGGAGGAGAAAGTGAGGACTGCAGATGCTGGAGATCATAGCTGAAAATGTGTTGCTGGAAAAGCGCAGCAGGTCAGGCAGCATCCAAGGAACAGGAGAATCGACGTTTCGGGCATAAGCCCTTCTTCAAGAATGAGGAAAGTGTGTCCAGCAGGCTAAGATAAAAGGTAGGGAGGGGGTTCCTAGGCGGAAGATGAGGCGCTCTTCCTCCAACGATGGTAAGGAGTTGCTTATTGCCAAACATCCCCGATCCAAAGGGGGGGCATTGTTTCCTTCTATTGGGCATAAGTGGAGATGGAGATGTCAGCAACCACACTTGAAGTGGGCAGGGTAAGTTCAGTGAGGGAGAGGGCTTCAATTTCAATGAAGTAAAATCCTTCATAGGTGTTAGCTATGCTGAATCCCACCTATGGGCACCACATGCTTTGTGAACCTACTGTATGCAGTCCAAAGCCTTGCTCCAGGCACCCCTGACAAACACACTGGTGGTGAATTCCAGTTATGCCTGTGATGCAACAACAATTGCTGTTTACTGGGAAAGATATAGCCTAGCTGCCAAGGCAGACGTCACCCATGGTGCACGAGCTGAATATGAAAATGATGGCACCATGGAGTGGCCTCTCCTGCCCGGGTCTGGGTTGGTATCTTGTCTCCTAAAGTGCTCTGAGTGCCAGCGACTGGGGCCTTTTCTTCCTCAGGCAGCTGCAAATGTGACAACAGAGTGGTCACCAGCAGGTGCTCCCGATGTTCATCTCAATAAAATACCCACCAAAGTGTTGGCATCTGAGCTGGGAGGGGGTTTCAAGAGGCAGCCTTACTAATGCTTCCTCTGAGGCATCCATGGTCTCTTCCTCAGAAGAGAAGCAGGGGCATGTCTTGCCTCTTAACAAAGGAGTCCATGGACATTCTATTCATGCCTGCAGGAGACAAAAAAGAGAAGGTTGCGACCAAGAGGTAGACATTTTGGCATGTTCACATTAAGTTCGCAGTGAGAATAATGGGAGAGTAACATAGAAACAAGCAACATTGCCCAACTGATTGCTGGGACATGGATATTTCTGCACCCCAGTCCCAGTCTTCATCGTCCAGCACCAGATCCTCTCCTTGTAGTGGGCGAAGAGACAAATATTGTCTACTCCGCTGACCACTCCTTACCCTTTTGTTTTGGCTGTTTTCTCCTGGAATAAGGGTGGCATGGTGGCTCAGTGGTTAACACTGCTGCCTCACAGCACCAGGGTCCCAGGTTCGATTCCAGCCTCGGGCAACTGTGTGGAGTTTGCACATTCTCCCCGTGTCTGTGTGGGCTTCCTCCAGGTGCTCCAGTTTCCTCCCACAGTCCAAAGATGTGCAGGTTAAGTGAATTGGCCATGCTAAATTGCCCGTAGTGTTAGGTGCATCAGTCAGGGGTAAATGTAGGGGAATGGGTCTGGGTGGGTTGCTGTTCGGAAGGTCGGTGTGGACTTGTTGGGCTGAAGGACCCGTTTCCACCCTATAGGGAATCTAATCTAATCTAACTGAGTGAGGTGAAACTGTGGCCACAGCTGTTAGCACATAGGGGCCATGTATTGAGGTGACCTGAGTGGGTATGGCTTATTAGCATGGGGTGTTCGGGTGGCAAGAGAGAGAGGGAAGATGTTGGAGACAACAGTGAGAATGGCAGGAGATGGGTACATCAGCAGAAATATAGTCAGCATGATCTAGCATCACTGAACTTAACCCAGATGGAGGGGAGATGTTAATTGACCTGCATCCTGTACTTTGGACTATGGATACTGCACAAACCCGAATGAACATGATCTCTGTCCAGACTGGCAGTCTGATGGCCATCCTGATGGAAGAGAACACCCTTCCTCTGCACCATCCCACCCACCATGGCCTTGAAAGCCCTGTCCTCAAAGTGGAGCGATAATTTTCCTTTCTCAGTCGTGCTTAGTGCAAATATTAGCAAATGTACAGGGTATCCCTGGAGCGCCAGCACGAGAACACATGTACAATGATCTTATAAACATGTTGCCAGAAATAGTAAGGCCAGAGAATATTCAGGTACTGGTGGGCTCTTCCAGCTACAGCAGATGGATTGGACAGGAAGGGAACTGTAGGGAGGTAATAAGTAGTTAATGAAGTGGGTTCGAAAGGATCTTGTGTGAAAATGTGCTAGAACTCGCAGGGAGAAACCTTCCATGAAACTTGACAAATCTGAGAAAAATATATTGAATATTCAGCTCGCTGTTAGTAATTTTGACTTGAGGCCAAAGTGTAAAATGTCATCGATTAAACATCTCACCTGATTTACATTTCAAGTGAAGTTTGTTTGGGAGAGATGCTGAATGAGTGGGCAAGTTAACTTTTGAGATTTTACACCATGGAATGTTAAAATTCCCACCTTCTGAATTTTGTCTGGCTTTGAAAGAATCACAACATCCAATAAACCTGACGTTATTTAATTCAATGTATTAAGTATATTGAAATCAAAGAATGCTTCACCGTCAAAGCGTGGCGAGAAAGATGAAGATGATTTATCATTGTGCAGACTGATCTGCAAAAAGAATCAATCTATGCTTCAATTTAGTAGTGATTAGTCATGGCCAGACTGTCCTGTGAGTCTATAATAAACTTTTGTTCAGCTTATCATTGGAATATTGTTATCATTATTGAATATACAAAGAACAGAGTAAATAAAAATGCTCACACAGCCCAGAGCACACAGAAGACAGCCTGGAGTAGTAAATAGTGACTTACAGATTTAGCATTAGCACACCTCAAGTAGTTTCGAAATCATTGTCACATCTCAGGATGAAAGAACAACATTCAAAAGTCACAGATTTAACTTTCTGATCAAGTTAACAAAGCTTGAATTGTGGCTTCTTATTGGTGTGACTTTCTATGTAATACAAAGTGTTCCTTTTCAGTTACTCAGCTTTGTATCTTATAGTATCTAATTGTCAAGCCCTCATGCAAAATCAGTCATCAAGACATCCCTCCCATATCGTACTTATCAGAGGTACTTAGGATTTGCCTGCTTGGTGTATATAGGTTAGACGCCATCCCTCACTAAACATACTGTAAAAGATTTTACAAACAAATTATGACTGGTATATTTCATGTACTCCTAGCTCCACTACCATCACCCCCACCCCACCTAAACTTGACCTCGCTCCATCAGCAATAGGTTCCCCTTGTCCTCACTTTCAACCTTAACAATCTCTGAATTCAAAAGATCATTTTCTGCCATAAAGCGCATTCCTCCCAGAGGGTGGCTAAGAGTCAGCCCCATTGCTGTGGGTCTGAAGTCACATGTAAGCCGTACTAGATAAGGATCACGGGGCGGCATGGTGGCTCAGTGGTTAGCACTGCTGCTTCACAGCGCCAGGGATCTGGGTTCAATTTCCACCTTGGGCAACTGTCTGTGTGGAGTTTGCACATTGTCCCTGTGTCTGCGTGAGTTTCCTTCGGGTGCTCCGGTTTCCTCCCACAGTCCAAAGATGTGCAGGTTAGGTGAATTGGCCATGATAAGTTGCCCGCAGTGTTTGGTGCAAGGATAAATGTAGAGGAATGGGTCTGGGTGGGTTGCACTTCGGAGGGTCGGTGTGGACTTGTTGGGCCGAAGGGCCTGTTTCCACTCTGTAGCAAATCTAATCTAACCACAGATTCCTTCCCTAATGACACTAATGAACCAGATGGGTTTTCCCCGACAACAAGCAATGGATTCATGGCCATCATCAGACTCTTAATTCCAGATTTAATTTAAGTAAATCCAAATTCTAACATTGGCCATGGCAAGATTTGAACCAGTTTCCCAAGATCATTACCTGGGTTACTGAATAAATAATTTTTGTATAACAACACAAATCTGTAACCGGAAGAATAAATATTATCTAATGACTCATTCAAACTCAACACTGAACAGATCTGCATGGAATCGTTTGCATGTCCACACCAATTGTGGGTTTTTTCTACATCTGAGAAAAGTCTGCCTAACTACACAATTATTCTCCTGCATATAACATGCATTGACACCAACACTACTCCTAATCCTACTGTATTAGCACCTGCATCTTACATTTGGATCAAAGCATCAGAAAGTTCAAATACTTTTCAAGGTGCCTTTCAAAGGTTTGAATGTAGCTTTCTGTTTCTCATCAAACTTAAATTGTCCATTCGCTCTGGCCAATTTCCTCAATAGATTTCTTCCATAATGGCCCACAAGTCCCAGAAAGTTTCTTACTTTGCTGGCATTTTGTGGTTAACTAGTCTCTGCTGATGTTTCAATCTTGTCTTTAGTTGGATTGATTCTGTCGCATATGAGTTTATTTCCCATGGATATTGCTTCTGTTATGTCCAGGAAGCACTTGTTTATATTTATCATAAGTCCTATTGACTGCAATCTAACCAATATTAATCTTGTTTCTCATCCAGATCCTTTCCAAGAAGCTGAATGGAATGCTGGTTGTTATATGTAGAGGATTGGATCAAGGGCTACAGTTATGCTACAGTTATACAAAACCCTGGTAAACTAAGAGTCATTGAGCAAATTTGGGAATCACATCTTGGGAAGAATTGATTGGCATTGAAGGGAGGACAATGTATGTTCACAAGAATAATGCTAGGACTTAAAGTGTTATGAGGAGAGATTATACAAATTAGGCATATTTCTCTAGAATTCAGAAAGTTAAGATGTGATTTGATTGAACTTTTCATGATATTAACAGAAAAAGATAAAAATAAATTATTTCCAATGGTTGGAGATTCCAGAACTAGGGAGCATAGTTTAAAAGTTTGGGCCAGACCATTCAGGAGAAATGTTATGAAGCACACTTATGCACAAAGGTTAGTGGAGGTTTGAAACTCTCTTCCACAAATCACAGTTAATGCTGTATCAGTTTTTCATTTTAAAGCTGAAATGGATAATTCCATCACTGTCTGGTGAATCTGCTCTACACTTTCTCTGTTGGAAACCTTTTTCATAAAATGTTATTTAATTCCTACTGCAACAAAGAAAATGTATCAATGATTGCTGTTTGAGTCCTCACTGTGTCTTTTTTATGCCATCTTACTATTGTGCTACTTTCATCTCTTTCCTTTACATGGTTTGTCAAGCTTCCCTCTCAATTTAGTTTTGTTTCTGTGTTTCTTGGTAAAATCGACTACACAGTTCCTGCATGTCTTTCCTTTAACGGAGCAGCCGGCAACACTTTTATAGCGCTCCAAGTTTCCACATCTGAAACATTGTCTTTCAGACCGCTGCTCAGACCCTTTCTATTTACAAGTACCTGGATTCCCACATGCCTTTTGGTTGATCTTTGCAGAGAAGGTGCAGAATATTCTCAAAGGGAGTGCGACCAGCAGGCGGTCATTGTACACAGTGGATCTAAAGACATAGGAAGTGAAAAGGATGATATTCTGAGGAGAAAATATAGGAAGTTTGGCAGAAATTTAGAAAGTAGGTCCTTGAGGGTAGTAATATCTGGATCACTCCTAGTGCCACGAGTAAGTGAGGGGAGGGAATAGGAGGATAGAGCAGATGAATACGTGGCTGAGGGGGAGAAGGATTCACATTTTTGAATCAGTGAAATGTTTTCTAGGGTAGAAGTGACTTGTATAGAAATGACTTGTACATGAAGGACAGATTGTAGAGGTAGGAGATTTGTAAGAGCTGCTTGGAAGGATTTAAACTAGCAGCAGCAAGGCAGCCTTTGTGGGGAGACGCAGAAAATGGGGGAGATACTAAATGAGTATTTTGCATCAGTATTTACTGTGCAAAAGGATATGGAAGATATAGAAAGTAGCGAAATACATGGTGACACCTTGCAAAATGCCCATATTATAGAGGAGGAAGTGCTGGATGTCTTGAAACGCATAAAGGTGGATAAATTCCCAGGACTTGATCAGGTGTACCCGAGAACTCTGTGGAAAGCGAGAGAAGTGATTGCTAGGCCTCTTGCTGAGATATTTGTATCATCGATAGTCACAGGTGAGGTGCCGGAAGACTGGAGGTTGGCTAACGTGGTGCCACTGTTTAAGAAAAGCGGTAAAGACAAACCAGGGAACTATAGACCAGAGAGCCTGACATTGGTGGTGGAAAGTTATTGGAGGGAATCCTGAGGGACAGGCTGTACATGTATTTGGAAAGGCAAGGACCGATTAGGGATAGTCAACATGGCTTTGTGCGTGGGAAATCATGTCTCACAAACTTGATTGAGTTTTTTGAAGAAGTAACAAAGAGGATTGATGAGGGCAGAGCAATTGATGTGATCTGTATGGACTTCAGTAAGGCGTTCGACAAGGTTCCCCATGGGAGACTGATTAGCAAGGTTAGATCTCATGGAATACAGGGAGAACTAGCCATTTGGATACAGAACTGGCTCAAAGGTAGAAGACAGAGGGTGGTGGTGGAGGGTTGTTTTTTAGACTGGAAACTGTGACCAGTGGAGTGCCACAAGGATCGGTGCTGGGTCATCTACTTTTTGTCATTTACATAAATGATTTGGATGCGAGCATAAGAGGTACAGTTAGTAAGTTTGCAGATGACACCAAAATTGGAGGTGTAGTGGACAGTGAAGAGGGTTACCTCAAATTAAAATGGGATCTTGACCAGATGGGCCAATGGGCTGAAAAGTAACAGATGGAGTTTAATTCAGATAAATGCGAGTTGCTGCATTTTGGGAAAGCAAATCTTAGCAGGACGTATACACTTAATGGTAAGGTCCTAGGGAGTGTTCCTGAACAAAGAGACCTTGGAGGTCAGGCAGCATCCAAAGAGCAGGAGAATCGACGTTTCGGGCTTAAGCCCTTCTTCAGGAAGGCTTATGCCCAAAACATTGATTCTCCTGCTCCTTGGATACTGCCTGACCTGCTGCGCTTTTCCAGCTCTGATCTCCAGCATCTGCAGTCCTCACTTTCTCCAAAGAGACCTTGGAGTACAGGTTCATAGCTCCTTGAAAGTGGAGTTGCATGTAGATAGGATAGTGAATAAGGTGTTTGGTATGCTTTCTTTTATTGGTCAGAGTATTGAGTACAGGAGTTGGGAGGTCATGTTACAGCTGTACAGGACATTGGTTAGGCCACTTTTGGAATATTGCGTGCAATTCTGGTCTCCATCCAGAAAGATGTTGTGAAACTTGAAAAGGTTCAGAAAAGATTGACAAGGGTGTTGTCAGGGTTGGAGGATTTGAGCTATAGGGAGAGGCTGAACAGGCTGGCGCTGTTTTCCCTGGAGCGTCGGAGGCTGAGGGGTGACCTTATAGAGGGGCATGGATAGGGTAAATAGGCAAAGTCTTTTCCCTGAGGTCAGGGAGTCCAGAACTAGAGGGCATAGGTTTAGGGTGAGAGGGGAAAGATATACACAGAGAGTGGTATGTGTATGGAACGAGCTGCCAGAGAAAGTGGTGGAGGCGGGTATATTTCAGAAACTTTTGGATTGGTATATGAATAGGAAGGGTTTGGAGGTAAATTGGCTGGATGATGGTAGGTGGGACTAGATTGGGTTGGAATATCTGGTCGGCATGGACGGGTTGGACCGAAGGGTCTGTTTCTGTGCTGTACATCTCTTTGACTCTATGACTCTAGTAAGGGGGCTTGGGACCCACAGAGATAGAGAGGAAAGTGATCAGTCTGAGACTGGGACAGTTGGGAAAAAGTGTAAGTCAAACAGACAGGACAGACAGGAACAAAGTAGAGAATGAGGTAGGACTAATAAATTAAACTGCATTTATATCAATGCAAGAGGCTTAACAAGTAAGGCAGATGAACTCAGGGCATGGGTAGGAGCATGAGACTGGGATATAGCAATTACAGAGAAGTGACTCAGTAATAGACAGGACTGGCAGCTTAATGTTCCAGCATACAAATGCTACAGGAAGGATCAAAAGAGGGGAAAGAGATGAGGAGGGAGTGGCATTTTTGATTAGGGATAACATTACATCTGTATTCAGGGAGGGCATTCCTGTGAATACACCCAGGAAAGTTATTTGATTGGAACTGAAAAATAAACAAAGGATAATCGCCTTATTGATATTGTGCTATAGATCGCCCAATGGTCAGCAGGGAATTGAGAAACAATTTTTCAGGTAGATCTGTAAGAATGATTGGGTGGTTATGGCAGGGGATTTTAACTTTCTCAACATAGATTGGGACTGCCATAGTGTTAATGGTTTAGATGGAGAGGAATTTGTTAAGTGTGTCCAAGAAAGTTTTCTGATTCAGTGTGTGGATGTACCTGCTAGAGAAGGTGCAAAACTTGACCTACTCTTGGGAAATAAGGCAGGGCAGGTGGCTGAGGTGTCAGTGGGGGAGCACTTTGGGGTCAGCGACCATAATTCTATTAGTTTGAAAATAGTGATGGAAAAAGGTAGACTGGATCTGAAAATTGAAGTTCTAAATTGGAGGAAGGCCAATTTAGAGTATTAGGCAAGAACTTTCAAAAGTTGACTGGGGGGGAGGGGTGGTGGTGGGGGTTGCTGGTGGGGGTCGGGTGCTTGCAGGTAAAAGGACCACTGAAAAATGGGAAGCCTCCAAAAATGAGATTCCAGGGGATCCAAGATGGCGGTAATCCAGGAGGAATGCAGAGCTCAGCGCCGCAGAAAAAGCGGAACAAACTTCTAACCTGCCCAATCTGGACAATTGCGATATCCTGGGACCCTGGACAGAGATGCCGAAGAAGGAAGGAGGAGAGTCCGAGACCGGGCCCATGGCCTTGATTACCTAACAGGCCCTGGTGAAGGATCTCGCAAAATCCCGCGAGATGTTGGGTAAGTAGATAGAGGAGAAGCTGGCCTTTATCTCTCTCATGCTGCAGAAGCATGAACAGCAGCTGAGAGACCTGGAAAGTAGGATGGATGAGGTTGAACACAGCGACAAGTGGTGGAAGCTGATAACAGTTCCTCCAAGGATAGGATCCAAGCCCTGGAGATGCAGGTTCGTAATTTGCATGACCAAGTGGGTGATCTTGAGAACCAGGGTAGGAGAACAAATATTCAGATCGTCAGTCTGCCAGAGGCTAAGGAAGGTGTGTGGCCGGTGGAATTTATTGAGGATTGGTTGCCAAAATTCCTTAACTTGGAGGCTGGAATGTGAGGCTTGAAAATTGAGAGGGCTCACCGGGCCATGGCGTGGAGATCAGGTCTGGGTCAACATCCTCGTCCTTTCTTGGACCGGTTTCATCACTATAGCGATAAGAAGAGAATCGTGGAAGTTTCCAGAACCCAGGGGAAGGATCCAATGGCCCTAATTTACGAGGGCTCTAAGATCATGTTCTTCCAGGACTTCTCAGTGCGGTGATCCAGTAAAGAAAACTCTATGACGCTGTCAAGAGAAGACTGAGGGAGCTTGGGATCCAGTACTCTCTGAGGTATCAGGTGGTGCTTTGGATCACCTTAAGTGGATCCGTACATCTCTTTGACATTTTGGAGAAGGCAAGAGACTTTGTGGACAAATTGACCTAATCTGCACATTTTAGTACATACAAATAGTAGTGTTGTTTGGGTATTTTTTTTGGTTTTGGAAAAAACAGAGGAAGTCTGGTTGAGGCTTTCTTTTCCTATAACTTTTATTGGTAATAACCTGATCTAAACTATGTTTGGCAGCTTTTGGAGCGATGCTCCTTCATCAGGTGATAGTGGAGGGCTCAATCCTAACACAGAATTTATAGCAAAAAGTTTTGCTTAGGATTGAGCCCTCCACTATCACCTGATGAAGGAGCGTCGCTCCGAAAGCTAGTGTGCTTCCAAATAAACCTGTTGGACTATAACCTGGTGTTGTGTGATTTTTAACTTTGTACACCCCAGTCCAACACCGGCATCTCCAAATCATGTTTGGCAGCAGTTGAGATGTGTACTTTCAATTTTGTAAGTTACATTATACCAAGGGATGAGTGGGGTGCTTACTCCTCTTTTCTTTAAAAAAATGTTCTTTATTCGCATTGCTAATCCATGATGAAATTTCTTTATTTTCTGCTTGCGTTTGCAGTGTGGCTGTAGCTAGGGTGAGGGAAAATGGTTGGGATGGTGAGATGCCTACTTATGGGCAGTTTATACCCAGTTCAGGTTTTTATATGCCTGGGCTGCAGTCTTGGCAGCGGAATGGGAAATTGGGTTTTAGGATGGGCAAGGGTTGAGTTCCCCTATTCAACGCTGTTGGCACTTTATATGTTGGTTTGTTTTTTTGGTTTTTGTTATATATAATCTTTGATAGCTTTGTAGGTTTGTTAAATGTAGCGATTTTAGTTTATGTAGTTTTTATGTTCAATGGATCTTATGACATTAAGGCTCAATGATTTGTGGTTCGCGTTCCACATCTCTGGAAGTTAAATGTTACTGCAGAAGATTAATGTTAAATGTTACTCCACACACAAATCCACTAATTGTTTAGTTAGTACAGAGGGTATCGAGGGGCCTTTGGGCAACTGTCTACTGTGGGACCATGAAACAATTAAAATCTCTCCCTATAATAATATGCCGGGACTCAAGACTGATCAGTTTAGAGACAGAAATTTGAGGGGATGGGCTAGAGGGCAATAAACATTTAAAACCATATTCTTCCCCGTTTATTAGGGCTTTGATAATTACAAACCTCCCATGTGTGTCTTTAATACACTCGAGTAACTTAAATAGGAGGTTCCTCCTAACCAATATAGCTACTCCCCTACTTCTAGTATTACAAGATGAAAAGTAAACCCAATCAAAACCATTCTGTTGTAGTTTCAATGTTCCCTATCATCCAAGTGTGTCTCCTGTAACAAAGTATTAGCCACCTTCTCCTTTCTAAGACTCAAAAGTACCTTCTTCCACTTAATTGGTGAGTGACTCCCCTTGATATTCCAGGTACATCATTTAATCAAGTCAGTAGTTAGGGCTGGTGGACGTCTGGAGGTGTATCCACCCTACAGGCAGGGATTTTATGTTTTTTTCCAATCCGCACAGATGTCACACCAGGACTGATTTTTTTTCTGACTCTTGTGGCAACCCTGGACTTGGTGGCATCTTGTACAATTGGTAACATTACCATCTCCGATCATTCTCCAGTGTACCTGTTGCTTAAAATTAAGGACTTTGCAGTAGGTTCAAGGCACCGGCAAATGGATCCCTTTATCCTTAAGGATAACAAATTTGTGGAGTATTTCTCTACGGAATTATGGGTGATCCTCGACATTAATGCAGGCTTGGTTAGTAGCCCATCCGTCCTTTGGGAAACCACCAAAGCCTATGCCAGGGGTTTAGTTATTTCCTACTCTGCCAGTAGGAAGCGGCAGAAGGGTTAGCAGCAACATCTCCTTGAAGTCCGGTTGAAGGCAACCGAGGAGGCCTACTTTCACAGACCCTCGTTTGTGAAGCTATGACGCAGTGGCCTGCATTGAATTCTGTGCTCATGCAAACAGCAAAGAAGGAGCTTACTTTTGCAAAGCAAAGTTTATATGAGCATGATGACAGACCAGGCAAATACTTTGCACATCTCACCAGGAAAAGGAGCCCCTCAAGCCAATATGGCATTTAGGGAAGGGTCTGGGAACTTAACATGTGACTCCAAAAAGATTAATGTGGCATTCCAGAGATTTTATTCTAGGTTATACCAGTCTGAGGATTGTGAGGAGGGGCGGATCAAAATTGAGTCCTTTTTTAAGGATCTGGATTTCCCGGGCATGATCTTTGAACAAGAGTCTTTTCTCAATGTCCCCTTATCAGAGTAAGAGATGCACGAGGCTGTGAAGCAGCTTCAGATGTGAAAGGCGCCCGGTCCTGATCGACATCCCAGTGAATTCTATAATGAATTTATAAACTTATTGTTAGACCCGATGATCAACATGTTTAATGACTCATACAGCCGTGATTGTCTCCTGCCATTTCTGAGAGAGGTCAATATTTCACTTATTCTTAAAGGGAAGATCCCAGAGGACTGTGCTTCATACAGGCCCATTTCACCCTTAAATATGGACTTTAGTTTGTAGAGTAGATTAGTAGTTTATTTTCTTAATTTTATATTTGTGCTGTTATTATATTGTAAAGTGGATACACTATTTTGTATTAATTTTGTAATTTTGTAAAAGAAATCTCAAAAATCTTTTTCTTCAATAAAAATATTTATTAAAAAATGTGGACTTTAAAATCCCCTCTAAGACTCTTGCATTAAGGCTGGAGACTGTGTTACCTTCTATTGTTAAAGAAGACCAGACTGGCTTCATAAAGGGCCACAGATCCTCCAATAATGTTAGGAGGCTGCTGAATGTATTCAAGCGTGTCAACAGCAGTCAATATAGGGTTGGTGATTTAGAGTCATAAGTCATAGAGATGTGCAGCACGGAAACAGACCCTTCGGTCCATGCCGACCAGATATGCCAACCTAATCTAGTCCCATTTGCCAGCACTTGGCCCATATTCCTCTAAACTCTTCCTATTTATATACCCATCCAGATGCCTTTTAAATGTTGCAATTGTACCAGCCTCCACCACTTCCTCTGGCAGCTCATTCCATACAAGCACCACCCTCTGTGTGAAAACGTTGCCCCTTAGGTCTCTTTTATATCTTTCCCTTCTCACCCTAAACCTATGCCCTCTAGTTCTGAACTCCCTCCCCCGAGGGAAAATACTTTGTCTATCCATGCTCCTCATGATTTTATAACCCTCTAAATGTCACCCCTCAGACACTCCAGGGAAAACAGCTCTAGCCTATTCAGCCTCTCCTTTTAGGTCAAATCCTCCAACCCTGGCAACATCCTTCTAAATCTTTTCTGAACCCTTTCAGGTTTCACAACATCCTTCAGTTAGGAAGATGACCAGAATTGCAAGCAATATTCCAAAGTGGCCTAACCAATGCCCTGTACAGCCTCAACATTCCTGTACACAATACTCTGACCAATAAAGGAAAGCATACCATACACCTTCTTCACTATCCTATATACCTGCGACTCTACTTTCAGGAAGCTATGAACCTAGATGCAGAGAAGGCATTTGACTGAGTTGAGTGGCCATACCTTTTCTTTTCACTGGAGCGGTTTGACTTGGGCGAAGTTTTTATAAGGTGGGTAAAAGTTCTCTACAGTGACCCTCTCACTGCGGTCATCACCAATGGCATGCGATCAAGCAAATTTAGCATTTTTAGGGGCAGCTGGCAGGGCAGTCCCCCCTTGACACTGCTTTTTAAAATGGTGATTGAACCATTGGTGGAGGCCATTTGTAGGGATCCTAACATATCAGCTCCAGAAGTGGGGTCAAAGTTACATAAGATTTCGCTGTACATGGACGATGTCCTAATTTTTTTGTCAAATCCAGCAGTTTTGGTGCCTTGCACTTAGCACCTTTTCGGGGTACAAGACTAATTTTGCAAAAATCAGAGGCTATGCCTATGGGCGGTCTTATGAAGGTGCTAGGTCTTGAGGGTGAATATCAATTCCCAGGGGTGGGGTTTGTGAATTTGGGCACACTCATTACTCCAGTTCTGGATTGGCTATTCAAATCCAATTTTGTTCAATTATTTGACAAAATCAAAAAAAGTCTTCAAACATGGGAGGCACTTCTGATCTCATGGTTGGATCAGATAGGGTTTATTAAGATGAATATTCTCCCCGTTTATGATATCCTATATGGATGCTCCCCCTGATTTTCAATAAGCAAACATTCAGGAGGCTGAACAGCTGGTTCAGCTCCTTTATTTGGCATTGTAAGCAGCCCCTCAATAAATTAGCTGAACTGCAATTGCCTCACAGATTGGTGGGAGTGGATCTCCTGGACATTAAAAGCTACCAACTAAGCTAAGCCAACTAAGTGGGCGGCACAGTGGCTCAGTGGTTAGCACTGCTGCCTCACAGCATCAGGGTCCCAGGTTCTATTCTGGCCTTGGGCGACTGTCTGTGTGGAGTTTGTATGTTCTCCCTGTGTCTGTGTGGGTTTCCTCTGGGTGCTCCGGTTTCCTCCCACAGTTACAAAGATGTGCATGTCAAGTGAATTGGCCATGCTAAATTGCCAATAGTGATAGGTGCATTAGTCAGAGGGAAATGGGTCTGGGTAGGTTAAAGGGCCTGTTTCCACATTGTAGGGAATCTATTTCATCCTACGTGAGTGCTTGAGTCTGTGGGGACCCTCTTTCAATATGGTTAGATATTGAAACCTCCCAAGTAAGGTGCCTCCTTACTAGCTTGCTGGTTTTGGGCAAAATAAGGACAATTAGGGAATATTGCCATAATCCAATAGTTATCAATACTGCTAAAGCATAGATGGCAATTTGGCAGAGGGAAGGCAATATTGACAAAACATCTTCTCTTATACCTATAGTGGGTATGCTGGGGTTTCAACTGGGGATGATAGATTCAGGATTCAAACATTTGGCAGCTAGGGGTGTGACTTGTATGGGCGATTTATTTGAGGGAGACCCAATGATATCCTTTGATCAGTTAGCACGGAAATACGAGCTATCTAACAGGGACATTGTTTGTTTTTTTTCAAGTTAGGGATTTTATTCAAATTTTTGACTGATCCCTATAAATCTGACATAGCTCTCTGAGGGTGCTCAGTGCTAAGAATACACTTTCTGAAAGCACTTCATAGCATCAATTGAGGGTCAGCCCCTCAGATGAGTTTGATCGACTCTGCAGGTTGTGGGAGAGAGAGCTAGGTGTTGAGGTCTCCTCAGAAGCATGGGAAGATATTTGGGAAAAAGCAAGAAAGATATCAATTTGCAATAGCACCCATGCTTTACAGTTGAAGATTCTCCATAGGATCCACTTGGCTCTGGATTGTTTGTGAAAACTTAAACCAGGGGTATCTTCACTATATCCCAAGTGTAAAGTTTGTACAGGCACTCTTACCCATTGTCTCTGGTCCTGTGGTAGGCTTCAAACATACTGGAGTGCTGTGGCGGGTGCACTGGAGAGGATTTTGGGTGTAAGGGTGGAGAAGAAGCTGATCTCTCTTCTTCTTGGCCTGCCCAGAGTGTTCATAAGAAAAAACTTTTCAACTTCCTCAATTTCTACGCAAGAAAGAATATCTTGCAAGGTTGGGTATCCGAAACCCCTCCGGGCCTGTAGGGTTGGCAGAAGATTGTTATGGAGGATGTCCCCTTGGGCTTTCTCACAGGTATGGTACACAACAAGACTGAGAATGTTTATAAGACATGGAAGCCCTCGTCGGAATACCTGGACACAGATTTATCTGCCACACTAACAAGGGTTTTTATATAACCGTATCGATTGTGTTTACGAGTCCAATATCCAGGGAGGAGGAACTGCAAACGTATGAATATCTTGTTTGGTTGAGTTGAGTTATTACTATTTATTAATTTGTTGTTGGTTATTATTTATTTAGTTAAATAGTTAGTTTAAGTTTTTTTAATTATATATTCTTCTATATATATTTATACGTTTATACAAGGGGGAGGGTTGGGTTTTTTAAAACTTTTTTTGTGTTCTTTCTTTGTATTGTTTTGAATTGTATTATTTTGTATTTGTTGTAATATTAAAAAAGTCTATTTTTTCAATAAAAATATATTTTTTAAAAAATGAGGTAACAAGAGTCCAGAGACAGTATATTCCTGTTCGAATGAAGAGCAAGGCTGGAAGGTATGGGAATGCTGAATGACTTGAGAAATTGAGGTTTTGGTCAAGAATAAGAATCGAGTATATGTCAGGTATAGACAGGAGGGATCGATTGATTCCTGAGAAGTGTATAAAGGCAGTAGGAGTATACTTAAGAGGGAAATCAGGAGGGCAAAAAGGGGACATGAGATAGCTTTGGCAAATAGGGTTAATGAGAATCTAAAGGGATTCTACAAATACATTGAAGATAAAAGAATAACTAGGGGGTGAATAGAGCCCCTCAAAGATCAACAAGGAAGTCTATGTGTGGAGCCACAGGAGATGGAGGAGATACTAAATTAGTATTTTGCATCAGAGTTTACAATGGAGAAGAATATGGAAGATAGAGAACTTGGAGAAAAATGCAGCAACATCTTGAAAAATATTCATGTTACAAAAGAGGAAGTTCTGGAAGTCTTAAAACATACAAAGGTGGATAAACCCCCGGTCCTGATCAGGTGTACCTTGGAAGTCTGTGGGAAACTAAGGAAATGATTGCTGGGCCCCTTGCTGAGATACTTGGACCATTGATAGCCACAGGCAAGGTGCCGGAAGACTGGAAGTGGGTTAAAGTGGTGCCACTTTTAAAAAAAAGGGGGTGGTAAGGAAATGCGAGGGAACTATAGACAGGTGAGCCTGTCATCATGATTGTTGGAGGGAATTCTGAGGGCTAGGATTTATACGTATGTGGAAAGGCAAAGATTGATTAAGGATAGCCAACATGGCTTTGCGTGTCTCACAAACTTGATTGGGTTTTTTGAAGAAGTAACAAAGAGGATTGATGAGGGCAGAGCAATGAATGTGATTTATGTGAGCTTCAGTAAGGCGTTTGACAAGGTTCTCATGATAGACTCATGAGCAAGGTTAGAGCACACGGAATAGGGGGAGAACTAGCCATTTGGATACAAAACTGGCTTGAAGGTAGAAGACAGAGGGTGGTGGTGGAGGGTTGCTTTTCAGACTGGAGGCCTGTGACTAGTGGTGTACGTAAACTTCAGTGCCGTGTCCACTGCTTTTCGTCATTTATATAAATGATTTGGATGTGAACATAGGAGCTATGGTTAGTAGGGTTCAGATGACATCAAAATTGGAAGTGTAGTGAATAGCGAAGAAGGTTACCTTAGAGTACAAAGGGATCTTGATCAAATGGGCCAATGGGCTGAGGAGTGGCAGTTGGAGTTTGATTTAGATAAGTGTGAGGTGCTACATTTTGGAAAGGCAAATCTGGGCAGAACTTACACAGTTAATGATGAGGTCCTAGGGAGTGTTGCTAAACAAAGAGATCTTGGAGCGCAGATTCATAGTTCCTCGAAAGTGAGGTCACAGGCAGATAAAATAGTGAAGAAGGCATTTTCTTGCTTTTATTGGTCAGAGTATTGAGCATAGAAAGACATTGGTTCAGGGCCAGTTGCAATACTGTGTGCAGTTCTGGTCTACCTGCTTTCAAAAGGATGATGTGAAACTTGAAATGGTTCAGAAAAGATCTTCAGGGATGCTGATAAGGTTAGAAGGTTTGAGCTATAGGGAGAGGCTGACTAAGCTATGCTTATTTTCTCTGGAGTATCAGAGACTGAGGGGGTGACCTTATAGAGGTTTATAAAATCATGAGGGGTATGGATAGGATAAATAGATGGTGGAGTCCAAAACTGAAGGAAATTGGTTTAGGGGGAGAAGGGAAAGACTTAAAAGGAATTTAAGGGGATCACAGGATGGTGCGTGTATGAAATGAGCTGCCAGAGAAAGTGGTGGAGGCTGGTGCAATTACAACATTTACAAGGCATCTGGATGGGTATATGAATAGGAAGGGTTTGAAGGGATATGGGCCAGGTGCTGGCAAATGATTAATTTAGGATATCTGGTCGGCATAGTTGAGTGAACCGAAAGGCTTGTTTCTGTGCTTTATCTCTATGAGTCTATGACTCTATCTGCCACATGCTGTAAAACTTACATAGATAAATTATAATGGGAGCCTGTGGCACTGTGTTCCCCAGCTTCCTGCTTTAACATATTTCAAGATTTCATTTTAAAATTGGCCAAGGGTTAAAACACATGGCTGAGCCAGGACAAAATAAGAAGTTTCTTAAGCTCAGGAGCAGAGAGAGTCTCTGCACGAATGGGCAGAAAAAAATGTCACACTTGGGAGCTGGCTGGAAGGCAGTGGCACCGTTGAACCAGGTGGGTAGGAGGAAGTGGAATGCACTGCTGCTCTTCAGATGAGCAAGGGCAAGGGCAGATCTTCAGAAGAAACAGTAAAGTTCAGGGAAACAGGAGGAGGGGATACCTGAGCTCCAGAACATCGTAGACAGTGAAGAGGCTAACCCACCCTAAGTCAAATTGATATGGTCAACGAACCCCTGCTCAAGAAAGCCAAGAACCTCAATATCCTCAAAGGGGAACTCATTGGAAAGATTTCTCCACAAGGAAGAGTCCAAACCCCAATGCTTTCATCAATTCACTGATGCTTACAAGTGAGAAGATTTATATGGGCTTGTGGTAGTAGAACCAAAAATTGGAATTCAAAAAGGCAATTGCAAAGTAACAAAACTTTTTACAATGGAAATTAAAATCACTTCCATTTATGTATGTGGTGTTAACTCAACAAACTGATGTGTTTTAACCTTACCAAGACCAAGGTTAAAGCTGACCTGCTGTCTCTGCAGGGGTACGTGCTACTTCACCTCAGCTCATATTGACAACGATTACAAATGTTGTCCTGTTTGCTTCTTTCAATTTGGTATGAAGGAAAAGACTCACCTTATCCCTTGCCCCATGGCTTTTCCTGTGGTCAGCAAGCTCACATTCAGCCTCCATGTCTCCTTTCAACCATTTTTATCTTCCTGAGATGACAGTCAGTCAGTGACAGCAGGAGGAAGTGTTTCGAGAAGAGCACTGGGTGAACACCAATGGATCTCACCTTGATCATATAGGACACAAATAGGATGTCAATCCTGGGATGGATAGACCTGTCTTGCCTGATCAGGTGTACCCAGACGGTGCTCCATTTGCAGCATTGTTGAAGAAGTTGCACAACTTGGAATCTTCTTGTGTTCCCGTTAGGATTCCGGATGTGACACCTAATTTACTGATGGTCCTACCAAAGTTATCCAGCCGAATCGATGATGCAGTTAAAGTCACGATGCCAAACGATGAATTTGAACATAGTCTGAAAGACAGCCAGCCATTCAACGTGCTGAATTGACGCATCCATGTTCGTTAGTTAGAGAGAGCATTTTTGTGCATTACATCTGCTACAAGGAAGAAACTGGTCACTATCTCCTAAATAATGGAGATGGTGAAATTGTCTCTTGCAACAGAATAATGTTCTTCTCTGACACCTGCCCCTTGCCTGTCGAATGTCACCTTCACGAAGACCAGG
Organism: Chiloscyllium plagiosum; assembly: GCF_004010195.1. NCBI lineage: Eukaryota > Metazoa > Chordata > Chondrichthyes > Orectolobiformes > Hemiscylliidae > Chiloscyllium > Chiloscyllium plagiosum. Next base: position 72,436,176 of record NC_057711.1, read on the forward strand.
GATGCTGCAGGAGGCTGTGGAAGCATAAGATGAGTTTGCTGACCTCAAGAAACTTTGAGACACTTATACAGGATGACAAACATTGGAGTAATCTTTCGGTCTCTGATGCTTCGTGGGAACCAATCAAAGGAAACATCAATAGGTTCTTCATCCTCAAAGGTGTTCAAAGGCAAGAGAAAGGCCAACAGAAATGTCCTGACTCAGGAAACTCCTGCAGAATATAATCCTACTGTACTTAATGAGGGTCAATCTAAACAAGATGAGGCGCTAGCAAGATCCTAGATGATAGTCTGCAGGAAATTCTGGATGAACTGCTAATTCTGGATGAGCTGATTAAAGCCCTGTGTCCTTTGAGAAGAGTAAAATTCCCAAAGGCCCCAGCTTACTAGCCAAGTTGTATTTGAATCAGCCCAGAGCTGCTGGAGTTGGGCAAGATCTGCAACTGGCTGGGATCATTTCAATATCCACGAGGGATGTCTTTATCAGCTTCATCAGTACCTGGCAGGAAGGCAGAAAGAATTTGGAGAGCCTCATTCTACTCAGGATTAGGGTCAATTCTGTATAAGATAGGGGTTGTGTTGGGGGAGGAAGACTCATGCCTCATTAGCCTTTGACTGAATATTGCACACCATAGGATGGATGTACTCTACAAAGTGGGGTCAGGGGAGGGAATCTGTAACAGGATCTGCACAAATACCAATAGCACCATTTCAATAGAGCATATGAACTTGGAGCAGGAAGAGGCAATTCAGCCCCTCAAGTCTGCTCCTCCAATCATGGCTGATCTCACCTCAGCCTCAACTCCCCTTTCCTCACCACTCTCCAAGACCCTTCAACTCATTACTAATTAAAGGTCTGCCTATCTCTGCCTTAAAAATATACCATGACCCAGCATCTGTCATAGTTGGGTATAGCGAATGCTATGGATTTATGACTTTTTGAGAAATGTTTTAAATCTGTTAGCCCTTATCCTAAAATGATGGCCTCTCACTCTAACTTGGCCCACATGAGGAAACATCCTCTCTACATCTACATTGTCAATTCCTTTTAATATCTGATATACCTCAATTAAACCTCCTCTTATTCTTCTAAACTCCAGAGTATAGGTATAAACTGCTCAATCTCTCTTTGTGAGGCAAGCCCCCCTTTCTCTGGAACCAATCTTGTGAGCCTCCTCTGAACTGCTTCCAATACAAATGCATCTCTTCTCAGGTAAAGGGATCGAAATTATGGACAATACTTCAGGTGTGGTCTCACTCATGCTTTATAAGTTGCAGCAATACACCCCCTACTTATACAGTAAATGCCAAAATTCTATTTGCCATCTTTGTCACCAGCTGTAGCTGCATAGTAGTTTTCTGCAGTTCAAGCACGGGGTCACCCAAATTCCTCTGCAGTGAAGCACTGTGAAGTTTCTCTCCATTGAGATAATAAGTCACATTTGTCTTGCTCCAATCAAAATAGCTATCCTCACACTTATCCACATTAAACTTCATCTGCAAAATTTTGGTCCATTCACCAAACCTATCCATATTTATTTGTAAATGTCTTATTTCTTCATTGCAACATACTCATTTTAGTGTCACCTGCAATTAAATGGATGGGGAATAGGAACATTTCTGATTCAATCTGGAGTGGGCTCTCCTCTCTGGGCATAAGAGTGGTGACTATCCCATGTAGAGGGTATTTGTTTGGTCACAACCGCCCTTTACATCACCATTTTTGGTCAGATTCACTGTCTGTGTGCAGATTGGCTCCAGAGAAATGGGGCTTGTCTTATGAAGAGAGCTTGAGCAGTCCATTTTAGAAGAATGAGAGTTTCTACAACCAGTTAGAATGGTCCTCAAGAACCAAGTAAATCATGGCAAGAGAAAGGCTCAAAGGTAGAAGACAGAGGGTGGTGGTGGAGGGTTGTCTTTCAGATCAGTGGCCTGTGACCACCACAAGGATCAGTGCTGAATCCACTACTTTTCATCATTTATAGACATGATTTGGATGTGAGCTTAAGAGGTATAGTTAGTAAGTTTGCAGATGACACCAAAATTGGAGGTGTAGTGAATAGCGAAGAAGGTTATCTCAGATTACAACGGGATCTTAATCAAATGGGCCAATGGACTGAGGAGTGGCTGTTGGAATTTAATTCAGATCAATGCAAGATGCTGCATTTTGGGAAAGCAAATCTTAGCAGGACTTATACACTTAATTGTAAGGTCCTCGGGAGTGTTGCTGAACAAAGAGACCTTGGAGTGCAGGTTCATAGCTCCTTGAAAATGGAGTCACAGGTAGATAGGATAGTGAAGGAGGCATTTGTATGCTTTCCTTTATTGGTCAGAATATTGAGTACAGGAGTTGGGAGGTCATGTTGTGGCTATACAGGACAATGGTTAGGCCACTTCTGGAATATCGCATGCAATTCTGGTCTCCTTCCTATCGGAAGGATATTGTGAAACTTGATAAGGTTCAGAAAAGACTTACAAGGATGTTGCTAGGGTTGGAGGATTTGAGCTATAAGGAGAGGTTGAATCAGCTGAGGCTGTTTTTCCTGGAGTGTCAAAGGCTGAGGGGTGGCCTTATAGAGGTTTAGAAAATTATGAGGATGGACAGGATAAATAGACAAAGTCTTTTCCCTGGGGTCTGGGAATCCAGAACTAGAGGGCGTAGGTTTAGGGTGAGGGGGGAAAGACATAAAAAAGACCTAAGGGGCAACTTTTTCACACAGAGGGTGGTACGTGTATGGAATGAGCTGTTAGAGGAAGTGGTGGAGGCTGGTACAATTGCAACATTTAAAAGGCATCTGGATGGGTATACGAACAGGAAGGGTTTTGAGGGATATGGGCCGAGTGCTGGCAGGTGGGACTAGATTGGGTTGGGATATCTGGTCAGCATGGACGGGTTGGACTGAAGGGTTTGTTTCTGTGCTGTACATCTCTATGACTCCATAACTCTAAATCCACATTCTTGAGAAGATTTGTGGCTCAGGTTGATGATAAGGATCTAAGTTAGCTTGCTGAACTAGAAGATTTGTTTTCAGACATTTTGTCACCACGACTAGGTAACATCATCAGTGAGTGTCTCCAGTGAAGTGCTGGTGGCATGTCCTGCCTCTCTATTTATAGGTCTTGGTTTCTTGAGGTGGGTGATGTCCTTTCTGGTTCTTTTTTTCAAGGGAAGTTAGATGGGATCTAAATCGATGTGTTTATTGATGGAGTTCTGGTTAGAATGCCATCCCTCTAAGAATTCTCATGCGTGTCTTTGTTTGACCTGTCCTAGGAGGTGTGTGTTGTCCCAGTCAAAGTGGTGTCCTTCTTTGTCTGTATATGTGGAAATTAGTGATAGTGGGTCATGGGTCATGTCTTTTGGCGGTACATGTTGTTCGTGCATCCTGGTGACAAGTTTCCTCTTGTTTGTCTGACATTCTTTATGAACTGGGCTGATTGACTTTTTAACTCCTTCAGACCAGATTAAGTAAAGATTCTTTAATTGGTTTGGAGGGGCCCAGAACATGTGTTAAATGCTAGAGGGGGTTGTGGTGAAACAAAATAAAAACTGGACATGTGGAAGTGATGCTCCATCTCTATTGCAGCTAAGAACCAGGGCGTTCTGAGAGAGGGAGAGTGTGTGCAAGTGAGAGTGTGTGTCTGTGAGTGAGAGAGACAGAGAGAAAGGGAGAGAGAGAGAGAGTATGATGCCTCCTGTTTGATGTTTGGGCCTAGGATAGTTATAGCCTCCTATTTTACATAGGGCCAAGAGTGGATATTGCTCCCTATTTTACATTATCTGGAAGGAGAAAAAGGACGTACTCACAGGAACACAACGCACAAAACTCGAGATAGAGGCTGGAAAAATGTACCCAATATCCTGATGAACACCTATGTGTGCTGTTGCCTCACACTGTGCGTAGACCCTGAGAATGCAGGCACAATGTTACTGTATGGTGGAGTTTGACCTTTCCCAGTGTTGTGAAGAATGGATTTAGTGACATTTCTGCAAGGAATATGGACCATTCCATGCCACTTGTTCCTTATAGAGAGGTTTTGTAAATAACAACAATTTTAGCACTCTTGTGGTGCAGTGGTAGTGTCCCTACCTCTGAGCCAGAGGCCAAGATTCGGGTCCAACCTGCTTCAGAGGTGCACAATAATGTCTCTGAACAGGTTGATTAGAAAATATCCAGATAAACACTTTGGACCACAATTCCATGAGGCAGTCGTCAACATGTTTCATCAGGGCAGACTTGTGAATCTGAGTTAGTAAGTTTGTGGGATCATCTATTTTTGATTAGTTCATGAAGTTTGGGGTGGGGAGGGAAATATATCCTTGGTGGTGGGGTCCATTTGGAGGTGGTGGAAATGACGAAGGATGATCCGATGTATCTGGAGGTTGGTGGGGTGGTAGGTGAGGACTAGTGGGGTTCTGTCCTGGTGGCCTTTGGAGGGGCGGGGTTCAAGGGCGGAAGAGCGGGAAGTGGAGGAGATGTGGTGGAGAGCATCGTCAACCACGTCTGAGGGGAAATTGCGGTCTTTGAAGAAGGAGGCCATCTGGGTTGTTCGGTATTGGAATTGGTCCTCTTGGGAGCAGATGCGGCGGAGACGAAGAAATTGGGAATATGGGATGGTGTTTTTACAGGGGGCAGGGTGGGAAGAGGTGTAATCTAGGTAGCTGTGGGAGTCAGTCGGTTTA
>NC_057711.1:72443174-72498940 GCF_004010195.1 Chiloscyllium plagiosum
TCTTCGGCCTATCACCCTTCACCTTAACCTCTTCCACCTATCGCATTCCCAACGCCCCTCCCCCAAGTCCCTCCTCCCTACCTTTTATCTTAGCCTGCTTGGCACACCCTCCTCATTCCTGAAGAAGGGCTTATGCCCGAAACGTCGATTCTCCTTCACCTTTGATGCTGTCTGACCTGCTGCGTTTTTCCAGCAACAGATTTTTAAGCTCTGATCCCCAGCATCTGCAGTCCTCACTTTCTCCTCTTTCTTTCTCGGCCAACATCAATTGGTCTTCAGTAAATGACCTTGACAGATGTAGGCCTGCCTTCTGGAACCATTGCAGTCTATTCAGCATAGGGACACTGAACGTGTTGGGCGGAAGGGAGTTCAGGATTTTGACCCAATAAGTTGCTGCCTGTGTGTGGTCTCTGGCTGCATCTATCCATGGCTACTTTCGTATGCTGCATGAAATGCTGCACATGTCTCTTTAAATAAAAGCTTGTAAGTGGATACAGAGGAGGCTACAGGGTTCCACCTTCTTTAGCTAATTATCTAAGTTCTACCCACATTAGTATCACACACTGTTTAACTTTGTTGCTACTTCCCAGCTATTTGGCTACTGCTTCAATCTTCGCTCAAACCTTAACTGGCATGCACACCAACAGATAACTCTCATTTCACATCGGGCTCAAACCATTCACTATTCCAGGCATAAGATTTTACCCAGGAAGTTCTCAGTTAATTATCTCTCTAAACTATCAATGTATGCAATTTTTTTGCTATTTCTATGAAAAGACACATCTGGCTGAAGCTTTTCATCTTGTGCTCTTCAAGGCAATTTGCAAGAATACTGATTTGAAGAAAAACCCAAAATTTATACTGTATGAGAGAACGGTACTGACTGGTTGGAAAGTGGACTCTGATTTGTACAGACATCGTCATGGAGAATGGACAGCTTTCTTTAAAATTTAAAACAGGCAGGTTAACTCTGATTAGTCTGACAAATGAACGAGCAAACAACTGTCACTTACTTTGTTGAGTTGGAACAGAGCATGACCTTACTGTCTGCAAAGAACATCAACCTATTCATTAGGTTGGGTGGCACGGTGGCTCAGTGGTTAGTACTGCTACCTCACAGCACCAGGGTCCCAGGTTCGATTCCAGCCTTGGGTGACTGTCTGTGTGGAGTTTGCACATTCTCCCCGTGTCTGTGTGGGTTTCCTCCAGATGCTCTGGTTTCCTCCCACAGTCCAAAGATGTGCAGGTCAGGTGAATTGGCCACACTAAATTACCCATAGTGTTAGGTACATTAGTCAGAGTGACATGGTCTGGGTGGGTTACTCTTCGGAGGGTCAGTGTGGACTGGTCGAGTCAAAGGACCCATTTCCACATTGTAGGGAATCTAATCTAGTCTAACATGAATATATGCAAGAGTGTCATACTACAAGCCAGATTGACAATCCTTAATCGAATGAATCCTTAGAAGAGTTAAAGAAAGAAGGAGTATACTTAAGAGGGAAATCGGGAGGGCAAAACGGGGACATGAGATAGCTTTGGCAAATAGAATTAAGGAGAATCCAAAGGGGTTTTACAAATATATTAAGGAAAAAAGGGTAACTAGGGAGAGAATAGGACCCCTCAAAGATCAGCAAGGCGGCCTTTGTGTGAGCCACAGAAAATGGGGGAGATACTAAATGAATATTTTGCATCAGTATTTACTGTGGAAAAGGATATGGAAGATATAGACTGTAGGGAAATAGATGGTGACATCTTGCAAAATGTCCATATTACAAAGGAGGAAGTGCTGGATGTCTTGAAACGGTTAAAGATGGATAAATCCCCAGGACCTGATCAGGTGTACCCGAGAATTCTGTGGGAAGCTAGGGAAGTGATTGCTGGGCCTCTTGCTGAGATATTTGTATCATCGATAGTCACAGGTGAAGTTGGGATATCTGGTCGGCATGGACGGGTTGGACCAAAGGGTCTGTTTCCATGTTATACATCTCTAAGACTCTATGAATCTATAACTGGGTGATAGTGTAATTCTTTGATCACTCAGGATTATCCAGCAAATTCTGTCCACTTATGGGATCACATCTAATGGTGGGCACTGAGTTGTGAGTTTTGCAAATACGAGTTGATTAGGTACAGTCAGTACTTTGCTGGGATATGCTGGTTGGTAAGATTTCCCAGTCTTTTGGACAAACAGCCTGCCTTTCTGGCATCACACCGTTACTGAAATTCATATACTCGCTTGTGTGATAGATAGAAAATCTTTTTGACTTGACAGCAACATCCTGTTAATGGAGAACACCACTTGGTATTTAGAGTCATAGAGACATAGAGATGTACAGCATGGAAACAGACCCTTCAGTCCAAACCATCCATGCCGACCAGGTATCCAAACCCAATCTAGTCCCACCTGCCAGCACCCGGCCCATATCCCTCCAAACCCTTCCTAGTCATATACCTATCCAAATGCCTCTTAAATGTTGCAATTGTACCAGCATCCACCACTTCCTCTGGCAGCTCATTCCATACACATACCACCCTCTGCGTGAAAAAAGTTGCCACATAGGTCTCTTTTATATCTTTCCCCTCTCACCCTAAACCTACGCCCTCTAGTTCTGGACTCCCCCACCCCAGGGAAAAGACTTTGTCTATTTACCCTATAAATGCCCCTCATGATTTTGTAAACCTCTATAAGGTCACCCCTCAGCCTCCGATGGTCCGGGGAAAACAGCCCCAGCCTGTTCAGCCTCTCCCTATAGCTCAAATCCTCCAACCCTAGCAACATCCTTGTCAATCTTTTCTGAACCCTTTCAAGTTTCACAACATCTTTCCAATAAGAAGAAGACAAGAATTGAACGCAATATTCCAACAGTGACCTAACCAATGTCCTGTATAGCCGCAACATGACCTCTCAACTCCTGTATTCAATACTCTGACCAATAAAAGAAAGCATACCGAACGCCTTTTTCACTATCCTATCTCCCTGCGATTCCACTTTCAAGGAGCTGTGAACCTACACTCCAAGGTCTCTTTGTTCAGCAACACTCCCTAGGACCTTACTATTAAGTGTATAAGTCCTGCTAAGATTTGCTTTCCCAAAATGCAGCACCTCACATTTATCTGAATTAAACTTCATCTGCCACTCCTCAGCCCATTTGCCCATCTGGTCCAGATCCTGTTGCAATCTGAGGTAACCCTCTTCGCTGTCCACTACACCTCCAATTTTGGTGTCATCTGCAAACTTACTAACTGTACCTCTTATGCTCAAATCCAAATCATTTATACACATGACGAAAGGTCGTGAACCCAGCACCGATCCTTGTGGTACTCCACTGGTCACAGGCATCCAGTCTGAAAAGCAACCCTCCACCACCACCACCCTCTGTCTTCTACCTTTGAGCCAGTTCCATATCCAAATGGCTAGCTCTCCCTGTATTCCGTGAGATCTAACATTGCTACTCAGTCTCCCATGGGGAACCTTGACGAATGCCTTACTGAAGTTCATATAGATCATGTCCACCATTCTGCCCTCATCAAGCCTCTTTCTTACTTGAAAAAACTCAATAAACTATATGAGACATGATTTCCCATGCTCAAAGCCATGCTGACTATCTCTAATCAGTCTTTGCCTTTCCAAATACATGTACACCCTGTCCATCAGTATTCCCTCCAACAACTTGCCCACACCGAGGTCAGGCTCACCGGTCTATAGTTTCCTGGCTTGTCCTTACCGCTCTTCTTAAATAGTGGCACCACTTTAGTCAACCTTCAGTCTTCCGGCACATTACTGTGACTATTGATGATACAAATATCTCAGCAAAGCGCCCAGTAATGACTTCCCTCGTTTCCCACAGAGTTCTAGGGTACACCTGATCAGGTCCTAGGGATTTATCCACTTTTATGTGTTTCAAAACATCCAGCACTTTCTCCTCTGTAATATGGGCATTTTTTCAAGATGTCACCATCTATTTCCCTACATTCAATATCTTTCATGTTCTTTTCCACAGTAAACATTGATGCAAAATACTCATTTAGTATCTCCCTCATCACCTGCAGTTCCATACAAAGGCTGCCTTGCTGATCTTTGAGGGTCCCATTCTCTCCCTTGTTACCCTTTTGTCCTTAATGTATTTATAAAAACCCTTTGGATTCTCCTTAACTCTATTTGCCAAAGCTACCTCTGTCCCCTGTTTTCCCTCCTGACTTCCCTCTTAAGTATACTCTTATTGCCTTTACACTCGAAGGATTCATTCAATCTACCCTGTCTATATCTGACAGATGTTTCCTTCTTTTTCTTAACCAAACTCTCAATGTCCTTAGTCATCCAGCATTCCCTCCACCTACCAGTTTTTTCTTTCACCCTAAAGGAACATACTTTCTCTGCACTCTTGTTGTTTCATTTCTGAAGGCTTCCCATTTTCCAGCCGTCCGGTTACCTGTGAACATCTGCCCACAGTCAGCTTTTGAAAATTCTTGCCTAATACCGTCAAAATTAGCTTTCCTCCAGTTTAGAACTTCAATTGTTAGATCTGGTCTATCCTTTTCCATCACTATTTTAAAACGTAATCAAATTATGGTCTGCAACCTTAGAGGTTAACTGGGTCCTGCAGTTCAAACTTTCACAAATTACAATCTACCAAGCTAAATAGTTAGCTGTTCAATACATGTGATGTTCCCTTTAACTCTTTTAATGAATGATGATATTAAATATTACCTATTGATGGTAACAGGCAGAGGTATATGAATTGAAGCATCCTTCGGCACACCAGCAATGGGGACATGTATTTTAGAATCTGAAAGCACATCTCTTCCCAAAACAGGTTTTGCTCCTTGCACACTTCCTTTTCTTCTTGTAGGCATTGGAGTCCTACGGCTTCCTTTGCCTGGCTGGTTAGTACACTCCGGTTGCCTTAAAGTTGCTTTAGGTTTGCCAACTTGGGTGGCTGGCTTAAACAGAGGTTACTTTTATCAGCAATATGCAAATTCTACACCACCAAACAATTATCTCTTTCTATTAGTGTATAACTGTGCAACTACCCACATAAAGCTCCAGGGGGTAGATAACTAATTGTAGTGTTATATTTTATCATAGGACAACCTACTACACAACTGTAATTGCATAGTGTAAATTGTTAAGGAAATGTGTCACAGTTATACCTTACCATAAAATCGAAAACTACTTCCTTGATCATTAAAGTCAACTGGGAAGAACTTTCAGTCAATAGCCTCAAGTAAGAAAATGACACAATAACAGATGACGGATCAGCTCAGTCGTTTATGCTGGGCAAAACAATGTGAGGCCCAAATTAATGTGACCTCCTAGTGCTTCTGAAACATTATCATGAAGGTTTTTAATAACAGGGGAAAGTGTGGACAAACTGCTATTTCTTGACAAGGTGATAGAGGCCGTTAGATTCTTTGAGACAATTATAACCCAGAAAGTGATGCCACATTGGCCAATTTGTATTTGGGTTTGTGAGAGTGGACTGCTTCAGATCTGGGACAGATTTCAGACCTGGAATGAAATCATGCTGCAGGCCTGCAGCATGTCAAATCTGTGAGGAAAGATATCATCACATGCATCAGACAGCACAGAGGCATAGAGTCATAGAGATGTACAGCAAGGAAACAGACCCTTTGGTCCAATTCATCCATGCTGACCAGGTATCCTAAATTAATCTACTCCTATTTGCCACCATTTGTCCTATATTCCTCCAAACCCTTCCTAATCATATACTCATCCAGATGCCTTTTAAATATTGTACTTGTACCAATCTTCACCACTTCCTCTGGCAGCTTATTCCATACATTCACCACCCTTTGTGTGAAAAAGTTGCCCCTTAGGTCCCTTTTAAATCTTTCCCCTCTCACCTTAAACTTATGTTGTCTAGCTTTAGACTCCCCTGCCCTGGGGAAAAGACTCTATCTTTGCCTCTCATGATCTTATAAACTATAAGGTCACCCCATAGCCTCCAAAGCTCCAGGGAAAACAGCCCCAGCCTATTCAGCCTTTCCTTATAACTCAAACCCTCTAATCCTAGCAACATGCTTGTAAATCTTTTCTAAATCCTTTCAAGTTTGACAACATCCTTCCTATAACAGGGAGACCAGAACTGAATGCAGTATTCATAAGCTAACGTCCTGTACAGCTGCAACATGATCTCACAACTCCTATACTCAATGCTCTGTCCAATAAAGGAAAGCATACCAAATACTTTCTTCGCTATCCTGTTTACCTGCAACTCCACTTGCAAGGAGCTATAAACTTGCACTCCAAGGTCCTTTTGTTCAGCAACACTCACAGGACCATATCATTATGTGTTTAAGTCTTGCCCTGATTTGCCTTTCCAAAATGCAGTACCTCACATTTATCAAAATTAACCTCCATCTGCTACTTTTTGGCTCATTAACCCATGTGATAAAGGTCCCTTTGTACTCTGAGGAAACCTTCTTCGCTGTCCACGACCCACCAATTTTGGTGTCATCTGCAAGATACCTCCTATGTTCACATCCAAACCATCTATATAAATGACAAAAAGCAGTGGAACCACCACCAATTCTTGCAGCACATCACTGGTCACAGGCTTCCAGTTGAAAAGCAACCCTCCAACACAACTGTCTGTCTGTTATCTTCAAGTCAGTTCTGGATTCCAAATGGCTAGTTCTCCCTTTCTTCCATGTGATCTAGTCCTGAGCAGATTGGGAAAGGTGAAGACATTCGAAATTGACAGTCACTTTTACTGCTTAAGATGAAAAACAAAATTCAATTCAAGGTCATCACTGATTGTATCAAGTCTGCTCTCAAGTTGATGATCCAATCTGACCAGACCCATCCTATAACCAGCAGGAAGATCTCTGATAGCCTCATACTACTCAGGAATGTGATTGCCTGCATGGATGGACCTGCTATAAGTGAACATCAAGTGTTATTGCATGATGATGGTCTAACTGGCCCTGGTTTTACAATGGTTGAGTTTGGCCACATAGATGTAGGACGCTGCACTAGATTGAATTGTATGGCGATAGTGGAGCTTGATTGATGATTTGCTGAGCAAATTGACGAAGTCACTTGTTTGAATGTTGAATTGTCAAGAACTTTCAAACAAGCATCAAGACATGGGGCTTGGATGGTGGTGAATTAGCTCTCCCTGTCATTTCCTTTCTGTACACCTGTAGTCTCAGTGCCATCATGGACTATCCTTGAGACACCTGCAGTAGGGAAGAGACTGCAGTTCACTTACTTCAGGAACCTTTCAAAATATCTGGAAATAAATACAATGGCTTTCACTGAGATTAATCCAATACAGCCACATAACACAAGATTCAGTTCTCCAACGGCTGTTTCGAGGGATGCATGACAAGGTGAATACCAATTGCAACTAGAAGAACGCCAACTCAGTGGAAAGCTCTCTCTGGTCTGCCAGAAACATGCTGGTATCCATAAAAAAAAGAACTGATGAGTGAATGTTGCAGACTGGCAAATTCTAAGGACAACATAATGTGGGATGCATGATAGCTTTGGACAACCATCACAAAGACTCAATAAAGAAAGGTCATCCTCTCAAAGACCTTTCTCAATAGTATGTTGAGGGGCGATGAGATTGCGCAAACCCCTCAGGCTGTTGAACACTACAGAATGCTTAGCATGAATTGTGCAGGGATATGAGGTGAGGGTAACTGATAGCACAATACAAATTGTTCTTTAGGAATCCTAGCACAGGCACACGCTTGAATGGCCTTCATCTGTGGTGTAACAACTCAATGATCTTTTCAAATATAATGTGTAAACATAATTTGAAATATCAAATGTGGCTAACACTGCATTTAAGACAAAATGTATTGCACTTCATATGATGTCAAATTTGAATTTTGGGTGTGCATTTTATAAATTTCATGAATACAGTATATTTTTAGAAGACAAAAGTTTAATTATGAATAAGATCCGATGTCAAGTTCCTTTGGCAGACCAGAGAGAGCTTTCCACTGAGTTGATGTTCCTCTAGCTGCAATTGATATTCACCTTGTCATGCATCCCTCGAAACAGCCGATGGAGTACTGAATCTTGTGTTATGTGGCTGCATTGGATTAATCTCAGTGACAGCCATTGCATTTCTTTCCAGATATTTTGAAAGGTTCCAGAAGTAGGTGAACACAGTCTCTTCCCTGCTGTCTCTTGAATTGATGGAACAATAAATAAGCTAACTCTCATTGTACAAACCAAAATCTAATAGAAAAGATTTCTTTCTTTTTTTTCTTTGCACTTTAACATAACATACTTGGGTATCAGGACCAGTGAGATTTCTCCTGAAGGCCATGAAAAACTCACATCTTTTAATACATTCATTCATGGGATGTCAGCCTCACTATCTGGGTCAGAATTTATTGTGCATTCCTTCTTGCCCTTGAGAAGGTGGTAGTGAGCTGCCTTTTTGAACCACTGCAGTTCATTTGGGTGTAGGTAGATCCACAGTGCAGTTTGGGCAGGAGTTCCAGGATTTGGGAGGAATGACGATATGGTTCCAAGTCTGCAACTGAGTGGTCTGGAGGGAAACTTGCAGGAGGTCGTGTACCAATATATCTGTTGCTCCCCTCTTCTTCCAGATGGAAGTGGTTGTGGATTTGGAAGCTGCTGCCTAGGAAGTCTTGGTGTATTTCTGCAGTGCATCTTGTACGCACTGCTGCTACCGAGAATTGGTGATGGGGGGAGTGGATGCTTGTGGATGTGGTGCCAATCAAGCAGGTTGCTTTGTCTTGGATGGTGTTAAACTACTTGAGTGGTTTTGGAGCTATACTCATCCTGACAACTGAATTTTCCATCACACCCCTTCTTTCTGGTCAATGGAAACTCCTAGACTGGGGATTCAGAGATGGTAATACCATTGATTGTCCACGGGTGATGGTTAGTTTGCCTCTTGTTGGGAATATCCATTGCCTGACACTTGTGCTGTGATGTAAAAGCTACTTGTCATTTTCAGCCCAAGTCTGGATATTGTCCAGATTTTGATGTATTTGAGCAAGGATTGCGTCAGTAGGTAACAGAGTAGCAAATGGTACTGACCATTGTGTGATCATTAATGAACATTTTCATTTTTGACTTTATGGTGAGGGGAAGGCCATCAATGAAGCAGCTGAAGATGGTTGGATATGGGATACCCCTGCAGAGATGTCCTGAGCTATGATGAGTGATCTCCAACAATCACAACCATCTTCCAATATGCCAGCTATGACTCCAACAGTGGAATAACATCCCCCTGATTTCCATTGAGACCATACTTGCTAAAGCTCTACAAAAGTAATTTAAGAGCAGAATCTTTCTAGTTCCTGAAGAATGTGGGGACATAGCAAGAAAATTGGTGATACTGAGTGAGTTGTCTGGCAAGGACATTTCAATATCTAGCCCAAAAGTCAATTTTCTAAACAAATGAGATTCTTGTTAGTGAACAGTGAGATGTCCACTAGAGGGAATAATCATTCATTATCACCTTCATTACTACCTAATCCCAACTCATTAAATGCATATTCTCATTCTCCCATATGTCAAATAGAAACTGGGTGCTGAGAAATCCTGACATGAAAGCTGAAGGGGTTACCTGGTGACACCAGCTGGCCACTTACTCCTCCAGGTCTCTATCTTGGTACCCAGCATCAGCATTCAGGGCACACTCAGTACATGCACTCCACATCCACGAATCTTGGTATCTGACATGTATGAATCTCAGATATTGTCATGGCACTTTGCTGATCCACTTCTGATCCACAGGTACTTCTGCATTTCAATGCTATATTTGGAATGCACCAGTATACATCATTGTAATGCTGTTGCTAGGTACCCATCTCTTAGGTTAGAACATGTGCATCTCAGGGCACCTCGCTTGCTCTCTTGGTGCTAACTCACTTTGCAACTGCATGAACACTGAAAATGTCTTTGTTTTGCCTTGCCTCGTCTTTTTTGTGAAACAAACAGAAACTCAGCAAGTTTGGCAGGATCTGTGGTGAGAAAGAACAGTCATTGTTTTGGATCGAAAGATTGTTCTTTAAAACCTGTCTTTTTGTGCTTTGACTCCTTGGACAAAACCCAAAGGCTAATGCAACTTCTGTCTTGCTTTGTCTTTAGCATAGACAGAAAGCTGGGAAGCTTGTAGGATTGTCAGCTGTCATCAGTTAAGGGGTGGACACGGGCTATATGGCACAGTGCCAATGTGCCAATTGTAATGTAGGCACCAAAAACCTCAGGAAGTCCTGGCAGTGGTAAGTAGATCCACATACAGTGAATAGGTAAATATGATGAGTGGGGCACTATAAAGGTGGGATACATGGTTAATGAGATGAATTTGAGATGGAGAGTGAGAGAACACTTTGGGCCTCACAAGAGAAGTACATGAAACACAGCAGATATGACACTTTGCTAATTTTTGGTAAGATTCAACTCTAAGATATAGAAATGAATATTAAGTATAAAAAGACTTAACAATATAAGAGCCAGTTCATTATAAACATCAAAATGTTTTTCTGAGCCAATGCTGCATGCAACACTGGGAGTGCAACAAGTTTGTTCGATGGAATTTCAGCACACAAACAACTTCTGATGTCTAGGCAAAGAAGAGGATGCCAGGGAACAAATGGCACTTTGACCCTGATGCTCACGACCTAATTGGTTCAAGCGTCAGGAAACCCGTGAATGGATTAGTACCATGACTATATGTATTTATCTCCTAAGGGAATCTAAAACCAGCAGGCATCAGTCTCAGGATCAGGAGTCACAGAAGTAAGACAAAGATGAGGAATGTCTTCTCTTAGAGCATCTTGAATTATTGTAAAACTCTATCCCAGAGAGCTGAGCGGATGTATTCAAGGCTGAACTGGAAAGAGTTTTGAACCAAAAGGGAGCCAGGAATTATGGAGAGGAGGCACAAAAATGGAGTTTTAACCAAGAACAGATTGGTCACAATCTTATTGAATGATGGAGAAGGTTCAACAGGCCATTAGCTCATATTTCTCATGTTCTCATATTCTTAAGTATTGGACACAAGTCTGCTTAAATATATTAATCAGTGTTCTACATCAGTCGCTGAAGCACATGTGCAATATTCAGGTAAAAAATGGGAAGTGGGTACTTTGGATTAACAGCCTGTTTGTATCAGTTGATGAGCAGCTTAGGTATCTGCTCAAGAAATAGTCCAGAAATCTTGGGAATGTAGAGAATATTGGTAGAGCCACAAAGAGCAGTTCCCTTTTAAGTACTCTGCCTGCTACCATTGTATACTTTCAGAGGTCCCACTGAATCTACCACTCCCTTACATGTGGAATAGGCTCTACCCTCCCAAGGCCAACATATAAATAAAGCTTATTATAGAAGCCAAGGAATTTTCTACATATTTTCCTAATTAACCTGTTCAGAGACACTTTGCTGGAGTCAGGAGGACATGGACCCAGGTTTCCTGATTCAGAGGTAAGGAACTACCAGGGTGCCACAGGAGCTCTGAGCAATTTGCTAGATACTTTCCATCGACCTATATAAACATGCTATGAAACACCTCTAGAAACTTGAACCGAGGCCTTCTGGCCTAAACCTAGGGACTCTGCCACAGTACCAGCGAAACAATTTCCTAATATTACCTAATCAACCTGTTATGACATGTTGTTAGACATTGCTAGAGGAGGTGGGACTCTATCACTGCACCACAAAAGTCCTTAAACAATTTCCTACCTTTCTACAACTGAACTGCTACAGCTGGGCACCCAGTTATGGCCTGCATATTGCTCATAACAAGCACAAACCCTCAAACAATTCAGACCTCTGTATACTGTGTTTGGTTAAATGACACAGCAGCCCCTAAAGCAATGAATGTGTCATGAATGGTTCCACTAATGAAATGAAATAGCATTCGCTGATATAATGCAGGCCTAAAGTGTGCTTTCCCATTATTTTTCATAAGCCTCTGTAAGAACCAGGTTGTTAATGTTTTAAACACCACCCAGTTAACTCTTCTGTTTCTCCTGAAACAAATTCTTCCTGACACATCTATCAAAGTTGACCGATGAATCAGTTCCTAATTGTAATAAGAAAAAATGAGACATGATTTGAAAAATCATGAAGCCTAACACTTCATGGAGTGGAGCAAAGATTCAGTTATTTGTGATCTTATTAACAGACTTCTGTGAGTGTGACAGGAATGTGTTTGCTATAGAATCACAGTTGAATAAGACTATTATTTTTACCAGTGCTGATCTAACTGTATTGTCCACAAATAACTTCAGGGCAAACTACTTGCGTCCCAAACATCCTGGTTTAAGTAATGCTTTTTCCAGCTTTATAAAGACACTAAATTTGCCTGCAGCCACAGAAAACTGTACAGCCAAGGAGAAAGGATTAGCTGTGTTAGAATATAGAATAGAATTCACTGAATGAATAATCAGAGCACAAGTGCACTGCTGAGAAACAGCATGGCTTTAGAAAGCTTGACGTAATTGTTATTCCTTCTTTGTGTTAGTATGAACGCTATCTCCAGGCACTAATAGTTTCAAGCAACCACAAAAGCTGCTCTTCCACTTATCCACAAAAGCATAATGGAACTCAAATTTGCTTCTTTACCTACATACATAACACACACTTTCATTTTAATATTTAAACACTATAGCAGGAAGGACAGGTCCTTATAAATTGCAACTTTCTTTTCTGGCTCCTACTTCAGCCTCTATTAGTCATCTGTTGAGTTTTATGTATGTGATTACATTATGCTCCTTGGGCTGTGAGATGCTGGTGTGAATTAGGTTTTTAAAAACGTTAATGCTGGAAGATCTTTCTTGAACCAGCGAGATAATCTTAAATGTACTTGTACCCGTTTTACACTCATTAACTCAATCCCATTCTGCAGTTAACAGACTGCTTACTGTGATACCCAGAGAAAGGCAATCCCATTTTGTGGATTGTTTCATTATCACACCCAGCTATTAAAAGCAGGCCAGGGTAAGCTTTATGCCAGGCAGCTGCAATGTAGCATTTACAAGGCGAGTAAAATAAAGTAAAATTAATAAAAATGGCACATAAAGAATAAAACAGGATTCTAATTTGATGAAACTGCCAATAGCTTCTGTAAGAGTTTATGGTTTTATTCACAAAACGTTGGAAATACACTTTTCATATAAATGAAATTTTAGAAATCTTAATGATAAATTGAAAACAAATGACTCATGTTTGCTGTTTATATAAACTGGGAGGACAATTTCTAGTACCAGTGGGTAATCCCCTTCTAGCACTTTTTCATGTACTGCCCCTTCGGTAGAAAGTCTATATCATATGAAATTACAGATAATATTCAATATGTAATGCTAATATCCTGGCAGTACTCCAGGATAGGCCATTCTACTCAACTGTTTTATGTCTCTATATCAATATAAAATAGAAAACTAAGTGTTTCATGGAATCCCTACTGTGTGGGAACAGGCCATTTGGCCCAACAAGTCCACACCAACCCTCCAAAGCGTAACCCATCCAGACCCATTCTCCCTAACTATTAATCTACATTTCCCCCGGACTAATGCACCTAACCTACACATCCCTGAACACTATGGGAAATTTAGCATGGCCGATTCACATAACCTGCACATCTTTGGATTGTGGGAGGAAACCCACGCAGACACAAGGAGAATGTACAAACTCCACACAGACAGTTGCCCGAGGCTGGAATTGAACTCGGGTCCCTGGTGCTGTAAGGCAGCAGTGCTAACCATTGAGCAACCATGCTATTCCACTAGGGACTTCAATGGTACTATGCTTTTAAGAGAGACATGTTCTGTGCTGTTTCTCTTCCAGAGAAATTTGATTCCTTACAGTATGGAAACAGGCCCATTGGCCCAAAAAGTATACATTGACCTTCCAAAGAGTAACCCATCTGGACCCATTCCCGTACCCTATATTTGTCCCTGACTAATGCACCTAACACTATGGGCAATTTAGCATGGCCAATTCACCTGACCTGCACATCTTTTGATTTTGGGACAAAACCGGAGCACCTGGAGGAAACCCACGCAAACACGGGGAGAATGTACAACCTCCACACAGACAGTCGCCCTAGGCAGGAATTGAACCCTGTCCATGGTACTGTGAGGCAGAAGTGCTAACCACTGAGTCACCGTGCCACGCCCTATTGATATTTCTAAGACATTTCTGTAAAGTTCTAAACTAATCAATTATCCAAACATCACTACATCCATAAATTATCATGGTCACGCATCATTAACCCAAGACCTTATGAAGAAAACTTACACACCTTTACTCCAAAATCCTTGGCGAGAATCTTATAGGAGGTTTAAATGACATGGACTATGGTGAGATGCATGGCAGAATTGTGTGAAGGGGGTGAAGTCAATCTTAAGCTTGAGACCAACTTGTGTAATCTTTTATGCTGTTCACAAGCGATGTGGTGAATTTCTTGCTAAACAGCAGCAAGTTGCCAAATCTCCTCATTAATATTCAGCCTTCTATCTTACCAAACTCAGCAAGCAAGCTGGACATCAAGGAAACATGACATGGAACCCCAAATACGTACCAGGCCAATTTAACTTGCTGCTTGCTCTGAAGGAACTCCATATTGGACACAGGACACCTACATGTGGGGACACACTCCATGTGCGCCTAGCCAAATGTCCAATATCTGCCAAACTCACAGAACCAACTTGACATGTCTATGATCAGGGTGTTTTTGCACATCATTGCCCTGGCTTGAGCTGTGCGAATAACTACCACTCTAATGCAGTTGTAAAGGATATTGCGTCCAGGGACAATGCACCCCGCTCCTGTACTCGACCAGGCTGCATCTCTGTGCTCTTTGCACACTCATTCTGAATTTACCTAGATGCTCAACTTTCCTGTTTCACATTGTTGTGTCGTACATTTTTGTGCTTTGTCCCTCAGCCAGAGATATGAAGCTCATTCTATGTCTGTTTGCCTTACCGTTTAATGCAGACATAAAGGAAAGAAGCTTGACCTGATTGTGAACTGGACTCTGTCAAGTCAAGGGGAGAGTTTTTGCTGAGGAGGTACCAAAACAATCAGTCAAAGGCAGTCTCTGATACCAGCTCAGGGATTTGGACACAGTCAGTCAACCGCTTGGGGCTGTCAGTCAGGATCCTCTCTGCATTTGGGATAAGGAGCTGAATGTCAGGCAGCCCACCATCTGTGCTGACTCTTTCTGCCTGTTGGGGGCTGTTTTCCTGTTGGAATGAAAGTATCAGGTACTAAGCGAGATGAAAGTGAGTGGCACAGAGGTATTTTTGTTGCAAGAGGGGAGGTTTCCCAAGAGTGTGTGTCATCAATGCAGAGAGTTTGCAGGATTAGTGCTGTAAGGCGTTGGGGTGAGCAACAATGAATGAGGGATATGTTGCAGATAATAGCGAGAGTGGCAGAGCATATACCTTGGTGGGAGGTAGACACTTTAGCAGACTTATCGTGAGTGTAAAGCATTGGAGAGGAGATGGTTGGATATATGTTGGTGGAGTAGAGAAAGTTGTTGACTTTCTTCCTAAAATGCTAGCGATTCCTCTAGATAGCTGAAAGCACTTTAGACCCAGTGGCAATCTCAGACCGGACTGACATGGTCTGGCTTCGTGGCCTTGACTGCTACTCCTGAGGAGTGAGGAAGTCATAGAGTCGTAGAGATGTACAGCATGGAAACAGACCCTTCGGTCCAACCCGTCCATGCCGACCAGGTATCCCAACCCAATCTAGTCCCACCTGCTAGCACCTGGCCTATATCCCTCCAAACCCTTCCTATTCATATATACTCATCCAAATGCCTCTTAAGTGTTACAATTGTGTCAGCCTCCACCACTTCTTCTGGCAGCTCATTCCATACCCATACCACCCTCTGTGTGAAAATGTTGCCCCTTAGGTCTCTTTTATATCTTTCCCCTCTGACCCTAATCCTATGCCCTCTAGTGCGAGACTCCCTGACCCCAGGGAAAAGGTTTTGCCTATTTACCCTATCCATGCCCCTCATAATTTTGTAAACCTCTATAAGGTCAGCCCTGCCTGCATACCACCCCATTCCACAGGACTTCCAGGATCATGCCTGAAAAGCAGGATCCTGGAAGTCTGCCTTGTCTAGAGCGAATGTCTGGAACCGTGCAGGACAGCTCTGGATTGACAGTGCTTATCTGGTTGCACAACAGACACCTAAAGATGTCACGGCAGCAAGAGGTGCTGGTGAACTCTGGGAATCCAGTGAATGGTGTACAGTTCAGAGAACGACACACGGAAGATGCAACTGGAGTCAGACATGATGGCTACCACAGGGGCATTGTCGGTAGTTAATTAAACAAATTTGTTAAAATACGTTGGAGAGCTTGCTAGGCCACGTAGCAAAAAAAAACACTCCAATAAACTCAGTGTAAGTTGGGCTTTATCAAAATAATATAACATTCAACCCAGTGTTTCTGAAACTGAACATTGATTCTTGCAGCATGAAGACAACACAGAGTCGGAATTGATGATGAAGGTTATATTGCACTCTTATGGAAGGCCTGAACAATTCACTTGTATTACCATCTCTCATGAATTATTGTCTCTTCAATATAACCTGTACCACCTCAATCCCTTTTGAGTTGCTTATTTCATGTAAGCCCAGATAAACAATAAAATATTTACCTCTTTGTTTTCTTTTATTATTAAAATGTAATACATTTTAACACAAAACACGAGCTGTGTAGTTTTTGATATTTATATTCCTTTTAATGTATCTGCAGTGGGCCGATGTTGAAATATTTCAAGATAGCAGAGAGAAATCAAGGAACAATCCAGTGACCTTTTACTGCCTGATACCTTCTGGTTTGACTGATAATCAAAAGACTGAATGGTGCAAAACCCAGAAATTGTGTTCAGTCACTTCCAGCAATTACTGCATCTTATTGATAACTTGCAGCTCTATTCACCAAATGACATCAATGGAACAAAACCTGTCACAGATCAGGCCAAATCCATTAAATGGGCTGGTTAAAACATCCCAGACTGCACATTGAAAACTTTCTGCATAAAATGTGTGACCTGCTGCTGGACAGTTTCACTGAGCATGCGCTCCAAGGCTTTTATTTGAGAAAGGAAATGGATGGCTTTTCATTTGATGACTAAATTAACTAAAAAATGCTCGTAAAACTAGTTATGATGTGAAGGTGCTGTTGTTGGATTGGGGTGGACAAAGTTCAAAATCACACAACCCCAGGTTATAGTCCAACGATTTATTTGAAAGCACAAGCTTTTGGAGCCCTGTTTCTTTGTCAGGTAGTTAGTGTCTTACGTTAGTGCAAAAGTGACAAACTGTAGTGTCCTTCATAGAATTTCTACAGTGCAGAAAGAGGTTATTTGGCCCATTGAGTTTGCACTGACTCTTCGTAGGGTATGTGGAACAATCCATCTTCCGCAACTACACTGGCCCCACCCCCCATCTTTTCCTTCGCTACATTGATGACTGTATCGGCGCTACCTCGTGCTCCCACGAGGAGGTTGAACAGTCCATCCACTACACTAACACCTTCCACCCCGACCTCAAATTCACCTGGACAGTCTCGGACTCCTCCCTCCCATTCCTAGACCTTTCTGTTTCTATCTCAGGCGACCGAATCAACACGGACATCTACTACAAACCAACCGACTCCCACAGCTACCTAGACTACACCTCCTCCCATCCTGCCCCCTGTAAAAACGCCATCCCATTCTCCCAATTCCTTCGTCTCCGCCGCATCTGCTCCCAGGAGGACCAGTTCAAAATACGTACAACACAGATGGCCTCCTTCTTCAAGGACCGCAATTTCCCCCCCAACGTGGTCGACGGTGCCCTCCACCGCATCTCCTCCACTTCCCGCTCCCCCGCCCTTGAGCCCCGCCCCTCCAACCGCCACCAGGACAGAACCCCACTGGTCCTCACCTACCACCCCACCAATCTCCATGTACAGCGCATCATCCGCCGTCACTTCCGCCACCTCCAAACAGACCCCAGCACCAAGGATATATTTCCCTCCCCACCCCTATCAGCTTTCCGTAGAGACCACTCCCTCCGCGACTCCCTTGTCAGACCCACACCCCCCACCGACCCAACCACCACTCCCGACACCTTCCCTTGCAACCGCAGGAGGTGCAACACTTGCGCAGTACTTACGAGGCACATATTTATATGTACAGAAACAGACACATACCACCACGTGAGGCCAGGGTGTTGCCATCGTATGAGAAGCTAAGACAGGAGGTGTCACTGCCAGGAGCATGTGCCTGTCGATTATGAAACTTCGTATGAACCTATGGTATGAATGAACAAAGATTAACAGAACATAATCAGAACATCAGCCACAGCTGTCTGCTCAACATCTGCTTCAAACATGACTGTACACGATCAGAGGCATCATACCCGAGATTTCCTTCATGCTCAAACAGCAATGTCCGACAGAGGCATCCCCAGGAGATCACTCTGTGAAACTCAAGCTGGCTTGTCTGACTTATTGGTCTGAATTTTTCAAACAAACAACCTAGCCAAGCTTTCAATTCACCCCGACTCCCCAAAATCCACCATCTATATGACCTGCTGTGCTGTTCCAGCAATAAAGTTTCATCTCTGAAAAGTCCCCATTACCCTGCATTTCCACCTAGCTTGCACATTATGGGGCAATTTACCACAGCTAAACCACCTAACTTGCATGTATTTGGACTGTGGAAGGGAAGTGGAGTACTCAGCGGAAACCCACACAGACACAGAGGGAATATACAAACTCCACACAGTCACCAGGGTTGGGATTGAACCCAGGTCCATCGTCCTGTGAGGCAGTCAGCTAACCATTGAGCCACTATTCCATCCTTAAATGTCCTTACTTTACACATATGTTGGTCAAATCCATGGAAAGATTCAATATTTTTCAGTGTGGGGAAGCTGACAAATGCTGTAGCTATCACATCATCGCATGGGTAGAATTTAGCTGATCCACTTATTTATGCAAGCCTCACTTTCTCCAAAACCCAGTGGATGTCTATTCATAAGTAGCTGCATAGCCAAGTGACAGAATAACATAGAATTCTACTGCACAGTCACAGTAAATAAGGTAAGAGGAAATCTTAGTAGCCCTGCTCTGGAAAGATAGAACTCTGACAGGGTGAATGAAGAACAACTACCAGGGTCCTCAAATTTGAATAATGAAGGCAATCATTTGATTGTGGTGGAAAGTGATTTATTCTCACTCACAATCACTTAGAAGCAAGCTGTCATATTTCAGGTTTTCTGATGAGTCACTTCTACTACAGATCCTGAAAGGCAGAACTGAACTCACAACAATTTTGCTGCAGCTACCTTGGACTCTAAGTTAAACTTCTGATGAAGACTCATTCAAAATATTTAAATTTCGAAAGTGACTAGGACAGAAAGAGCCCTGACTAAAAATGCCAATCAGTTCAAAGGAACTGAAATCTCACCTTTAGAACTGGAAAAAAAAGTTGAGAAAGCAAGAAGTTCAGGTAAAGAAGCAAGGGTTTCAGTTGAAAGAGCAAGTGCCTGAGCTCTTAACTAATGAAGGAGCAGTGCTCCGAAAGCTAGTGCTTCCAATTAAACCTGTTGGACTATAACCTGGTGTTGTATGATTTTAAACTTTGTAAACTTTTAAATCTTCCATTGAATATGTAGGCCATGTCATTGATCTAAAGGATTATACAAGTCATCTTCAAAAGTAAATGACGTAACTGATGCACCTGCACTGAAAAACGTAAGCCAATTACAATCATTTTTAGGTTTGCTAAATTGCTACAGCAGGTTTGTCTCAAATCTTGTAACCATTCTCAAGCCATTGTGCGATGTATTATGCCAAAACAAGAATTGAAAGTGGGAAGATTAATGTGCAAGAACTTTTAAACAAGCCAAAGAAGTTTTATTAAATTCAGAACTCCTGACCCATTTCGATCCAAAGTTACTGTTGCAATTAGCACATGGTGTACTACCAAATGGAGTGCAGACAGTCACATATTGCCCAATGGTAAACAGAAGCCAATAATATTTGCATCAAGATTATTAAACAAAGCAGAACTGAGAAATTAGAGTTAGAGAAACAGGATCTAGGAATCAGTTTTAGCATTAAGAAATCCACCAATACCTTTATGGATAGGAATTTACCCTACTAACAGACTACAGACTACTGATCATAATATTTGACAGACAGAGATACCTTCTCAAAAAGTGAACTGTACACTGAGTTCGATGTTGTTACTATCAGCTCATACTTGTACAATTAAGTATCAGCAATCCAAGTTACATGGTAATGCTGAGAAGGTCTCGAGGTTTCCTTTGTCAAATGAATTGACGACAAACAGTTCTTACGTAGTCATTTTCTGCTTTGAACAAGTAGAGCACACTATGATAAAAATAATTTTTATTCAATCATGAGACATGGGCACCATTGGTTTGGCTACCGTTTAGTGCCCATTCTTAGTTGCCCTTGAGAAGATTGTTGTGAACTACCTTCTTGAACTGTGGAAGTATGTGTTTTGTAGGTAGATGCACAATGTTATTAGGGAGGGAATTCCAAGATTTTAACCCTGTGACAGTGAAGGCACAGCAAGTTTCTTCAGTGCTTCCTGTAGATAGTACATGCCGCTGCATACTGAGTGCTGATGGTGGAAGGAGTGGCTGTTTGTGGATGTGGTGCCAATCAAGTGGGTTGCTTTGTCCTGGATGGTGTCAAACTTCTTGAGTGTTGTTAGAGCTGCCCCCATCCAGGTAAGTGGGGAGTATTCCATCACACTCCTGATTGTGCCTTGGAGATGGTGCCCAGGGTTTGGGGAATCAATAGGTGAGTTACTTGCCACAGTATTTCTAGCCTTTGACCTGCTCTTGTAGTCACTGTATTTGCAGGATGAGTCTAGTTGAGTTTTCGGCCAATGTTAACCTCAAGGATGTTGATAGTAGGGCTTTCAGTGACAGTAACACCATTGAATGTCAATGGGTAAAGGATGGATTGTCTATTGTTGGAGACGATAGTTAATGGTAGGTATCTTTTCCGTGAGATAGTGGATTTCAAGACTAGGGAGCATATTTTTAAGGTGTGAGAAGAGAGATATTTAAAAAAGATATGAGGGGCAATTTTTTCACACAGAGGGTAGTTCATGAATAGAGTGAATTACCTGAAGAAGTGATGGATATGGACAGAGTTACATTTAAAAGACAATAAGATAACTACATGAATAAGAAAGGTTTGGGGGATATGTGCCAGGAGCAGCCAGGTGAGATTAGTTTACTTTGGAATTAAATTTGGCAATGACTTGTTGGACCGAAGGGTCTGTTTCTGTGCTGTTTGACTCTACAACTTTATGATCAGTGCCTGGTGTTATGTGGCAAAGTTAAGAAGGAAATGAAAAATGATCCACTACCAGCAAAAGTGATGAACATGGTACTTAGGATCACAGGAACAGTCCTAGACGTGAAGCCATTTGTCACATGGAAGCGAGAACCATCAGTACAAGCAAGATGTCTCCTATGGTCATCATTCCACCACAGCTAAGCAAATGTGTGTTAAATCAATGACATGAACATCACTGCGGATTGCCAAAATGAAGAAGATAGCCAGAAGCTATTTTTGATGGCCGGGGGCTGACTCCAAAATTGAGAAGAAGATAGGAATATGTGCAACTTGCGCAAAGTTTGCAACCTACCTCCATTAGTGTCATTGCACCCATGAGAATGGCATGAAAATCCATGGTAAATAATCATATTGACTATGCCAGACTTTTGGAGGGCAGGTCAGAATTTTAGTCAAATATCTTCAAGATCAAGTGAGAGAAGCAGATTGGTGTTATTAACCAGGACAGGTAGCTATAGATGTCCTTGACTAAGTTGCACTTTGGCGTCTTACCAGCTAGACTTTAAAAGAGTGACCAGCGTTATGTAGCCATTTATGTTCCTACATCTGAAAAGACTCATGGGGTTATGGTGGTTTTGACCAAAGTGTGACAAAAGACATTTGTTAATGTTCTGTATAACAGGCTTATCAACAAAGTTGAAGCTGATAAAGGGTTAATGGCTGAAATAAAAGCAGAATCCAAGATAGAGGAAGGGAAAAATTATGGCTGTAAGAGCCATACCTTTTTGAGGTATTTTCAGTGTTGGAGCTGACTCTAGGAGGAGTAATTGCTGTTTTGTAAGCTATTGCATTGGTTTGGAAATTTTAAAATCAAAACAATGGCTCTTTAAAAAAGGAGGAAGACAGACAAAGGCAATGACCACATCAGCAGTGATTCAAACAGAGAAAGAAACTGACACTACTGTCTGACCCAGCAGTAACCTGCACAGCTGCTGCCCTGCTGTCTGCTTTCAAGGGTCTCTGGACATCAGAGTTCATTCTAAGAAAAAAAATAACAGCAAAATTCACAGCTGACCTTGGAGAAACCTGTGTGTGGGAGCTCACAGCGGGGAAGCAGCTAAGTGGCTTTTTAAAGTGTAACCTTATTGTTTTTAATCTATCATAGTGAGCAGAGTGGGTTTCTTCTATTATATGTTTTTATTGAGATCTGTCTCTTGATTAAACTTTAAAAATATAAAAACATGGGTACAATGGTAGCCTGGAGCAGTGTTTTTAGAGCAGTAAGTCTGTTATTTTCTGGATCTGCAGTTTGTTAAGGTGCAAAGATAATGAGGAATGTGATCAGTCGGAGACTGGGACAGTTGGGAAAAAGAGTAAGTCAAACAGATAGGGCAGGCAGGAACAAAGTAGAGAACAAGGACTGATGAATTAAATTGAATTTATTTCAATGCAAGAGGCCTAACAGGGAAGGCAGATAAACACAGGGCATGGTTAGGAACATGGGACTGGGTATCAAAGCAATTACAGAGATGTGGCTCAGGGGTGGACAGGGCTGGCAGCTTAATGTTCTAGGGGATAGATGCTATAGGAAGGGTAGAAACGGGGGTGAGGGGAGGAGGCGTGGTGTTTTTGATTCGGGATAACATTATGGCTGTTTTTAGGGAGGATATTCCTGGGAATACATCCAAGGATGTTATTTAGGTGAGAGAGAGAAATAAGAAAACGATGATCACATTTTTGGGATTGTACTTAGATCCCTTAATATCCAATTATCCACGGGAAATTGAGAAACAGATTTGTAAGGAGAAATCAGTTATCTGTACAAATAATAGGGTGGTTATGGTAGGGGATTTTAACTTTTCAAATAGACTGGGACTGCCATAGAGTTAAGGGCTTGCTTGAATGGCATGAAATTTGTTAAGGATGTACAAGAAAAGTTTCTGATTCAGTATGTGGATGTACCTACTGGAGAAAGTGCAAAACCTGACCTACTCTTGGGAAATAAGGCAGGGCAGGTGACTGAGATCTCAGTGGGGGAGCACTTTGGGGCCAGCGACCATAATGCTATTAGTTTTAAAATAGTGATAGAAAAGGATAGACCAGGTCAAAAGAATGAAGTTCTAATTTGGAGGAAGGCCTATTTTGACAGTATTAGGCAAGAACTTTCAAAAGCTGACTGGGGTTAGATGTTTGCAGGTAAAGGGACAGCTAAAATTTGGGAAGCCTTCAAAAATGAGATAACAAGTGTCCAGAGACAGTAGGTTCCTGTTAGGGTGAAAGGCAAGGCTGGAAGGTGCCGGGAATCAAGGTTTTGATCAAGAAAAAGAAGGAATCATATGTCAGGTATAGACAGCAGAAATCAAGTGATTCCCTAGACGAGTGGAAAAGCAGTAGGAGTACACTTAAGAGGGAAATCAGGAGGGCAAAAAGGAGACATGATATAGCTTTGGCAAATAGAGTTCAGGAGAATCCAAAGGGATTCTATAAATACATTGAGGACAAAAGAGTAACAAGGGAGAGAATAGGGCCCCTTAGAGATCAGCAAGATTACCTATAGAACATAGAACATAGAACATTACAGTGCATTACAGTGCAGTACAGGCTTTTCGGCCCTCGATGTGGCGCCACCCTGTCATACTACCTCTGACATCTGTCACCATCTATTTCCCTACAGTCTATATCTTCCATATCCTTTTCCACAGTAAATACTGTTGCAAAATATTCATTTAGTATCTCCCCCATTTTCTGCGGCTCCACACAAAGGCCACTTTGCTGATCTTTGAGGGGCCCTATTCTCTCATAGTTTCCCTTTTATCCTTTATGTATTTGTAAAAACTCTTTGGATTCTCCTCAGTTCTATTTGCCAAAGCTATATCATGTCCTCTTTTTGCCCTCCTCATTTCCCTCTTAAGTATACTCCTACCAGGTTAATTTAGGATATCTGGTCGGCATGGACAAGTAGGACCAAAATGTTTGTTTCCATGCTGTACATCTCTATCATTCTATGAAATGTGTTTAAAATGATGAGAGGTCTGAGTAGCATCAGTAGGGAGATATTGTTCCCCTTGGGTGAAGGACCAAGAAGGAAATGACACTGACCTAAAGTGATGTGTAAAAGAAGCAATGGCAAACAGAAATAACTTTTATTATATAGTGAATGGTTTGGATCTGGTGTCCTGCCCAAGTGTGTGGTGGAAGCAAATCCAACCATTACTTTCAAACAGAAGAGGATAAATAATTGAGCAGAAATAATTTGCAGCACCATGGACCAAGGCCAGGGTAATAGGACCTGAGTGAGTAGCTCTTGTAGTGTGTTAGCATTCATTTAAAAGGGCTGAATGGCTTCTTTCCATGTTGCTCAATTTTATGCTGCTCTGGTTCTTCGAAACCAAGACCGATGGATTAAGACAAAGATTGCAAATTTTTAAAAAATAATTGGGTTCGACCTATGCATGAACTGTTCTGAATTTTATAAGTTCATTTTTTTGATTTGAAGTTTTGTACCAGAAATATGAATTCATAAAATGACTGCTTATATTTTTATGAAAGAACAAGCAACTACATAACTAAACACAGCATTTGCAGTCCAGTTATTTATACATGTAATTTATAAAGAATCTGTCATTCTATTACTGACTTTGGAAAAAAACTTATGCAATATTGTTCTTATTCTTACATGCAAGAAAGTTATATTTACCCAACGGATCAATGTTTAATTTATTTTTTTCCCAACGTAGTATCTTTTGGTAGTTGAGGGAACTGTGTGGAGCTCTTGATGAGGTTTTGTTTATATATTGATTTATATGTGGACACTTGTTTTAAGTCACTACTTGTTTTCATGAAACATTCAGTGTTTTTCAGCACTTTAGGTGAAAGGACTAAGAGGAAGGTATCTATGTTTGTTGATTATACAAAAGCTAGGTGGGAAAATACACTGTGGCATGGGTGCAAAGAGGTAAGGAATAGAGACATTTAAGTGAGTGTGCAACAAGGTGGCTGATGGAATATAAATGTGGGGAACTGTGAGTTGTTGAATTTGGAAGGAAAAAATAGAAAAACAGTTTTTTTTTCAGAAAAAGCTGGCAATGAAAGACTGGGAAATGTCAATATTTTCAGGGATTTGCATGCCCTTGTTCATGAATCACAGAAGATTAACATGCCGGCAGAGCAGGCAATTTGGAAGGCAAATGATATATTGGCATTTATTACAAACGGCTTGCAATATGAGTGATGTCTCATCACACTAGTACAGTCCTTGGTGAGTCTGCACTTTGAGTACTGTGGGCAATTTTCGTATTCTAAGCTAAGGAAGAATATTATTGCACCGAAATAAATGCTACAAAATTTCACTAGAGCAATTCCTAGAATGTGACTGTCCTATTGAGCTGAGATTGTGTAGAACAAGCCTATATAGTCCAGAATTCTGAAGGATAAGTGGGATAGCACTGAAACATATAAAATTCTTCAGGGTATTAACAGGGTGCATATTGGAGGATGTTTTGCATGACTTGGGAGTCTAAAACTAGGAGCCACAGTCTCAGAATAAAAAGTGAGTCATTTATGACTGAGATGATATCAAACTTCTATATTCAAAGAGTTGTGGATCCTTGGAATTCCCTACTCCGGAAGACTGTGGATGCTCATTCATAGGGTGTATTTCAGACAGAGATGAATGTGTAGATAGCACAACAAAGTGGAACCGAAGATGACCCAAGATCATACTGGATGGTGTGCAGCCTCTAGAATGAATTGTCCTATTTCTACTGCTGTCTCTTTAGAAACCTGACACTTTATAACAATATCATCAAGATCTATTTGTGGAATTTTGCTGGATAATACCTACAAACCAAAGATATTTAATTAGCTAAAAATTGCTTTGAGACATTCCGAAGATGCATTCTTTGTTGTCTGGGGTTTTTGATTATTGCCAGTTGTGTACATTGTCATGTTGATATAAACAGAAAGTTTGGGTTAGATTTTTGATAATGAAGTAAACAGTTGATAGCTCACTACCAGTCCCTGAGGCACACAACTGAGTGTCCTGTATACCAGCAAAAGACCTATTTATGCCTATTCTCTGCTTTCTGAGAGCCAACCAGTCTTCTATTCATGCCAGTATGCTGACCCCTAATCATGACATTTTACTTTCCACAATAACTTTTGATGTGGTATTTTATTAAACGCCTTGTGGAAATCTGAGTGCAGTGCATCCACAAGTTCCCCTTTATCCATCGCTTATGTTACTTCCTCAAAGAGTTTTATAAACTGGTTAAATATTATTCCCTTTTCATCATAGCAAGTTGATTCTGATTATCCGTGTGTCCTGCTACAACTTATTTAACAATAGTTTCCAACATTTTTAATGAAAAATGTTCAACTAACAGACTTGTAGTTTCCGATTTTTCTGTCTCATTCCTTTATTGAGTATTTGAATTACATTTGCTATCCTGCAATCTAATGGCGCCTGCTATAAATCTGGGGACTTTTGCAGGAGTAAAATCAATGTAACAAACATCTTACTTGTTTCTTCTCTTAAGATCTGAAGATGAAGTCTATTAAGACTGTCATCCTGCAGCTCCAACATTTGACTCAATAGTCCATGGTGATTGTAATTTTCTGAGTTCATCTCTCCCTTCTATATCTTAATTTAAAACTACTACTGGAATATTACTTGCATCTACTATATTAAAGACTGATAGAGTCATAGAGTCATGGAGATGTACACCACGGAAACAGAACCATCAGTCCAACTCGTCCATGCCGACCAGATCTCCCAACCTAATCTAGTCCCATTTGCCAGCACTTGGCCCATGTCCTTCCAAACCCTTCCTATTCATATACCCATTCAGATGCCTTTTAATTGTTGCAATTATACCAGCCTCCAGCACTTCCTCTGCAGGTCATTCCATACTCGTACCACACTCTGTGTGAAAATGTTGCCCTTTAGGTCTCTTTTATATCTTTACACTCTCATCCTAAACCTCTAGTTCTGGACTCCCCCACTCCAGGGAAAAGACCTTGTCTAATTATCCTATCCATGCCCGTCATGATTTTATAAACCTCTATAATGTCACTGCTCCGACACTCCAGGTAAAATAACTATTCATTTCATCTCTTTATTTCCATTATTACTTTTCCAGCCTCACTTTCTATAGAAAGAACACTCACTTGGTTAACTCTTTCCTTTTTAAAAATATTTATAGAAAAATCACAATTTTTATATTTCTGCTTCCTTTTTCTCAAATTTGTTAATCTTTTTAGTAATTATTAATCTTTTCATAATTGCTTGATTTATTTTATTGGATCCAATGTACTGATGTCACTGCACAATTCATCCTGTCATCTGTACAAGCCAACATTTCCATTATACAGTGCAAGACATTAGCTCTAGTTTTGGCATTATACAGTTTCATACATGCCTATTTGGCAAGAGATTTTCCATTGAGACATATCACAAGCCATTCGAATAGATCTGCCACAAATTGTTAACAAGTACGCAACTGCATTTGCAGCATTTAGTTAAAGAGCAAGGATATGACTTTGAAATGAAATATAAACCAGGTATCAAGATCATGATTGACATGCTGAATGGATCAAATCCAGTTACAGTGCAGTGGGAAGATCGCATCCTTATGATGGGCTACTTCTCCAATTTTGAAAAATGTGATGCTGGAAAAACACAGCAGACCAGGCAGCATCCAAGGAGCAGGAGAATCGATGTTTCGAGCATAAGCCTTCTTCAGGAATGAGCTTCTCCAATTTTGAGAGCAGGGTGCTGGAATAGCACAGTAGGTCAGGCAGCATCCTTCATAAGGGCTTATGCCCAAAATATCGATTCTCCTGTACCTTTTCCAGCATCACACTCTCGACTCTATCTTGAGCATCTGCAGTCCTCACTTTCTCCTATTTCTCTGATTCACCTTTCTTTGATAATTTAGCAACATAATGAGCATGACTGTCACAGACATGGTGACCACATTTTCAGTTCTTTTGTATCCTGGTCAGATAGTATCTGCTAGTGGACTTTAGCTCACCAGCAAACCATTTCAAGGCACACGTACTGAAGTGATGAATGACACACCTTACATCATCAGCCCATATCAGTACCCATGTTCACATGGACTAGTGGAACATATGACACCCCATGTCAAATCAGTGATCAATAAGTGTTGAGCAACAAAACAAGATTATTGTTTACCTTGCCACATTTTCCTGCAACACCGATGGACAATGATATACCCCACAGCTTATGCTGGAGACAACTGCAAGCAACTTTTGTCTAACTTTCTGAAATACAAAGCATATTTCTTCAATTACAGAGGAGAGTGAGAGATACATGGTGAACAAGAAATTGGGGAACTATACCAGCAAAAGTTTCTGAAATATGCAACCAGCCCAGATCATACAAAGTCACCGCAGATATCCACTAGATCCTGTAGTACTACATTTTCCATGTCTAATTTCTTATTTTACATGGGATGACCTGAACATGACCAGACCAGTTGTAGATATCTTGTGGGAGGCAAAACCCACATCATGAATGTCTCCCAAGAGCCAATTATTGAGGTCAAGAGATACAAGGAAACACCCATAGAATTTGAGATTGCTGAAGTATAAAGAGTCAATGATGTATCTTTGGATTCCTGTTATAAACAGGAATGAAACTGTTGTGGTAGTCAGGGACCAGCTGCACAATTTACAAATACATTTTGTTGAACTTATGGCACATGAGGGTAAAGTTTACAGCTCACTGTCAACACATAAAATAAAACAACTCACCAACTTCCCATATTCCCACCCATACCAACATTGCCCCCCCCTCCCCCTATATTATAGGAGATGGGTAAGACACCATGTAAGCTTATCTGCCTTTCGCCCTATAACTGGATAATTAACTGTCACTTAAAGCCTCAATCTGCCTCCACCACAATATTTTATCCAGCAGTGGAAAGCAGGGCAAAGGTGAACAGCCCATATCACTGCATGGAGGCTGCTGATAGGCAGGAAGAGAGATAACCAACATTCCCTCTAAGCTGCAGGCCACACATCCATGTAGCCACTCTGATGTTCCACACATGGGGCCTGGTATGCCGATGCCGAGTGCAATATTGACCGGTTCCCGAAGTTGCTGCCATGCGCAGCCTCAGAGGTCTGCACAGATGAGAAAAAAATTAGGGATGCACCAGAGACAACAATTTCCAGCAAACCCATGATGATTGTACGCCCTCAGTATTCCTCTTACTTAGTCTTAAAAGCCCAATTCCCCTAACTCATCTTCCCACTTTGCTGATATTCACCTGGCAGGCCCATCCAACATCCTCGGACTTACTTGAGCTCCAGCATCCATGGGGCCTCATCTTCAAAGATCTCTGTGGTCAATTCCTTAATTCTAGTGTTGCTAGGTTGAAACAGCTGCTGGTCAAATGGATTGAAAGTTAAGTTCAAAAGGTTATACTAATGACCCCATACCATTTCCATGTCTCCAGTGCTTTTCCATTCCAAGGTATTCCTGCTTATTCTCCCACAAATCCTTCTGTCTCCTGTATCAATTCATGCCAACTATTGCTCCTTCAATATCCAATTATCCAGTTTACCTCATGTACAGAACTAATGAGCCCTATTTAACAAAGACATGTGAGCAACTACTCAGAAAAACACACACATTCACAAATCTTCCTTTGAAAATAAACGTTGGTGCTCTTGTAACCCCATAGGAATTAATCAGACAGACAATTAGCATATCAAACCCTTAAACCTTGAACAAACGAACATTGAGACATTGAGTAAGATACCACAGAAAGAACAGTATTATAATAACATAAAAATGCCAATCAAGGTCAACAATTCATTTCAGTTGCTGAAATAAACTCCTCTAAAGAGATACTTCTGCAGTGAATCTGGACTGTCAACCAAGTTTAGATAACAAGCACTGTTGTAAGAAATTATTGAGGTTTAGAAGATTGAAAGGTGATCTTAAGGTTCTAAGGGGCCTTAACAGAGAGCAGACATTGAGAAGATGTTTCCCTACTGGGGGAGTATAGAACTAGGTCACACAGTTTCAGCCTAAAGGGCAAAAGCTTCATCAGCACAAGGAGATAGATTTAGCTGCATGAATAGCCACACATACATTTTGGAGGAAATTTGATTTTATTTTGTACTCTAGATCTGCATAAATCTCCTCTGGCCTTTCTATAGGTTTGGGAAAATATTGTCTGTGAAATGCATTCCACCGGCTGCCTCTGCTGACATCAGGTTCAGGTTGGCACAGTGGTTCAATGGTTAGCTCTGCTGCCTCACAACGCCAGGGACTTAGGTTCAATTCTGCCCTTGGGTGACTGTATGCCTGGAGTTTGCACATTCTCCTCACATCTATGTGGGTTTCCTCTGGGTGCTCTGGTTTGTTTTCACACTCCAACAATGTTAGGTGGATTGGCCATGCTAAATTGCCGATAGTGTCCAGAGATGTGTCGGCTAAGTGGATTAGCCATGGGAAATGCAGAGTGATAGGGTTGGGTTTGGGTGGGATGCTTTCTGGAGGTTTGGTGTGGGCTGAATGGCCTGTTGCTCACCTGTAGGGATTTAATTATTGCTCTTTTTAAAAGGGGGGAGGGTAATGAAAAATAGATGTTCTCCCCGACATCACTTTTGTTTGGCGGTGTGCACTTTCAGAAGCCCATTAAAACCACAGTACTTTCGAGGATTTGTGAAAAAAATGGAAAGCCTGTTGACAATCCTGGGACTTTCCGAAAGGTAAAAACAATGACTGCAGATGCTGGAAACCAGATTCTGGATTAGTGGTGCTGGAAAAGCACAGCAGTTCAGGCAGCATCCGAGGAGCAGTAAAATCGACGGTCTTTTGCCCGAAACGTCGATTTTACTGCTGCTCGGATGCTGCCTGAACTGCTGTGCTTTTCCAGCACCACTAATCCAGAATGGGACTTTCCGAAAGGTAAGTGTAGTGTGTTTCATATATTCAAATAGTACCAGGGTGACAAAAATATAACCTGGGGGTTATACTTGGAGCGGCATGGTGGCTCAGTGGTTAGCACTGCTGCCTCACAGTTCCAGGAGCCCTGGTTTGATTCCAGTCTTGGGTGACTGTCTGTGTGGAGTTTGCACATTCTCCCCGTGTCTGCGTAGGGTTCCTCCGGGTGATTTGGTTTCCTCCCACAATCCAAAGATGTGCAGGTCAGGTGAGTTGGCCATGCTAAATTGCCCGTAATGTTCAGGGATTGTGTAGGTTAGGTGCATTGGGCGGAGGTAAATATAGGATAGGGGAATGGTTCTGGGTGGGTTCTTCAGAGTATCAGTGTGGACTTGTTGGGCTGAAGGGCCTGTTTCCACAGTGTAGGGATTCTGTGATAACGTCAGTGGACTAGTAATCCAGAGGTCTCAGCTAAAGATCAAGGAACGAGTTCAAATTCTACTATGGCAGCTGGTAGAATTTAAGTTCAGTTAAGAAATCTCACCTCAGTAATGGTGGTAACAGACTTAACTGATTGTTTTAAAAACTCATCTGATTCACTAATATCCTCCAGGGAAGGAAATGCACCACCCTCACCTTGCCTGGACAATGTATGACTCCAAAGCCACCTTAATGTAATGAACTCTTAACTGCCTTCTGAAATTATAGAATCCCTACAGTGTGAAAGCAGGACATTCAGCCTATCAAGTCCACACAGACCCTCTGACCCAACCAGACCCACTCCCCTATCCTATCCCTGAAACCATACATTTCCCATGGCTAATTCACCAAACCTGCTCATCCCTGGACACCATGGGCAATTTAGCATGGCCAATGCACCTAACCTGCACATCTTTGGACTGTGGGAGGAAACCAGAGCACCCGGAGGAAATCCACAAAGAGCAGACACAAAGAGAATGTGCAAACGCTACACAGACAGTCACCCGGGCCTGGAATTGAACCCAGGACGCCAGCACTACGAGGCAGCAGTGCAAACCCTGAAGATGGCCTGGCAATCCAAAGTTCAAGGGCAATAGGCACTGGTAATATATTATAGCCCTGCCTATGACATCAACATCCTATAAAAGCATACAGAACTATTAGGTATTGTACCAAAATGCAGATGTGTGTTTTACTACGATAATTCATTACAAGGCACTGCACTTTAAAGGTATAATTTGACCTGTATATTGATCAGCCTTGTTTATTTGGTTTCACGCATTACAATGCTTTTCTAGTAAAAAACAAAACATTAGAATGCAATGAAAAATATATCAAAACATCCTGTTAGTCTATGCTGTTATCGTTTCTATTAAAAATTACACAACACCAGGTTATAATCTTTTATCCTTCGTCCTCCATGCCAGTCCACCACCGGCACCTCCACATCTTTACTATTGTGATTTCAATGGCTCTGGATGAATACCAAAGAGCAGTAGAGACTGTGCTATTGAATACGTACAAAGCTGACCTGTACAAAGTTTTCATCAAACTGGGAGTTAATGGAGACAAACAGGAGAGCTGCATTAAGGCCACAATCAGAGCAGCCATGATCTTGTTGAACAGCAGAGTAAGCTTCATGGAACAAATGATCTTACATGATTAGATGATTAGATTAGATTAGATTACTTACAGTGTGGAAACAGGCCCTTCAGCCCAGCAAGTCCACACCGCCCCGCCGAAGCGCAACCCACCCATACCCCTACATTTACCCCTTACCTAACACTACGGGCAATTTAGCACGGCCAATTCACCTAACCTGCACATCTTTGGACTGTGGGAGGAAACCGGAGCACCCGGAGGAAACCGCTGTGAGGCAGCAGTGCTAACCACTGTGCCACCGTCTATAGTGTTCCTACTTGTCATGAGATTATGTTCTTATTAGATGCATTCAAAAGGCCCTTATAAAATATTTGACCACCAAGCACACAATAAGGTACCAAAGATTATTTAAAGCACATGGGATTGAAGGAGGATAGATAATTGACTTTTAAATTTGATCAGAAGAGAAGAAACAGGAGTTTTCTCAAAGCATAATCATAGGACAGCATAGTGTAATTATACTCCTTATACACTCGGGACTGTGGGGCCAAATGATACCCCAACTCCATTTATAAGTTTGCTGACAATACCACCATTTCAGGTCGGATCTCAAACAACGATGAGACAGTATACAGGAAAGATATTGAGTGCTATGCAGTATGGTGTAATGACAACAATCTATCCATCAACGTCAGCAAAACAAAGGATCTGGTCATCAATTTCAGGAAATGGAACAGAAGGCATGCCCCTGTCTCCATCAATGGTGCTGAGGTGGAGATGGCTGACAGCATCAAGTTCTGGGGAATGGGGATCATCAACAATCTGTCCTGGTCCATCCATGGCAATACAATGTTCAAGAAAGCACAACAATGTCTCTATGTCCTCTGGAGTCTAAGGAAATGTGGCATGTTCGCAAGGACTCTTACCAACTTTTATAGAAAGTGTCCTATCTGGATGCATCACAATGTGGTATTGCAACTGCTCCTCCCAAGAACACAAGAAAACACAGAGAGTCATGAACACAGCCCAGTGCATCACGTAAACCAGCCTTCTATCCACTGACTTACATCAATAATTCCCACTGCCTCAGGAAAGCAAGCAACATAATCAAAACACCTCCTGTGTCAGTTATACTCTCTTCAACCCTCTTCTATCAGGCAGAAGATATATAAGTTTGAATACATGTATGAATAGGTTCAAGAACAGCTTCTTTCCTGCAGTTATCAGATTTTAGATTGGATCTCAAATTTAAATCTGATCCCTCTCTCTCTCTCTCTCTGTATCTTCTCAGTAACTGTATTCTGCACTCTGTTCTGCTAACCTGATGAGCTTTGTATGGTACGATCTGCCTGTATAGCACACAAAACAACACTTTTCACTGTATCTCAGTACATGTGACAACAATAAATCAATCAGTTGGAATCTGGCAGAATTATCTCTGAGCGTTTTGTTCTGCTACAACTTCTGTGTATTATGTATATCAAAATATTTGAGTAGTTTTATGGCAACTGATCTCATTAATTTCAGGCATGTTACACTTTAGACTAAATTTCTGGTATGAAGTGGGTGCCTAAGCTTCACATGTGACAAGGGACATATATAAATATATAAACTAAAGAAATAAATCGACAGATTTACGTTCAGCTTAACCAGCAGACCACCAACAAGAAGAATAAGAATACTGAATTCTAGTATTCTTATTCATTGATATAGAACGCCAAAGGGTAGCCAAAGGGACAGCACGGTGGCACAGTGGCACAGCACCAGGTTTGATTCCAGCCTCAGGCAACTGTCTGTGTGGAGTTTGCACATTCTCTCCACATCTGGGTAGGTTTCCTCCGGGTGCTCCAGCTTCCTCCCACAATCCAAGGATGTGCAGGTTAGGGGAATTAGCTGTGCTAAATTGCCCATTGTGTTCAGGGATGTATAGGTTAGGTGCATTGGTCAGGGGTAAATGTAGGGCAATAGGTCTGGGTGGGTTACCCTTCGGAGGGTTGATGTGGACTTGTTGGGCCGAAGGGCCTGTTTCCACACAATAGGGATTCTAATTCTGAATGTAATGGGTCATAGTTCGAAATGAGCACTGGCAAAGCACTAACTCATTTTCTAGCTTACCCAATTATCTTTAATAATGCAAAAGAAAATTGAACTTTGTTGACAATTTTTGCAACTTTGCCACAGCAAATTTTGTAGCATCCTCCAGAATCAATTATACCGCCTGCCCAATACTTCCTTAATATTCTCTGCTCTACTAAGCTTAAAAATAAATCCCGAAGAGGTGTGCAGTAACATCTCTGATCAGGTTCATTTGAAAATATTTAAAAATATCTACTGAACACAGGAATTGTCCTTGGAACCTTTTAATCTTCTGGAAATGCTAAAATAGATCTTACAGAAGGATTGAAAAAAAATTAATGATAAGTACACTCAAAGTCTCGCCTAATCGAATAAGGATTAGTGGATAACAATCAGGAACTGGATCCCTTGATGATTTTTCTCTACCTTAATCCAGGGACAGTAAGAGCATTTATAACTCTTCCATTACTGTTGCAGAAATAAATAATTCTTTAACCGTAAGCAATTACTAATTTTCAGTCTGTTCACAAATCTGCAGTTATAATAGGGACAAGTATCAGTAACTAATTGACACCACTTTATGTGATATTTCTGGTCATTATACATGGGATGAACTCAATTTCAGTTATGGCTACTATATTTACAGCACAGCTTAATCAGAATGTTTTATCTTAAATGCAGCCAAATCATGTAGAGTTGATGATCACTAGGGGCAGATACATTTCTCATTCTACCAATCGGCTTGATGTAAGAGACCAAAGCTTGGTTGTCAAAAAGAATCACAGCGGCCCTTGCAGTGGGAAGCCAGCTGCAGCAAATAAGGAAAGAAGTGAATGTAGGGTAAAACCCGCTATCATTGTGACACCTGCCACTCGTGTACAAATGCTGAACAAATTACAGCATTTGTTGTCAAGCTATCGAGCTGTAGCATGTGTTAGGCACTCGAAAGGGCCATTTAATTGTTTGAGCGCATAACTCTTGTCAAATATACAATGGTGAACAGAATGTCTGATTAAAAGATATGCTTGTACTAGAAATAATCGCGTGGGCAGCTCAATTATATGGGATTATTCAAGTCCACTTTAATTGTTTGACAGCTGAATAGTTCCAAAATATTATAATTCAATGCCATGATTTTAAGATAATTATTACAGTAGTCATTAATGTGCTTGTGGCGATCATTATTTACCAAAGAAACTTTAAAGTAAATGACAAATAAAAAGCTTTAATAATCTTGTAAAATATCAGAGAACGTTGGTTATCAGAAATTCATTTTCAGAGAAAATAAATGTTCTATTATACAGAATCATAAACAATGCTGCGCAGAAACTTATACTATTAGTAATAGAAATTGGGTGAACTGTGTTTTTTTTGGAAATCATATTTCATTAAATAAATTACCATTAAATAATCTAATAGCATTCATTTCTCATTGAGTTTTAATGAAAATTGTAAAATGGAGAGAGTGTAATCACAGTTTCTCTCCTGGTTGGATCAAATGGTCAGATTTAGAGATGTTTGTGAGTGGGAAGCTACTTTACCATTAATACAGTTATTTGAAATGACAGAGCTAAAACCTACTCTTATCTTGCCTGAGATAAAGAATGAAACCCATTTATTCTTATACCTTTCCACTTAAAAAAAACATTTATCATCCTATTTTAAGCACCAAGCTATTCCATATTTCAATTGTGCATATTTCAGCCTTTTTCATGTTGCAATAGGGTTTGCTTGATTTTTCAGATAATCCAGGTAATAAGACATGCCCACCTTGTCAATGCACGAATTTCTGGCCTATGTGTTAACCTTTCATTGTTTTCACTCCACCTAGACATGATTTTTACCAAAACGATATTCACTTCACTGGAAGTTTTTTTCTCCGTCTAGTGAGGTCACTGGGAGAGCTGCATTCTATTTAATGAGATATAGATTTTTCCTTCAAGACTCAGAAAGACTACATCAGTCAGAAATACTATTCTGACGGCAGCCTATTTCATAGAAATATAAATTGCTATTTTAAACATTTTACTGCAATTTATTTAGCATTTATTTTTGTCAGGAGGGTTTAAGGAGATTGGAAAATGAGTAATTGCATTATGTTTTTAATTGGGTATTAAATTGCAATCAACAACCATTAGAAAAAATGTAGAAATGGTATGTGAGTGGTAGATAAAGTGCTGCCTTAGTGAGAGGTAGTAATGATGTGCCAGGTCAGGTACTGTATGGCTCTAAAGGGAGGCCCAGCATTAGTCTCATCTGTTGTATCTGCAGAGACACAATGAGAACAAATTATTGAACAGCTGCCTTTGCCAAAAAGCTATTGCAGTAGTATGTTGCATAGCAGTTTGCATGCCAGTAATATGAGGCAGTGTGAAGCAAAAATCAGCACTGAAAACCCAGATTTCTTACCTCATCTTTTGAGCCCTGGCTTTGCTCATTCCTCAAACAACCACGTGCAGCTGCCTAACAACACACTTACCCCTCCCCCTTGGATATCCAAAACAATTTGGACAATTTCACGGTTAGCTTTAATGGTTTTTTGTGTAATTTCTACAGTTCTCATGCAGTGTTGGAAATGAAAAGTTATTTTCCCCGGTTTGATCACTCTAAAAGATTTCAGAAAAAGTTGAGTAATTTGATGTGGTAATTTAGGCCCATTGTACATATGCAAATGGTTGCTTTTAAATTAGATGAGCGATTCAGTTGGTTATTTTTCAGGTTATGTGATTATTGCTATTCCTGTCTGTCAAATGAACAGAACTGATCTTGATTGACTAGCACCTAGTTCTGTTTGAATCATTTGGCATGCAATCAATCCTAAGGGCTGGAGTTTGGCTATTGAAATGGATAGCTTGAGGCCAGAAATCCCTGACTTGAAGAATCTACCAAAGTGAAAACTTCCAAACTGCAACCGAAGTCTAAGAGGGAATGGCGATGGGAGGGCTGTTATAGGATGAAGCTCGCGTTGCTAATCCTGGGGCAGAGCACAGGGACCACATAACAGATAAGTGTCATGAGGTTGACTAGAAAGGGCTCTTTATTTCTCTTCATCCCAGCTTTTTAGAAGCTTTTAGGCCATATTTCCCTCACTGTCTCCTACCTTCTCTTTCTTCAATCTATGTCCCTCAGCCCCAAACACTACCATAGTCCTTTATACATTCATGCCAACACATAATGACACCAAACCTTCATGCAATTTATCCTGTCCATGGCAATTCAATAGTCACTCATCCACAATCCATTATGGTTAGATCAGATTTTCCATGTGGAGATGAAATAAATCAATTCTAAAATATAATGCCATTCTCACGATAAACACTTGATAGTGAAAACAAACTCCCATTCACGAAAACAAAGATTATAAATCTCCTCAAGTGGTTACGTTGGATACAAACAAACTTATGTTCATATCCCTAAACCTTTATCACCTTTTTTAAAGATATTAACCAAACCATGTACTCAGAAACCCATGCTAAGATAATTGAGGTTTCAAAAGACTCAGCTAAGCATTCATAATAATCTGCTTGAACATATGTTGCACCAACTAGCCTGTCAATCAAAGCAGTTCAACAAAATTTGTGAGCAGTCATAGATAGCTGCAGCAATTTTGTTTTTAAAATTTGAAGACCGAGGAATTTAAAAAAAAACTGTGGAGTATGGTAGTTAAACAGACTTTATCCACCTTTATGGGATATTTAGATACATTCCAGAAATCTATGACTCCCACACTGAGTCAAAGCTTTTGTAACAACTAAATAGGAGCTGTTTGAACTGAGCACGAAGTTCAAATCACCCTGCTGAGTTGGAAATCCCTCCCATTTAAATCATACCCTGTCCCTTTATCCAACTAACAAAAAGTAGAATCTGTCAGAAATGGAGACGTGACTTACATATTTACATCTTGTCTGCAATGTAGCCTGTTTAAAAAAAAATGATGTCTGTTGCGATCAAGGTTCCATTCTGGTTGCTCCATCTTGTAAAATGGCCCTTACCGAATACCTGCTAGAAGCACAGCTTTCAGTCATATCTACAGAAGTGTAACAGATAGATCAGCTTGTTTTAGGACCATATTTCCAACCTTTTTTGAATTTTGTTCCTAATGAAAACTCATGCAAAAAACAAAGGGAGCACATGTAAAGCACAGACTTAACACGTCAATTAGTGTGCATTTTTCAGTTTTCTTCATTCATTCATGGATGAGAGCATCACTGGCCAGGCAGCATTTATTGCCCATCCTTAATTGCTCAGAGGGCATTTAAGAGTAAACTCCACTGCTGTGGGTCTAGAGTGACATGTAGGCCAGACCAGGTAAGGACAACAGTTTCTTTCCTTCAAGGACGTTCGTGAACCAGATGGATTTTTCCCGTCAATCAATAATGGATTCATGGTCACTTCATTTGTTTTAATTGTATACAAATTAAACCATCTGCTGTAGCAGGATTTGAATCTAGGTCCCCAGAACATTATTTGGGTCTCTGGATTAATAGTTCAGCAACAATATCAATATCTCTCCCCAGAGTTGCTCTCTGAAATTTTCTTGGTTGCTTCAATGTTGAACAGTGAAAGCAACTGAGATGAAAGGAAACTGAGAATTTTCCCCAATTATCCTCAGCCAATGAAAAACTTTTCTCTTTCTGTATTTATAATCTGAGTAACAGCGTAACACCTTGAAAAGAAACAAAGGGAAATTCACTGCAAGCATTAAATCAAAACGATGGACCAGCTAAAGTATCTGTATAAAGGCTTCACCTAAACATTCTCCTTAAAAGATTAATAATAACAGCAAGACAGAACAGTATGATACTTAATTGGTGCACCTACCTTTCTGGGAATATCAGAAATTTAGCTATACAGGTCAGGAATTTCAGTCCATTAAATTAATGCTCTGAAAATCAGTGGCAACTGTATGTAGTTGTTCAAATGCACTGTAGATGTTCTTTCTCTTTGCTCTCTGCCAGTTGCACAATCACCATTTCTTTAAGTGATTGAGATACAGAGTGTGTTTTGCCATGCACACATTTGATGACTGCTATAAAGGCATTTAGTACAGGACTCTAATTTTGAACAAAATGTAATGAATGTCAGGTGGTTGTGATACATTATTAAGCAATTGCTTAATCAAATATTTCTGGTGATGTCATAAGTGTAAGTTTGAAGTTTGGGTTAATTTGATGTGTTTTTAAGCCTATGTGGTCAGGTGGTTCAGGCAAAATAGCATTGGCTAACTCATTAAAGTACTGAGTAAAAACAATGACTG
Organism: Chiloscyllium plagiosum; assembly: GCF_004010195.1. Lineage (NCBI taxonomy): Eukaryota > Metazoa > Chordata > Chondrichthyes > Orectolobiformes > Hemiscylliidae > Chiloscyllium > Chiloscyllium plagiosum. Next base: position 72,483,329 of record NC_057711.1, read on the forward strand.
CAGATGCTGGAAACCAGAGTCTAGATTAGAGTGGTGCTGGAAAAGCACAGCAGTTCAGGCAGCATCTGAGGAGCAGTAAAATCGACATTTCAGGCAAAAGCCCATCATCAGGAATACAGTCTGCTGTAGTTAGAGAGACAATGGTGACGAGTTTAACCTGAGAGCCACCAGGCCTCATGCAAGGGGAAGTGAGGTTGAGAAACTAGGACCTTCAGGGTGGCCATTTCAGGAAGTGAACCCATCTCTAGATATCACTCTGCATTACTAAGCAATTATCCAGCCAACTGAGCTAACAGACCCTTAGTGAAGGAGATATGACAGAATGGATTGGAAAACACAGTTGACTATAATGTAGTGCCCGAGGCTAGATGAAAATCAAGAGACGTCACAATCTTTAGCTGCTGTGTTGCAAAAATGTAGCATCAGGATTGTTTTTGCAATTAATTAATGGTGTCTTAATTTTTTTGTTTGTTTTCCCAAATATTTTTCCCCTTTTATCTTGAAAGCCATTCTTACTTCACACTTGCAATTCAGGTCTAGTTTAATAGTTACACGAACAAATGTAAATGCATTGGGAAAGTCAACGTGGGATTGTTGAGGGCAAATCATGTTTATATAAATTGTATGAGTTTTTGACGAGGTAACAAAAGCCCTCTAAGGGTCATGGAGTTGGTGTGATGTGTACGGACTTCCAGAGGGTACTTGCTAAAATGCCACACAGCTGGCTTGGGAGCAAAGTAACTCTATCAATTTGGAATAAACTAAATAAACTTAGGTATAAATGGCAGAACTTCAAGATTTGAATGTGACACAAAGTTTGGAAATATTGTGAATTGTGACGAGTATAGTGAGAGATCTGCTGAGGACAGAGAGGATAGACAAAATTAAATGCATAAAAGTGTGAAATTTGTTTTGTCAGGTGAATTTGGAAACATAATTTAAAATAAAGCATACAATTTTAAAAGGAGTACAGGACCAAAATGACCTCAAATCATTTAAAGGTTGAGAAAGTGGGTAATAAGGGATCCTGGGTGTTATAAATAGAACACATAGTAAATTCAATAATAAACGTTATAATCAACCTGTATGAAATATTGGTTTCATTTCCAGCAGAGTCTGAGCAAAATTCAGTAAAGTGGATAGCTTGAAGCAGCTGGGACTCTGCTCTGTAGAACAGAGATTTGATGAGGGTAATTACAATTGAGGGGTCTGGACAGAGTAGATAGGGAGAAGAATGAAGAACCGAATTATATCTCATTTAAGGCAATTAGCAAAGGAGCCAATAACAACTTCAGGAAAAATATTTTTTATGTGATGGCTGGTTAGAGTCTGGGATGTATTGTCTGAGAGTGTTATAAAGACAAGGTCAATCAAAGTTTTGAAAATAATATTGTATAATTTTCTAGAGAGAAAATGTTTTCAAAGAGTGAGGGGAATAGCACATTTGTTGAGAGTTGCAATGGACCTGATAGACCAAGTAGCTTACATCCGTATTATAACCATTCCATAAATCTTTGATTCTAATTCTGTACCTGGCCAATGAGTATTATATACTTGGTTCCAGTATATATGCACAATTAAAAGGTTTTACAGTGCTATGTGTGCCTGATGTCCAGATGTGACAGGAACACAAATGGTTCAAAGCATTGTTTAATTGTGCAAGTATATGAATGTGATTGAATCAGTCTGCCCTCAGCACAAGGCCTGCCATAGTTCAAAGGGTATCTGGTTACGGGGCTGTGGTGTAGGGGAAGAGAGAAGTGAATGAAACAGAAGAAATTAAAATAATTCAAAATATAAAGAAAGGCTTTTTTTTAAAACGTCAATGGTAATAGAGTGTTGTTTTCAATAAAATTCAGTGATTTTTTTTGGATAAAAACAGTGTAAATTCATTGTAGATTCTAGAACAATCCTAGAAAATGCCTAAAAGTCCAGAAATCCCAACATTTTCTGTCAAAATGTGACCCTAGATCCTCTAAATACATTTTACACCTCAATATTTGACTTTCCTTCTTTTATATATTTATATTTTTGCCCTATCTAGGAAATAGCGAGAGATTGTTGATATTCCTGCAGCTTAAGCCACAATCTTGTGTAGCTGCATGTTTCACATCTCCTAGGGTTATAATCATGTTCATTATTGAGTTGTCAGTGTTTTGTGGTGTGTCAGTGTTTTTGAAGCCATTACTTGGCTTTTGCTGAATGTTTAGCTTGGCACATTGCATGTACTTAAAATTATATACCAAATGTCAATAACGACTTCATAGAAAACTTTCAAAACTAAGGAAACATGAAAATTGAAGCAGCTAATAGGGCATTTCGTGAGTCAGGGTTATCCTTAGCTCTCCATTTCAGTAGCTAGCCTCTCCATGGATGCTGCCACACGTCAAACATTCCAGAGCCAGCATAGTGCTGATGACATTATGGTTTCCTCCATTCTTCAATCCAGTTTCCTGAGTGCTTCTGGGAAACCTGCCCGCTGTTCCTTTGCCTGTCTACAAATTCATTAGTGGTTGAGACCATGGCATCACCTTTTGTCTGGGGCTGAGAAGGTGCCTGGTCTCTGGTGGTCCCATAAATGACAATAATCTAGCACATTTCTTCCTCAACCAGTTACGAAATCATGTTTGTAATATGCACACCAGATTGTGCCCCTGATTCTAATCTGGACAGAGAGCAACTGAGGGGAAACTCTCTGAGTTAGTGGGGACTGCAGCTAAAAGCCAGGACAGTGCGTTATCCGAGGGTTCAGTGCCTTCCTCCTGGAGGTGGAGTTGGAGTTGAGGCCCTCTGGCACTGCCCTTTTAGTGGATGATTACTGGGTGTCATTCACATTTGCATAAAGTAAGAGGCGGAATTAGTTGCATAAAAGAGATTTGTGCAGATTAAGAATGCAGTTGTACTGCATTTTGGCTGCAGGTTGGCTGTATCAGGTGGTGGTCCTTAAGAGAAAGGAAGGCCCTGCTCTCTATTACCGTAGCCCCAGCACCTCCAGGCCTGACTGTGCAGCCAGGAGTTAGCTTTCATTTCTTCTGAGTCACATTAGTGGAGCACCAGATTGTGAGGGCCAATTTGTGGCCTGAAGCAGGTATGTTGGTTGATGCAATTGATCCTGGAAGTGGTGAGCACTACCTGCTATGCAATTCCTCAAGGAGAGGACTGAAGAACTCAGTTACATAACTGATGAGGTGAAGAATAAATGATTGTATGAGAAACATCACTCCAAGCCTCGGCAAAATGGGTGCCATGGATCCTCCTGATTCTGCCTGACTTGCTATGCTCTTCCAGTCTCCTGCATGTCTATCATGCATCTCTCTTGACAAAACACATTAACTAAAAATGAGAAGATTCCAGCCATAGAGAGACAAAGCAGTTTAGGAAGAGAATTCCAGAGATGAGAGGGCCTTAAGAACAGATAACCAGGCTGCTAATAGTGGAATGATCAACAAGGCACAAGAAGCCATCTTTGGAGAAACAAGGATATCATGGAGGGTGAATGTCTCCCTAGGCATTGGCAAATCCTTGGATGAGCTCAGGTTTATAGCCAATAGGAGCCTGGCCATGAGAGCAATAGAACATTCAGGCAGAGAGGTTAAACATGCTTGGCTGAGAGTTTCAGCAACTGAGGCAAATGCCAGGTTGGGAAATATTACAAAGCTCAAGTAAATGTATATGTGGCTGGTTAATGTTCTGATATTGCACACGTGAGTCAATGACATGAAAACTGCAATCTTACAATCCATGTATTCAATTTTGCCAACAGCACCGAGAGGCTCCTGCATCCAGAAACCCAAAATATATTCACTGAAGTACTTGTAGATTTTCAGCGATCCCACAATTATTAAGACAACATAAATCTATAATAGGATGAAATCTACATATGTTTGTCACTTAACAATCTCATCAAAATATGACAATCAATTTTTAAAAATGTCCAACACCAGACTCAACATTTTGAAGTAGGACCTTGTATAATTTCAATAACTCGGTTTAATTGTCCCATCTACTCAACAGAGACAATACAAAGTGATTCCATTATATGCTGTGACTGAAATCTATTCTACTGGAACTAGAACAAGAAAGTCAGTTTAGGCTGAGCACTGGATTTCTATTTGAAAATCACTCAGTGTGATAGGTCTGTTTTACTGGAAAATAGAACACTCTTCTTTGCATAATTAATAGCTGTTAGTCAAATGTGGGAACCTGTGAAAAGTTTAATTTCTGAGAATGTGGTCTGGTTAGCAAGCAGTTAGCTGACATCTGTTTTTCATTAAAGTAAGATTTCACATCCTTGGATGCTTTGAAGACAGGAGAGAATAAACTGCTTTCAACCATGTGGAGAAAATCTGATTTTACAACATGTTAAAATATCATTAGGATAACAAAAGAACTTTCCTCTGCATGCTTGGTGTGTAATGAGCAAATCAATTTCCCCTGTGGTAATATCACTGGCTGGAGGTTGTCACATGTGCCTTCAGGCAAAAAGTTTATTGTTATGTGTGAGTGTCAATTTGCCATTCAACCAGGTTAAATCAAAATTGTGGAATGGTAAACACTGAATAATGGTACTTCTTATCCATTTGTGTTCATCAAATATGTTTGAGTTATAGGGACAGGCTGAATAGGCTGTTTTTTTTCTCTAGAGCATCAGAGGCTGAGGGGTGACCTTACAGAAGTTTATAAAAACACGAGGGGCACGGATAGGGTGAATAGCCAAGGGTGAGGGAGTCCAAAACTAGAGGGCATAGATTTAATGTGGGAAGGGAAAGATTTAAAAGGGACCCAAGGGGTAATGTTTTCATGCAGAGGGTGGAGCATGTATGAAATGAACTGCCAGAAGTGGTTGAGGCTAGTAAATTTGCAACATTTAAAAGGCATCTGGATGGCTATATGAATGGGAAGGGTTTAGAGAGATATGGGCCAAATGCTGGCAAATTGGACTAGGTCTGATTGGGATGTCAACAGAGTCATAGAGATGTACAGCACAGAACCAGACCCTTCAGCCCAACCTGTCCATGCTGACCCAATATCTTAAATTAATCTAGTCCCATTTGCCAGCACTTGGCCCACATCCCTCTAAACCCTTCCTATCCATGTACCCATCCAGATGTCTTTTAAATGTTATAATTGTACCAGCCTCCACCACTTCCTTTGGCAACTGATTCCATACACACACCACCCTTTGCGTGAAAAGGTTGTCCCTTAGGTCCCTTTTAAATCTTTCCCCTCTTACTTTAAACTGATGGTCTGTAGTTCTCAATTCTCCTAAACCAGGGGAATCAAATTGGCGCAGACAAGTGGATGAAAAGGTCTGTTTCTGTGCTGTATGATTCTATGACTGTATGACGCAATCTACATTTCAAGTGTTATTTTCGAGTCAGTGGTTGCCAATGAGTGAGAAGGATGGGGGTTCAAGCTCTAGTTTGGGGCTGGGCTGGCATTTCAGTGCAATGAAGGGGTATTGCATAATTGGCAGTGTGCCCTCAGGTATCGTGAGATTGTTCATGGATGTTAATCACATGTAATCATCCTTATTATATTTATAGATCTATGTTGTCCTTATTATGGTATGATCACTCAAAATTAAACTCAGGTGTTTCTTCAAGTGGACAATGAAACATCCGATGACAAAATTTGAAGAAGAGCAGAGGGCTATTCTCAATGTATTCCCAATATTTACCTCTCAGTCAACATATAAAAATATATGATCTGGTGATTTATTTTATTGGTGTTTGTGGGTCCTTGCTGTTCTGTAAATTGTCTGGTATGTTTCTTACATTATAAGAATGATTGAAAAATGTTTTAGAACATTCTTGACTTCATTGAAGTCACTGTGCAAAGAGAAGGTCTTTATTTTTTACGTTATATTTATATACATCAAAGTTGATACTAAAGTTTTAATGCAGAATATGTGAAATTAACTAACTGTAATGTACAGACAATCTGACCAATTTCTTGAATGGACTTATAGTTTACTATGGTAATTTTATTCCAATGGAACAAATTCCTACAGGGAAATGAGAACACATGAGTCCATTACTTAGAAAAAAAGTGTCACTATTAATAAGTAAGTGATTGTGCTTTAAGAACAATGGCATAATTTTACATATTAAGAAATATTATGTTACAAATACAATGTTGAAATCCAATTCAGCAGTTTTTTATTCCCCCAGGATGCTGACACATTAATGCACATGGGCATAAAGCAATATTACAGAATTCACTCAGAAAGCAAGTACTGTACCACGTTTCTATTGTTTTGTAATCTCATTTTTTCATTGAAAATCAATACAGTTTATGAACTATCCTGTATGTTTTTACTGGAGACATTTTAATTTTAAATATGTGACAGAGCATAAAATACCACAGCTGCTTTTTAACTGGTGCACTTAGTATTCTCTTGCATCTTTGCTACATACAACGTCTTGTTCTTTGTTATACAAATGCATGAATCTAAGAATTGTGACCATGATTTTATCAGGTGTTGATAAATCCACAACCTCATAATCACATTCATCATTTTATCCATTTTTGAACCAGGCCGGACTGTGGACCTTGTTCTTAATGGTTAATGTGTGCAGGGAGGGAATGGAAGGGGGAAAAGGTCTGGCGATTGGAACAAACAATCAATTACAGAACAGGTTACAATGCATTAGGACAGGCAAACATGTGCTTAACAACATTATCTCATCAGGGAACAGCACGCATCAAAGAACCTTTAGAGAAAATATGTAGAAACATACATCTTCTCCACAGGGATTCCAACAGAGGTTATTTTCGAATGATTAATTAAAGGGAATCAATCTTCATTTCATTGATACTGACATGAAAAGTACTATGGCTCTACTATAATCACATACAATTATTCAACTAACCTTCACCAAGGACATCATATTACTAGAAAATGTTAGACTGATTTTGGCAATTGAATGAGAATGCAGTCTGCATGTGCCTACTTGAATATGCAGATCTTTCCACTTATCTGAATATAAGATCACAATTTTCTCCAAGAGACAAGAGTATTAGTTTGTTTCTTGAAATTATCTAACTGTAGGATCAAATTGCAAGCATCTTTCCTTGCACCATAATTACTTGAAACAGAAAATGAAGTAATGATTTATATATTGCATTTATATATTTGCAGCAAGCGGTCTTCTACAGAAAAGGCGATATTTCTGTGCACTGCTATGCATATCTAATAGACTCAATATATAATGTACAAGATTACTGTATCAGGGGAACAGAGCAGATTTTTAATACACTTTAATACAGCTTTGAAAGATGAGAGGCATTTATTATTTTTAGTGTTTTGGACAAAAATGAAGTTCTGGAAGACAGAAGATGTCTTTACTTCTTTGGATTGAAATTCTTGCAACAATATGTTTCATTTTCTGTTCGATTAGGCAACATTTTAGATCTATTGGGGGCCATTTCATGGACGGTGAATATATTTTAGCTAAAGAAAGTAGGTAATCAGAAAACTACAATTTGAAGGAACTTCTGTATTTTTTATTTGGAACAAAATTTTAACTCCATCTTCATATTTCTACTTACAGTTTCAATCCAAGCTATTCCATCATTTAGTTCATTATAGAGTCACCATCGGGACTCTCTTTCAAATTCAAATTCAACCTCTAAAGCATGTTTAAACTTGACAATGTGGATCTTTTTAGACTTTTAAAAAGGAATCCTGGTACTGCTAGCAATTGATTAACAACACTGATGGACTTTTTGTAGCAGGTTATTGCTCTGCTATTAGAGGCAACACAATTTTTGTTTCTTTTCATTTATTTCCAATTTCCTTCCACTTTTCCCCTAGACACTATATTTTTCTGTGTTATGGTTTAGTGGCTGCCCTCTGGTACCTGATCAAAGGGGCCATTCTTCATCACAGACTCTGATATAAACTGTTCTGCCTTTGCTGCTGAGATCAGATGACTCAGCACAGAACTGGTTTTCAGACTTGAAACCATCTAGTCTCTATGCCTCTAACAATTGAGCCATGGAGAATCACCCAAATCATTCATAGTAGCCACATGTAACAAATTTCAGCCTCTTGCACATCCACAATATTAATTGCTCAACCACTGGTGATTATGCTTTCAGCTGTCCAGGTGCTAAGCTTTGGAACTCCTTCCTGCTCACTGCTTATTATTGTCAAAGGTGTTATACAATTATGTATTGCTGTTAAAAATAAGGAGAGATAACTCTATACTCAAATAAGTTGCAGTTGGACCATGCAGTCCCCAAAAATGAATTTTAGAGAATATTGTAGGAAAATGATCTTTGATCTGATAAAGCTTTGGCATTCGCATGAAAGCAATCTTGGCTGTGCTCATGAATTCAGTCTGATATTACAAGATAATAATCCAACCAGGAGTCCTACATCACAGAATCACCCTGAATACACATTGACCTGAGTACTGTGATGAAATAAGAACTTAAATGTAACTCAGTAAACAAATACAAGCATTGGAGTACATAGGGCATGCAAGTAAATAGACATATAATTGATATTTGCTGAAGGTCTCTTTTGAATTTTCTATCTTTTCAAAAAAATTCAAATGAACTCTAACTGCATGCTACACTGTTTTCTTAAGTGTCCAAATTATTTATATTCCTTATTGATACATGATACCATCTGTTCCTTCAAATTATTATCTATTTTCCATTTCACTTATTTTGTTGTATTGATTTTTAGTGGATTTTTAAACTGTCATTTTCGCTTTTCTTATAATTAAGTAAACGATCTATGTGGCACAATTAACCCATGTCTATGGTTACATTGTTTCTTGAGTGAATCTGCCACAAGCTTCCTTTTTAAACTGTGTTTCTATTTGGATCGTCTACTAATCTTTCACAGAACTATCATCTTATCTGCTATCCAGTGTTTGGCACAGATATCTGTTTGTGGTAAAGTTTGAATATTGTGCTTCACAACTATGAAGAAATTACATTTCATTATTTCCATTAAATTAGCTACTTTATTCTTTGGAATGTTTTATTTTTGATAATCAATTCCAGCTAGTCAAAATTATATTTGTCGAGGAGACCGAGAGAAATATATTGGCATAAAATAGATGTTAACTGCAAAGCAATTAATATTTCTAAACATGTACCAAATTGTTTGGCTGTGAGCTGAATAGGTAAATTTGTCTGTGGATACTGAATAAATATTGCAGTTTTCTAATTACCATTGATCTTAGCAAGACCTGATAAAAGAAGACAACATTAACGGGAAGTTCCTTACTAATGAAAGTAAACACAAAGCATAAATGAATGTGTCACATGATGGAATGGCTGCTGTGATGCTCTGTTGTTTTCTGTTTGCTTTCTGCAGTGTGTTTTTTTTGTCCTCTCAAATTAGAAACATATGTACAATAATCAGTTAAGTAGATTTTTGAGAAGCTCATTGTTATTCATTACTGATGATCAAGCCAACTGCAAGAGGAAATTGTTGCATTAAGACCCAAATTGTTTTCTGAATAAGATCATAGACCATATGATCATTGCTAACAATTGGAATCATCATATTGTGGTGTGGCATCTTTTCCAGTAATCAACCGCAAAAAGAAAAGCATGTTTTATTACAATATCAGTTATATGATGCTGTAATTCTGCAGATTCAAAGTCATGCATCTTTATTATGCTTCCCTTCATTATGCAGGCTCCACTGAGCTCAGAACACTCTCCAGAAAATGCTAAAAAGAAATTGGGGGCGGGGAATGAATTTTACTTTAATATCTAATATAAGCCATATATTGTAAGGAATAGCAAATATCTGTCAGTGGGTGTAAGGCTGTAATCAATCACAACTAAATCTCTGCTTTGCAATTTACTGCCAAAGCATTTGCCATTCATTATTATATCTTCTATAGGCTTACAATGATAATTTTTACACTTTTCCCACTGCTATGTCTTTCTACTAAGCATGGTAAATAAAAAAATGCTGGTATAGCTCTTTGGTAACAAGGATGGAACGAATGTCAAATTTAAAAGAACATAGCATTAATGTCCTGTATGTTTGATTGAATCCTTTTGCTCTTGTGCTTTATTGCAACATTATATTTGATGTGAGAAAATGATCAAAGATTGACCAGTTACGAGTCAATATGACCTCACCACATGTGCCCTTTTGTATGATTATACATGTAAAAGCCAACAGCTCCGCATATACTAGCTCAACTGAAAGAAACCAACACAGACTCTGTTGTTTCGCCACGCAAACTGTTATAACAACACTTGTCTAATTCTGATGCTATTCCCAAGTCCATCTCATATGCTTGGAAATCATATCAATGCCAGTTTAATCAGTCACAGCATCCACAGAACACATCATTTTACTGTGTTTGTATTTGTTTGTGACCTGCTGCACATTTTTCAGCTGTGTTTGTATGAGCCTCATACAATACAAATTGGGTGATATAATGGTCTGGCTTTGCATTGAATCACAGAATTGTTATGGTGCACAAAGAGGCCACTTGGCCCATTGTGTTTATACAGGTTCTATTACATAGTGACCCTTGTGTTACTAGTAACTCAATTTATATTTGAGTACTGAAATTCCCTTTATAAGTACTCTGTGATGTTGGCATTACTCTGCAACTTCCTTGCAAATTTGTTCCTCTATTAACTTTCCACTAGTTGATGATTATTGACTGCAATAAGCAGTCGACAACTTTTCCTTCCATAGCTCTAGCCAAATTGACTCTGTTCTCGACCCCTCTGGGACACCTGCTTTCTCTGGCACTGCAATAACCTCTTTAACCAATACTGCCACCGCTCCCCCTTCCCTTCTTTTTCTCTATTTACTGAGCAACTTATACTAAGGAATATTTAATGCTCAGCTTTGTACTTTCTTGAGCTAGGTCGCTGTTACCACCATATTATATTACCACATTGCAATCCACGTCTGTAACTCCCAAATCTTATTTATTAAACCCAGTTTATTCATATACATGCGCATTAACTCTGTTTTGGACTTCATTTCTTTTTCTCCTTTAATCTGACTTCACCTATTAATTTGCTATTCTCTATGACGGTACCAGCTGTATCCCCAAGTATTTTGTGAACCCTACTGTTCTCCCTTGGTTCCTACGTCCCTATCAAGTTAATTTAAAGATCTCTCAGCAGCATTGCCTATGATTTGGAAGAGCTGGTGTTGGACCTGGGTGTACAAAGTTAAAAATCACACAACACCAGCACTACCTAAATGCCATGCAAAAAACTCAGTCATAGCTCTGTTCAGGTGCAATCTAGACCCCTCCTTGCTGCCCCATGTTTCAAGACATGCATGCACTTTTACTTCTTTTTCTGTACTTAATGGCACGTGGCAAAGGGAATAATCTGGAAATTACTTCATTGACAATGACAGAGGGGCTATCATTGCTAACTGTAGATATGGGGTAAAGTAAACACCAACTTTTCTATCCAAACATGCACAGAGAAACAAACTTTCATTTCTAAAGCCTGCAAAAACGTTGTGGGTATATGTAAGTGAGCATATGTAAGTGAACATACCTCAGTGAACATATGTAAGTGGGCATATGTAAGTGAGCATACATAAGTGGGTATATGTAAATGGGCATATGTAAGTGAGCATATGTAAGTGGGTATATGAAACTGAACATACCTCAGTGAGCATATGTAAGTGGGCATATGTAAGTGGGCATATGTAAGTGAGCATACGTAAGTGGGCATATGTAAGTGGGTATATGTAAGTGGACATATGTAAATGGGTATATGAAAGTGAACATATGTAAATGGATATATGTAAGTGGGCATATGGAAGTGAGCATATACAAGTGAACATACCTCTGTGAGCATATGTAAGTGGGCATATGTAATTGGGTATATGGAAGTGAGCAAATGTAAGTGGGTATATTTAAGTGGGTATATGTAAGTGAACATATGTAAGTGGCATATGTAAGTGGGTATATGGAAATGAACATACCTCAGTGAGCATATATAAGTGACCATATGAAAGTGAACATAACTCAGTGAGCATATGTAAGTGAGCATATGTAAGTGGGCATACGTAAGGGGGCATACGTAAGTGGGTATATGTAAGTGGGCATATGTAATTGAGCATATGTAAGTTGGTATGTGTCAGTGGGCATATGTAAGTGGGTATATGTCAGTGGGCATATGTAAGTGGGCAAATGTAAGTGAGCATGAGAGAGAACCTGCACAGTTACCACCTTTGCTGTTTGAATTCGTGTATCGCTGGACATTGGAGTGCATCTGGGAAAATTAACAAAGAGTGAAATTCACAACTAATCTTGGAGGAACTGTTGGGCGAAGTTCACAGCACAGAGTCAGATAAGTTAATTGTTGTTTTAAGTCTGTCCAAGAGAAAGGCTGCAGTAGTGAGTACAGTAAGATAAGTCTCTTAATTAAACTTAAAATATAAGCCATAACTATTAATTTAACCTGGGGCAGTGTTTGTAGAGGAATAAGACAGTGTTATTTTCTGGGTCTGTAGATTGTGAAGGAGCAAAAATGGCCTTTGCAGTGAGATGTACTTCTTGTCAGATGTGGGAGTTTACAGAGAGTTTAAGGGTAACTGTGGATTATATCTGCCATAAATGCTGTTGGATGCGAATCTTATCAGATCGAGTGGATCGGTTGGAGGGACAGATAGAAGCAATGAGGAATTTGCAACAGCAACAGTATGTGATGGATGGCAGTTATAGGAAGGGGGGAAAGTCTCAGATACAGTCGCATAGATGGGTTAACTCCAGGAAGGGTAAGAGAGGTAGGCAGCTAGTGCAGGGGTCTTTTGTGGATATACCCATTTCAAACAGGAATGCCGTTTTGGAAAATGTAGGGGGTGATGGATTCTCAGGGGAACGTAGCACGAACATTCAAGTTTCTGGTATTGAGACTGACTCTAATGCAACGAGGGGTACATCGGCTTCCAAGAGATCAATTGTGTTAGGGGATTCTGTAGTCAGAGGTACAGACAGACGTTTCTGTGGCCAGCAGAGAAAAAGCAGAATGGTGTGTTGTTTTCCTGGTGCCAGGATCGTGGATATCTCAGAGAAGGTGCAGAATGTTCTCATGGGGGAGAGGGGCCAGCAGGAGGTCATTGTCCACATTGGAGCGAACGACATTGGAAGGGAAAAGGATGAGATTCTGAAGGGAGATTACAGAGAGTTAGGCAGGAATTTAAAAAGGAGGTCGTCAAGGGTAGTAATATCTGGATTACTCCCAGTGCTACGAGCTAGTGAGGGCAGGAATAGGAGGATAGAGCAGATGAATGTATGGCTGAAAAGCTGGTGTATTGGAGAACTATTCACATTTTTGGATCGTTGGAATCTCTTTTGGGGTAGAAGTGACCTGTACAAGAAGGACGGATTGCACCTAAATTGGAAGGGGACTAATATACTGGCAGGGAAATTTGCGAGAACTGCTTGGGAGGATTTAAACTAGTAAGGTGGGGGGGTGGGAACCCAGGGAGATAGTGAGGAAAGAGATCGATCCGAGATGGGTACAGCTGAGAACAGAAGTGAGTCAAACAGTCAGGGCAGGCATTTTTGATAAGGGATAGGATTACAGCTGTGCTAAGGGAGGATATTCCCAGAAATACATCCAGGGAAGTTATTTGGGTGGAAACTGAGAAATAAGAAAGGGATTGTATTATAGACCCCCTCATAGTCAGAGGGAAATTAAGAAACAAACTTGTAAGGAGATCTCAGCTATCTGTAAGAATAATAGGGTGGTTATGGTAGGGGATTTTAACTTTCCAAACAACAACTGGGACTGCCATAGTGTTAAGGGTTTAGATGGAGAGGAATTTCTTAAGTGTGTACAAAACAATTTTCTGATTCAGTATGTGTATGTACCTACTGGAGAAGGTGCAATCCCTGACCTACTCTTGGGAAATAAGGCAGGGCAGGTGACTGAGGTGTCGGTGGGGGAGCACTTTAGGGCCAGCGACCATAATTCTATTCATTTTAAAATAGTGATGGAAAAAGATAGACCAGATCTAAAAGTTGGAGTTCTAAATTGGAGAAAGGCCTATTTTGACGGTATTAGGCAAGAACTTTCAAAAGCTGATTGGAGGCAGATGTTCGCAGGTAAAGGGACGGCTGGAAAATGGGAAGCCTTCAGAAATGAGATAACAAGAATCCAGAGAAAGTATATTCCTGTCAGGGAGAAAGGGAAGGCTGGTAGGTATAGGGAATGCTGGATGACTAAAGAAATTAAGGGTTTGATTAAGAAAAAGAAGGAAGCATATGTCAGGTATAGACAGGATAGATCGAGTGAATCCTTAGAAGAGTATAAAGAAAGAAGGAGTATACTAAAGAGGGAAATCAGGAGGGCAAAACGGGGTACATGAGATAGCTTTGGCAAATAGAATTAAGGAGAATCCAAAGGGGTTTTACAAATATATTAAGGACAAAAGGGTAACTGGGGAGAGAATAGAGCCCCTCAAAGATCAGCAAGGCGGTCTTTGTGTGGAGCCACAGAAAATGGGGGAGATATAAGTGAATATTTTGAATCAGTATTTACTGTGGAAAGGATATGGAAGACATAGACTATAGGGAAATAGATGGTGACATCTTGCAAAATGTCCATATTACAGAGGAGGATGTGCTGGATGTCTTGAAATGGTTAAAGGGGGAAAAATCCCCAGGACCTGATCAGGTGTACCCGAGAACTCTGTGGGAAGCTAGAGAAGTGATTGCTGTGCCTCTTGCTGAGATATTTGTATCATCGATAGTCACAGGTGAGGTGCCGGAAGACTGGAGGTTGGCAAACGTGGTGCCACTGTTTAAGAAGGGTGGTAAGGACAAGCCAGGGAACTATAGACCAGTGAGCCTGACCTCGGTGGTGGGTGAGTTGTTGGAGGGAATCCTGAGGGACAGGATGTACATGTATTTGGAAAAGCAAGGACTGATTCGGGATAGTCAACATGGCTTTGTGCGTGGGAAATCATGTCTCACAAACTTGATTGAGTTTTTTGATGAAGTAACAAAGAAGATTGATGAGGGTGGAGCAGTAGATATGATCTATATGGACTTCAGTAAGGTGTTCGACAAGGTTCCCTATGGGAGACTGATTAGCAAGGTTAGATCTCATGGAATACAGGGAGAACTAGCCATTTGGATACAGAACTGGCTTAAAGGTAGAAGACAGAAGGTGGTGGTGGAGAGTTGTTTTTCAGACTGGAGGCCTGTGACCAGTGGAGTGCCACAAGGATCGGTGCTGGGCCCTCTATTTTTTGACATTACATAAATGATTTGGATGTGACCATAAGAGGTACAGTTAGTAAGTTTGCAGATGACACCAAAATTGGAGGTGCAGTGGACAGCAAAGAGGGTTACCTCAGATTACAACAGGATCTGGACCAGATGGGCCAATGGGCTGAGAAGTGGCAGATTGAGGTTAATTCAGATAAATGCGAGGTGCTACATTTTGGGAAAGCAAATCTTAGCAGGACTTATACACTTAATGGTAACGTCCTAGGGAGTGTTGCTGAACAAAGAGTCCTTGGAGTGCAGGTTCATAGCTCCTTGAAAGTGGAGTCGCAGATCGATAGGATAGTGAAGAAGGCGTTTGGTATGCTTTCCTTTATTGGTCAGAGTATTGAGTACAGGAGTTGGG
>NC_057711.1:72499440-72517970 GCF_004010195.1 Chiloscyllium plagiosum
GTTTGTGAGTGCGTTTGCAGTGTTAGGTTCATTTTCAGACGTTTCATCACCATAGTAGGTAACATCATTAGTGAGCCTTTGGATGAAGTACTGTTGGTATGGCCTGCTTTCTATTTATGTGGTTGGGTTTCCTTGAGTTGATGATGTCATTTCCTGTGGTGACATCATTTCATGTGGTGATGTCATTTCTTGTTCTTTTTCTCAGAGGGGTTAAATGGGATCCAAGTCAATGTGTTTGTTGATAGAGTTCCGGTTGGAATGCCATGCTTCTAGGAATTCTCGTGCATGTCTCTGTTTGTCTTGTCCTGGGATGGATGTGTTGTCCCAGTTGAAGTGGTGTCCTTCCTATAGGAATTCTATATTCCTAGAATTCCAACTGGAACTCTATCAACAAACATATTGACTTGGATCCCATTTACCACCCCCTGAGAAAAATATAGAAAATGACATCACCACAGGCAATGACATCACCACCAGAAATGGCATCACCAACCCAAGGAAACCCAAACACATACCACCAGTGCTTTATCCGGAGGTTCATTGATAATATTACCTAGTATGGTGACGAAATATCTGAAAATGAACCTTCCAGTTCAGTGAGCAAACCTACATCCAGAACCTCAACCTGAGCTACAAATTTTCTAAAAACTCACTAGTTTTGTGCTGCACAGTTCCAGAATAAGAGCTGGAGATAGCAGAGTTCTTCTGAATTCAAAATACACAGCTCAAGACCAAGGCAGTAAATTGTTGGGTGTAGGAGTTGGGATGTCATGTTGCAGCTGTACAGGATAATGGTGAGACCACTTTTAGAATACTGTGTACATTTTTGGCCACACTTCTGCAGGAAGGATGTTGTTAAATTTGAGAGAGTGCAGAAAAGATTTACAAGGATGTTGCCGGGATTGGAGGGTTAGAGTTATAGGTTGGGGCTTCTTTCCCTGGAATGTCGAAGGCTGAGGAGTCACTTTTTAGAGGTTAATAAAACCATGAAGGGCATGGATTGGGTGAATAGCCAATATCTTTTTCCTAGGATTGGGGAATCCAAAACTAGAAGGCACAGGTTTAAATTGAGAGGTAAGATTTGAAAAGGATCTGAGGAGTAACCATTTTTACACAGAGGATGGTGCATGTATGGAATGCCAGAGGGAGAGGTGGAGGTGGGTACAATTACAGCATTTAAAAGGCACCTGGCTCGGTAAATGAAAAGGAAAGGTTTCAAGAGATATGGGTCAAGTGCTGGCAAATGGGACCAGGTCAGATTGCGATGTCTCATTGGCGCAGATGAGTTAGTTCAAAGGGTGCTGCATAACTCTATGACTCTATCTGGCATAACATGTGTTGAGCACACCTGTGCAAGTATTTTCATACTTAGTGAAAACTGGAGTAGCACGACCATAGGCCACTGTGACAATGCTATGGAAAGATTATTCACTGAATTTCACTTGCAGCGTTCTCTGATTAAACCAACAAGCATAAAGAAGCATGAATCAGTTAAAATTAATGAGGAATAAATGAAAGTGAAATAGCATGCTCAGTCTTTTATGTTCGACAACAGATATTCATTTGCAGTTTAAAGCATAAGAAGATTAATTTATTGTGAAAATTAAGAGAAGTCCTGTTTTCTTTAGAACTATATTAAAGAACTCAGGCAATGCTAATGACATTCACCTCCTAAGTGTTTTTTTTCATTGGTTTCAATCTTTTTTGGAAATTGCTAAATACAAACATAAATTGGTGAATATAGTTATTTTAAGAACACAGAGAATGCTTTGAGAAATCTATTTTCTATTTATTGTTTAATGGAAGAAATATTTTGTGAGTTTACCTCTATGCTAATATTGCAAAAAAGAGAAAATTTAATTATGGACATAAATTTGAATTCAGTTGATAAGGAGATCACCACAGGCATACAAATTAATTTGTCATTAGAATGCTAATTTAATGATAGGATTAGCTTGGCTGCTTCAAAGATGGAATGTGTAATATTAAAATGGGAGAAGGTTTTATATGGAATAGAAAGATTTGAGATGATGCTGCCTAAATGGAAATAAACAGGCATAAATGCCAAAAATAGTGAGGCCTTTGCATGAACAAAATAAGTACTAGTGCAGTTCATTCATTACCTGTGAATAATGCTTCACTGGAATTGTCAAGTCACATCAGACCTAGAATTTAAATTAAAAATTAGCCTACAGCTAGATATTGATTATGGAGTTTTCAGTTATCTATCTGAAGGTGCTGATGATGCTATGAGTTGGAGGAATGATAACTCTTTTTGGTTCTGAAGAAGGGAAGGGGCCGGTTAAGTAATAAGACAAGATCTTGAAGCTTCAGTGAAGGTAGAAAGGCAAAAGATTATTGGGTGACCAGACTGTGCTACTGTGGATTCTTATTGTTAAAAAAAATGTGGATTGGAATTCCAATTGCCTGACTCAACAGGGCAGGAGAGCAGGATTTAAATCCATCAATTGCAAAGGATGTCAACTTCATTCAAAACTGCAGGCATGAAATTATTAATGTGCTTTGAGAGAGTACAATGTGCTAAGCAGAATGGATCAGCAGCACATCCACTGACGGAGGTTTAGTGTGGAATATCTGGTAAAGACCTCACAGAAAAATAATTCCTGCAACTCTTCAGATTCCAAAAGGAACCATCAAGAAATCGATGCAAAGTGATTAATTCTCTCCAGGAGTGGCTGCATTTTGTAAGGTACTTTGGGATCTTTGGAGGAGTCATAACCGCTGGCCTCTTGGGCATTTAGAAGATAGGTGATGATAATTCATGTAATAATTCAGATAATCGTGGAAAGAGTACTGAGGGACAAGGTTCAGCATATAACACCTCTGCACCATTGGTCTTATAATTTGCCTGCATTTTGACATCAGTTGAAATTGAAATAAAAATATTACAGTTTATGCTATTCAGAATTCTTCTGATTTAAGTGGTCTCATCGCAACTTGGTCAGTTGTCTCTGAGGCACTGTTACCCAGTTTTCTTGTTTTCAGTGGTAGCTTCTTTGTTGATGATGAAGATCTCTCTGGACTCCCACTCTGCATGTATATTATACTAGCAGCCAGAAGACAGCAGTTAGGGGACTTATCATGACCATCTCAGCGGAAGGAGGGAAATCTAGCCCAGTAACTCCAGTTGGGTATCTTGTATAAGTGTCTATACTTTCTGTATGAGCTTAGACAGTGTGTCAAAATGCTACTTAACTGTGGGGTGATGTCAAAAATGAGACTTATTCTTTTGTCACCTAGGAACACATCCTGCATTGCTAACTGGATAGTGAATTGGAGTGGGAATTGTGATAAATGATCCCTCCATTAACCAGGGCTGTTGAAGATAATTATAGCACCTCTACCAATGCTAAAAAAGGGAAGGAACTGTCCATTTATCTTTAATACTTATAATTATGTCTCTCAGTTCTTCCATCCCTATCTGGTCCAAACAATAGAGAATCAATTTGTTTAATCATTAGCCATCATCTTATTTTGAAGAAATATGGGTATGAAGGCATTTTGTTCAGACTGCCAGAATGAAGAAGTTGGGCTGCATTTAGACAGGTCTACAGTGAGACCACACTTGGTGTAATAAGGTTACAAGAAAAAATATCATTATGTTAGAGAGTGGG
Source organism: Chiloscyllium plagiosum (assembly GCF_004010195.1). Taxonomy (NCBI): domain Eukaryota; kingdom Metazoa; phylum Chordata; class Chondrichthyes; order Orectolobiformes; family Hemiscylliidae; genus Chiloscyllium; species Chiloscyllium plagiosum. Next base: position 72,503,076 of record NC_057711.1, read on the forward strand.
GTGGTTTGGGGTTTGGAGGTGGGGTTAAAGGTTTATTGGATTGACTCCTGAGGCCTAAGTATTTTCCTATGAGACAGAGGAAAGTAGTTTATATACACCGAAGAGCAGAACAATGAGATCAGTGAGGTGTTGCCAAAGTAGATACTCCATAGCTGTTTACCTTGGCTGGAGAGTCCTTTTCTTGGGTAGAGGGGAAGGTATCAGGATAATGATCAGGATATTTAGTAGCTATGTAGCATTGACATGTGGATAAATTTTACGATTGTTCTCAACCCTGGAGGGCTGTCAATGCTCAGTGATTGAGTGCGCTTAAGGCTGAGAATAATATATGTTTGAGTACTAAGCGAATCAAGGAATATGATGATAGGGGAAGAAAGTTGCATTGATATAAAAGCCGAGCAATCATGTTACAGAATGCTGAAGTAGGCTGAGAGACAAAATAGACTGCTCCTGCTTCTATTTCTCATGTGCTTATGACAAAGTCTGTGCTTTTTCAATCACCAAAGGACCCACTTTTCCTCTGCAATCCTCATAACAGAGTCATGAGATTAGGCATCATTTAAGTTACCCATCCATTACCATGTGAAGTAATCAAAACTAAGAATTGTACTCTAAATAAAACCACACCAAAGCTTGATATAAATGATGTACCCTGCATTGTATTTATAATTTTGTGTTGAATTTTTCTAGGGATTTGTGCTATCAACTGTTTGATTTTTCTGTGGCCTCACAACATGGATAGCAGATAAATATAAAAGATCTGAAAAGGTCCCCCTCTTGCTGCACAACTTGTAGTGTCCAACTCCATTAAAATGTCTGCAATTGCATCACACTGCATATTTATTGACAGCCCATTCCCCTGGTATATCTAAATCATCCTGGATCCTAATAATTACATTTACATTACTATACCTTGTCCACATTTTTGTGTCATTAAAAGAAAGAGAACTGTTCCCTTAATTGCTTCATCCAAATCATTGATTAAGTTGACGAAGAGTAATGGTTCACTGAAGATCCCTGTGGGACTGTACTATCGCCTGGACCCAGAGCAGAATTGTATCTGTTATTTACTGAACCTTGTGCATGAATGTGAACATTTAACAATTAGCTTAAAATCCAAACTGGCCTTTGAAGAGACAACACTTTGGTGAAGTGTTCTGAATGTGGTTCTGAGAAGCAGGGAAATTATCTGCAAAATAAAGCAACTTGCTTGCTTGTATGGAACATCAGCATATTTTCTTCCAGCCTTTATTCTGTTTCCTTTCCAATTTTGCAGGACCTGAGATCTTACTGTCTTATCCCTATTCTACTGATTTACTCTTCATTTGCATAAATGTGTACTTTATTCCCTTTCAGGATCAAATCCTTTTAGTTAATGACTAGTTAGAAGTGCATGAAAATTTAACAGTCTGGTTAAAAAGAATCTACAAAAAGGAGATGGTAATTCATAAATCATTTTTAATGCAAGTCAATATATTCAGAATTATACAATGTAATTTATATTAAAGTATTTCTTATTAACATAATGAAGGAAAATATTAAAACTTATGGGTAAAGGTTATTTTTACATATATTTTCAAGGCCATGTCAAAGCGGATCAATGAACTCATACTATCACTAAGGTACAAAATTGGAAATTGCCATTCTGGGGCTAAGCAGGTAGCCCAGTCTTTATTGAAACTAGCCTTTATAGAACTTGCCTTCAACAAAGCCTGTTCTTAGTTTATAGTACCTACTCTTTATAAACATGCCATTATAGGACCTATCCTCATTGAACGCATACTTTGTAAAATACACTGTGTACAAAGCATGTCTTTCCCAGAAAGCCTCCTGATAGAATCTGCCCTATTCAAAACCCATCCTTAAAGAACTTTTTTCTTCATAGAATCCTCTTTTATGCAATTTTCGTTTATTTAACAGTTCATTTCTTGAACCCACTCTTTAAAGAACACACCCTTTACAGAATCCATTACTTTATTGAACATGTCCATTATGCAATATTTTGTTTATAGAACCTGGCCTTAATAAATCCCGATTTTTACAGAATGTCCTTCATAGTTTGCACCCTTTGTAGAATTCGCCCTTTATATAACTCTCCCTTTACAGAACATGCTCTTTATAGAAACCTCCCTCTAGTTTAAAGTGAGCACCAAATTGATTTCATTGTTGTTCAAGGTGGACAGTCATTAGCAGAATTCCACTGGGATTATCAAGGGCTATTACCCATATAGAGTTCACCATTGCTAGAGCATCATTTATCAAATATATCCTTAATGTTAGCGTTCTCTACAAAACCTCCTATTTATAGAACATACCATTTATAGAACCTTCAACTATTGAACAAAACCTTTGTAGAATAGACCCTTTCTAAAATGCGAAAAGTGGGTTGCTGGAAAAGCACAACCAGTCAGGTTGAGGAGCAGGAGAATCGACTTTTCGGGCATAAGCCCTTCATCAGGAATGTTAGCATTTGTTTTTATTGTACAATGGCAAAAATAAAGGAACAAAACAAGAAAAAGCTGCATTTGCTGGAGAAAACAAAACAGGGGCTGTTGACATTTCGAACAACAACAAACTTGCAGTCAAAGATTGATGACTTCACTCAACTCACGTCTATTGGAAGGGGCTGTCAATTAAGTCCTGGCTGCAGGCATTGCGTAATGGAGAGATCAGCCTTGGTAGTTCTTAGCTCCCAGTAATCATCCTGGTAAGGCTATCTAGCCCTTGAAATGAAGTAGTAATGTAAGAATTCAGAAGGGTATTTGCATCATGGCAGCTCCCGGTGTACCTGGTGCAAACTTCTAAGTTGTGGTACCAATAATCACAAATGGCTTGTACATTTACTGAAGAGATCAGATGACCATTGATGAGCTGTACCATGTGATGCAATGCAATGTCTGCACAGTATACAATGCTTTGCAAATATCTACATGTTACCAGAGCCTACTGCCCAAGCTGCAGTACTGACATAATCAGAAGGAAATGAGAGGAAATGGTGTGATCTGGCACAAATTTCATCACTGATAGCCTTGATGTATTTGTGAGTTGAAGTTTGTGAGATCCTTCATAGATGGATACTTGGAAGCAGCCAGTTGCACAAGAAATTAGTGCAACTGTCACTTTGAAATCCATTGAGATAGATGGCCACTCACCCCTTCAGGTCACAAGTCCTGCTTCTAGTTCTGTCATAGTGTCCCAAAACATCTGCAGTCTGTGGTGGCAATGAGTTTCAGTCAGCTGGACCAAAAGGCACTGAGGATGATAGACGCTGCATCTCTGGAAATGCTCTACACATGCTGAAGGGACGTTCTGCTGCAAAGCCTTCATATAGAGCCTGTACAGCAGTCATTGCAGCTTGCTCAGGTTCTGGGCTTGTTGGCATATTTGTTTCTCCTCAGTTTCTCTGTGCCTTTGTTATATCACAGCCTCAGTGATAGTCATCCCTGATCATGGTTCCAGTGAATCTGTGTGAGGAAGTCAGGCTCTGAGTAATGTTAACAGTCAGCATTTGGAGCCCACACTTAGATGACTGTTTTAGCATAGTCCTCAATGCATGGAGGAATCTGACAAGGAGGTACATGGAATACTTACACATGGACAGAGTGGAACTTATTCGGATGTAGGCAGCTCATGTCATGTCACACAAATGCAGTAGGAAATTGTAAATGGCATAGAATTATTGAAACCTTGACCCCTCACCCCCACAACACCCAAGAAAGGCAGTATTACAGAGATGAGCATGCTGTCAAATATTTATATCTCCAAGCCCTTGTGTAGCCAATGAAACATTAAATTGTCTTTGTGAATTGTGACCTAATGTGACATTTTAAAGGTATTCTGTTTCTTCTGTTTCACAGAAATGATTGTGATCGATTTGTAATGATGAATGACGTGGTTAAGATTGCATGTGACCTAGACTTGTATTCAACATAGTTGTTCACTGTGAGCATTTCACATGCAGAATTCTAGATATTTTTAATCAACCTGTTCAGAGATATTATTACACACCTCTGGGGTAAGAAGGACTGGTTCAAAAATAGGGACATTACCATTGTTCCACAAGACCCATCATGCAGAATTCTCTATTTGCAGATACATTAAACCTGGCTGTATAAGGGCCTGGTTCATACGATTGCCCTTGAGGGGCCTTGTAGTGATTGCAATGAGGTCAGCCAAGTGGACATCAGAAAATATGTGTTTCCTGACTGGTGCTGTTAATCTGGCTATTAAAAAGAGCAGTGTCAGGCATTCTGGCACTCTGAGAGCTGGCTCTGAGGGAGCTGGACCTGTGTCAAGGACTTTCCATGGAGAAATAAAAGGTGACTTGGTAGCGGGATATCAGCCTCTGTGCAGTTATTTCAGGCCTCACATCACTCACAAGTAGATACCACTTCCTCTGACAGAAAGTAAATCTTACTCCAACCATTCTGGATGTGATGGCAGTCATATTTTAATTCCATGTGCATTTGTGATTCAGATGAGGATAAAAGGCAAGACTTAACAACCCTGCCCACCAAAGTAGTGGCTTCTGATAATCTCTTGGCGTTCAATGATCAGCAACCCCACCACCTGCAACCCAGGACTGACTGTAACCCACTGTAATTCCTGTCTACCTACACCACTGACTGGATTAGAATTGTGCTGGAAAAACACAGCAGTTCAGGCAGCATCCAAGGAGCAGTAAAATCAATGTTTCAGGCAAAAGCCCTTCATCAGGAATACAGGCAGAGAGCCTGAAGGGTGGAGAGATATCTCCACGGATGCTGCCTGAACGGCTGTGCTTTTCCAGCACCATTCTAATCTAGAGGAGAAAGTGAGGTCTGCAGATGCTGGAGATCAGAGCTGAAAATGTGTTGCTGGAAAAACGCAGCAGGTCAGGCAACATCCAGGGAACAGGAGAATCAACGTTTCGGGCATAAGCCCTTCTTCAGAAGAAGGGCTTATGCCCGAAACGTCGATTCTCCTGTTCCCTGGATGCTGCCTGACCTGCTGCGCTTTTCCAGCAACACATTCTAATCTAGACTCTGGTTTCCAGCATCTGCAGTCATTGTTTTTACCTACACCACTGACTGTCATAGAAGGGCAGCCCATGATTAAAGACCATAACATGATTGATCTATGTGCAGCTCCCTGACAGACATTCCACTAATTACTGGACTGATTGTACTAGACTGTCTGTGATCCACTTTCAAATTCTAATGATATAGAACTTCTGACCATGGTTTTCCCAAGCAGCTGACTGTGTCCAAACACCTGGATTGGTATTGAATGATGTTCTTTACTGAATGTGGCAGGGCCCTTGATGGTAGTTGATGATATTTGCCCTTAATTTGCCTGAGGACTACTCCACTTAGACCAGCTACAGGGCACAAGTCAGGAGTGCAATGGAATACTCCTCACTCCCCTGGAAGAGTGCAGCTCCAACAACACTCAAGCAGTTTGACAGCATCCAGAACAAAGCAACTCACTTGATTAATGTCACATCCACAAACATTCATTCCCTTTACATACTAGCAGCAGTGTTTGCCGTCTGCAAGATACCTGCAATGATTCACTGAAGACCCTTAGATAGTGTCCAAACCCGAAACCACTGTTTAAATGAGAAACTGCTCTCTAGCAGGACAAAGGCAGCAGATACATGGGAACAAGACCACTTGTAAGTTCCCCTCCAAGCATCTCACCATCCTTACTTGGAAATATATTGTTGTTTCCTCACTGTCGCTGGGTCAAAATCCTGGAACAGCCTCCTCAAAGCATTGTGGGTCAATCTACAGCAAATGAATTGCAGCAGCTGAAGAAGGCAGCTCACCACCACCTTCTCAAGGGCAACCAGGGACAGGCAATAAATGTTGGCCAGTGACGCCCACATCCCGTGAGTGGATAAACAAAATGACATGGAGATGTATCTATTTAATTGAAGCACATTCAGTGTACTGTACCATAAGCTTAGAGTCATAGAGTCATAGAGATGTACAGGATGGAAACAGACCCTTCGGTCCAACCTGTCCACACCAACCAGATATCCCAACCCAATCTAGTCCCACCTGCCAGCACCCGGCCCATATCCCTCCAAACCCTTCCTATTCATATACCCATCCGAATGCCTCTTAAATGTTGCAATTGTACCAACCTCCACTGCTTCCTCTGGCAGTTCATTCCACACACGTAACACCCTCTGCGTGATAAAGTTGTCCCTTAGGTCTATTTTATATCTTTCCCCTCTCACCCTAAACCTATGCCCTCTAGTTCTGGACTCCCCGATCCCAGGGAAAAGACTTTGCCTATTTATCCTATCCATGCCCCTCATAATTTTGTAAACTTCTATAAGGCCACCCCTCAGCCTCCGATGCTCCAGGGAAAACAGCCCCAGCCTGTCCAGCCTCTCCCTATAGCTCAAATCCTCCAACCCTGGCAACATCCTTGTAAATCTTTTCTGAACCCTTTCAAGTTTCACAACTTTAGTCACTTATGTAGCTGGATCCTCCAGGTAGCCTCGAAGATTTTCATGCCAGAATAGTCACCATTGATTTTCTCTCTACTGCCTAGGAAATAGCAAACAGTTATTATATGAATGAAGTGAGATTGGGTAATAATGAAATGTTAGTGCATGAAAATGGACTTCTCTGCACTCACCAGTGACATTCTCATCATGTCATCAAATACTTGGGTGTCACATTGGATATTTTTCCTCAACCCTGAGAAATTCAATTTTCTGTTTTGGTGATATTTTCTGAACTACTGGGTCCACTGATGTTCGTCATTTATATAAATGATTTGGGTGTGAGAATAGGAGGTATGGTTAGTAAGTTTGCAGATGACACTAAAATTAGTGACATAGTGGACAGTGAAGAAAATTACCTCAGAGTACAATGGGATCTTGATCAGATTGGTTAGGGCCAAGGAGTGGCAGATGGAGGTGAATTTAGATAAATGTGAGGTGCTGCATTTTGGAAAGGCAAATCAGAGCAGGACTTATACATTTAATGGTAAGATCCTGGGAAGCGTTGCTGAAGAAAAAGACCTTGGAGTGTAGGTTCATAGTTCTTTGAAGGTGGAGTCACAGGTAGATAGGATAGTAAATAAGGCGTTTGGTACACTCTATTGGTCAGTGCATTGAGTATAGGAGTTGGGAGATCATGTTGCAGGTTGTACAGGATATTGGTCAGCCATTTTGGAATATTGCATGCAATTCGACTCTCCCTGCTATAGGAAGGATGTCAGAGACAAAACTGCAGATGCTGGAATCTGAAGTAGACAATCAGGAGCCTGGAACAACACAGCAAGCCAGGCAGCATCAGGAGTTGGAGAAATTGATGTTTTGGTCATAACTCTTCTTCAGGACTGGGACTGGGGGTGAAGGGAGCTGTAGATAAAGGGGCGATGAGGGAGGAGTGGGGACAGAAATGGAGGGGTGAAGTAGGGATAGATGAACAGAGGCAGAGGGTAAGGCCTAGTTGGTCGGTGGGATGAACGAATCTGGTTGGTGGCTGGAAGAAAGGGTCGGTAAGCGGAATGTAAGGAAGGGGGAGGTACTGGAAAGGGAGTCAGGGGATAGGAAGGGAGGGCGAGTCCTCAGGGTTATGGGCTTCCCAGGTGGAAGATGAGATGTTGTTCCTCCAATTTGCAATCTGATTCACTGTGGCAATGGAGAAGGCTGAGGATGGTCATGTTGGAGAGGGAATGAGAAGCAGAATTAAAATGGGTGGTGACTGGGAGGTCAGGTCAGCCCCTATGCACCCAGCTGAGATGCTAGGTGAAATGTGCTGTGAGTTTACACATGTAGAGGAGACCACGTCATGAGCACCGGAAACAGTAAACTGGGTTGGAGGAGAGGCAGGTGAACCTCTGTTTCACCTGAAAGGACTGTTTGGGGCCCTGGATGGAGGTGAGGGGGTGGTGTGCCGGCAGGTTTTGTATCTTTTCTGGTTGCAGGGGAAGGTACCTGGGGATTCGATGGGGAGAGTGGCATGAACCAAGGATTGTCAAAGGCAATAGTCCTTGTGCAAGGCAGAAAGGAGGTGGGGGGTGTGGGGAGATATTCTGAGTGGTGGGGTCTAGTTGGAGTTGGCGGACGTCTTTAAGGATGATATGTTAGACGTGAGACTGATGGGATGGAAAGTGAAGACGGGAGGACCCTATCTTTATTGCATTTGGAGGGGGAGTGGATTTAGAGCAGGGGAGCAGGGGATGGAGGAGGTGTGGTGGAGGACTGTCTGGATGACAGAGGGAGACCAATGTTGTGAAACTTGAAAGGGTATAGAAAAGATTTACAAAGATATTTCTTGGGTTGAAGGGTTTAAGCTACAGGGAGAGGGTGAATAGGCCGAGGCTGTTTTCCCTAGAGCGTCAGAGGCTGAGGGGTGACCTTGTAAAGGTTTATATAATCATTAGCGGCATGGATAGGATAAATCGACAACCTCTTTTCCCTGGGGTTGGGGAAGTCCAAAACTAGACGGCATAGACTTAAAGTGAGTGGGGAATGGTTTAAAAGGGACCCATTGGGTCCTTTTCATGCAGAGGTTGAATGGAATGAGCGTCCAGAGGAAATGGTGGAGGCTGGTACAATTACAACATTTAAAAAGCATCCGGATGGGTATATGAATAGGAATGGTTTAGAGGGATATAGGCCAAGTGCTGGCAAATGGGACTAGATTTATCTAGGATATCTGGTCATCATGAATGGACCGAAGGGTCTGTTTGCATGCTGGACATCTCTCTGACTTTCTGACTTGGCATTGTCCATGTCCTCCAGGGGCTGGGACAATTCTGTTAGTAGTGTGAGATAAGGAGCATAATGCAGAAAGAGTTACTAAAGAGATGTAGCTGCATTGCAGGAGGTCTAGTGGTCCAAAGCCCCAGAGATATAATTTTGGACTGTTGATCCAGAGAGCAGGTAATGTTCTGAGGACCTGTATTCAACTCCTGCCACAGCCGATGATGGAATTTGATTTCAATCAACATCTGGAATTAGGATTCTAATGGCCATGAATCCATTGTCGATTGTTGGAAAATATCCATCTGCTTTACTAATGTCCTTGAGGGAAGGAAATCTGCCTTCCTTACTGGGTCTGGCCGACATGTGACTTCAGACCCACAGCAATGTGCTTGACTCTTAACTGGTCTCTGGGCAATTAGGGATGAGCAATAAGCCCTGACCTAGCCAGCGATGCTGACATCCTGTGAATAAATTTTTAAAAACTCATAAAATATTCAGTACATTTTCATCCCATTCATTGGACTCAGTGTCGATTAAAAGCAGATGGATGAGTAATTCTGCCAGTTTACCACTCAGCCATTGAAGATAAAAAAAATTCATTGCTTACATACAAGAGATAAACACAGATTTTGTTGTCAAGAAGCATTATGCTTTAATGTTAAAATAAATTAATTAGATTTTTAATAACTATTCTGTAACATTAAAGTATTTGGCTTTCTTCTTTTACACTTAATGAAAGTAATATTCAGCTAAACCCTACTGAATGCATTTTTCTAAATTAAAAATCAAAGTAATTCTAACTGGCTGCATTAGGTTTATGGTGCCAGACTCAGTTCAGCTACAACACTGATAAATAAGCCACAAAGTGTATCCTTACCAAATATGTTCTGTCTACAAAAATCAGACAACTCCAATCCTCACAATTACTACCCCATCAGCCTATTCTTAATCATCTGTAACCTGTTGATAAGTATTATTGATAGCACTATAAAGTGGCACTTACTCACCAATAACCTGCACATCTATGTTCAGTTCAAGCTCAGGGACAGTAATTCAGCTCTCAACCATCTTATAACCCTGGTTCAAATATGGATAGAAGTGCTGTACTCAAAAAATAAGGACAGAGTGACTATCCTTAACGTCTAGGCAGCAGTTGATTGAATGTAGCACCTAAGAGCCTGACCAAAATTGAAATCAATGGGAAACGGGGGAAATCACTTTATTAGCAGGGATCATACCAAACATAAATGTTATAAATGCTGGAAGCCAGTTGTGCCAGCAACATGACATAGCTGCAGGAGTTCCTCAAAGTAGAATCTTAAGCCCAACATCTTCAGCGACTTCATCAATGAGCTTCCCTCCCTCATAACGACAGAAGTGAGAATGTTCGCTGATGATTGTCCAGTGTTCCACATATTTAGAATTTCTCAAATACTGAAGCAAGTCTGTCTGCAGCAAGACTTGGATACTATTCAGACTAGGGCTCACACCATAAAACCAAGCAAAGACAATTTCCAAAAAACGGAAAGATGAACAACCTCCTTTTGACATAGAATAGATGCATCATTGTCAAAATCATCATTCAACATTCAGGGAATGACAAATGACAGGATATTAAACTGAACCAGATAAGTAAGTATTTTGACTACAACAGCAAGTGAGATGTTAGTTTTTCTGCGGTGATTCATCTTAAAAAAAAATCTGTCCATTATCAGGTAGTATGATGCCACACTGAGTTTGTGTTCAAGATAGACTGGTGAAGGAGAAGTAAAAATCAGCACCAGAGACCTGGGTTCAATTCCCACCTCAGGCAACTGACTGTGTGGAGTTTGCACATTCTTCCTGTGTCTGTGTGGGTTTCCTCTGGGTGCTCTGGTTTCTTCCCACAGTCGAAAAATGTGCTGGTTAGGTGAATTGGCCATGCTAAATTGCCTGTAGTGTTAGGGGAATGGGTGGGTTGCGCTTTTGCAGGTTGGTGTGGATTTGTTGGGCTGAAGGGCCTGTTTCCACACTGTAAGGATCTATCATAAAGATTAATTAATAGATATTTTAGACTGAAAGATGTCACTCAGATTACTTAGTTTTATTACATTTACTTTATATGTTTTCCTTGTCTCCCTTCCTTGTCTCCCTTACTTTTCCCTAAGTCATTGACTGGATGTACCTGCTTCGGTTATTGGATGAGGAAAATCTATGAGTTGGTATTGAAACATGTGTGGTAAAGTCATTGATCTTGCTTGTTTTCTGCTGGCTTCCTATAGATCAGAGATTCAAATAATCTGGATGAAGGAACTGAGCAGTGATGTAACTACAGGAGTACATGAGAATTATGAGATGGTTTTTCGTCTTCCGTTCCATTATTTGTTGTTAATTTCACTAAGAACAAATGAAGGAATTCATCCATGCATTGTTGCTCTTCATTTGAATAAGCTTGTTCCCTTACAGTATTGAGGTTTTCTTTTCAAAGATGTTAATATACATATTAGGTTAGGAACAAGTTAACTTGTTGCTTGGTATGTTTTCCAGACTATAGCGTATCTTCGATAAGTTACATCTTTTCCAAGTATGAGTACAATATTGGTGGATGGTTGAATGATTTGTCTTTACTGATGTGGGGTTTGGAGTTACACCACACATGATACTGTAGTCAATGTTCCCTTTGAGAACACACAGCTGCTGTAGGGTTCCTTTGAGGTTCTGTGCAAATCAATGCCAACACCTTGACTTCAGGTTTCACCCTTTTTGAAGAACAATCCTGTATTAGCTGTCGTCCAATCATCTGGTATCTCTTCTGTGTCCAGAGAGGGTTTGGAAATTAATGTCAGAGCCTCCGCAATCTCTTTTCTTGCCTCCCACAGAATCTTTGGATGTATCTCATTGAGGCCTGGGCACCTATCCAATTTTAAGCTTTCAAAAGTTGCTAATATCTCATCTCTCAATTGTAATATATTCACGTGTATCACAATCCTTTTGTTGATCTTATTCACATTGTTCTTCTCTATTGTGAACACAGGCATGTATTTATTTAAAATTTCATCTCCATCTTCCAGCTCCATCCACAGTTTGCCACTTAGGTCCCTAATAAGCTCACTATTTCCCTGGTTACCCCCTTGCCCTTTATATAGTTCTAAAATGCCTTTTGATTTTCCCTTATGTTATTGGGCAGTGATTTTTCATGTCGCCCCCCCCTTAGCTTTCCTAATTTCTTTTTCAAGTAACCACCTGCACCTTCTAGACACCTCTAGGGCTTCCATTGTTCTAGGCCCTCAGTATCGATAATAAGTTTTTATTTTTAAGTTTATCTAATCCTGCACATATCTCGATATTTCAAATACAGTTTTTTTGTTGTGTTTTTTAAAATATTGTGGATTGAAATGAGAAAGAACTGTTTTAAAACCAGGGGTTTACAAGGATTGCTGTACGTTTTGAAAAGCAAATAACCTGACGCTCATATGAACATAGAAACTAGGAGCAGGAGGAGGCACTTCTGTTCCTGGAGCCCTCTCCACCATTCAATACAATCATGACTGATCTCATCTCAACCTCAACGCCACTTTCCTGCCTCCTCCTTAAATATATTCAATGTCCCAGCATCAACCACACACTAGGGAATGAAATCCACACATTCATGACCCTTGAAAGAAGTCATTCTTACTCAGCTCTTTTTAAAATCTGCTACCCTATATTCTAAAACTATAACTGCTTGCTCTAGATTGCTGCTTTCTCCCCACCCTCACCCTCCTCTAGCTTATCTCTCCACGCTTCAGGCTCTCTGCCTTTATTCCTGATGAAGGGCTTTTGCCCGAAATGTCGATTTTGCTGCTCCTCGGATGCTGTCTGAACTGCTGTGCCCTTCCAGCACCACTAATCCAGTATATGAGGAAATGTCTACTTTGTCAATCTCTTTGGCAGAAAGTCATAGAGTCATGTACAGCATGGAAACAGATCCTTCGGTCCAACCTGTCCATGCCGACCGGATATCCCAACCCAATCTAGTCCCACCTGCCAGCACCTGGCCCATATCCCTCCAAATCCTTCCTATTCATATACCCATCCAAATGCCCCTTAAATGTTGCCTCCACCACTTCATCTGGCAGTTCATTCCATACACGTACCACCTTCTGTGTGAAAAAGTTGCCCCTTAGGTCTCATTTATATCTTTCTCCTCTCACCCTAAACCTATGCCCTCTAGTTCTGGACTCCCTGATCCCAGGGAAAAGACTTTGTCTATTTACTCTATCCACGCCCCTCATAATTTTGTAAACCGCTATAAGGTCACCCCTCAGCCTCCGACACTCCAGGGAAAACAGCCCCAGCCTGTTCAGTCTCTCCCTATAGCTCCAATCTTCCAACCCTGGTAACATCCTTGTAAATCTTTTCTGCATCTTAAGTGTCTGAATTCAGTCTCCTTTCATACTTTTAAATTTCACAAAGTACAGGCATAAACTGCTCAACCTTTCTCCATAAGGCAAACTCCTTATTTCTGGCACCAATCTCGTGAACCTCCTCTGACCTATCTCCAATGTAACTATAATCCTCTTCAAGTAATTGCACAAAATTGCATACAATACTCTAGTTGTGATCTCACTGATGATTTGTACAGTTGCAGTAACACTTTCCTACTTTTACACTCTATCCTGTGAGCAACAAATGCCATATTAGGAGGCATTGCTTAAACAGATATTTGAACAATGAATAACTAAAATATTTACTGAGAAAATAGAACTGAGCGATTGTTTAAAGATAGAGCATATCTTGGCAACAATAGATTGATTGGTTTAGAAACTATTGACCAGTTACCAATGACCAAAGCTTTTTGCCGGCTGGGAATAAAATGCAGACAGAAGTGATCAGATCTCCATCAGCCGGAGTTCTATCTCCATTCTCTGCAATAAATTGCTTTAAGCCTGCAGAAAACTAATTTATCTTTCCTTCAGCAGTTGCTGTAAACTGTAACTTCACCTGATTATTCAGAGACCTTGGAAAAAGAGTCACCCTATGCCTCTTGCAAACTCCTGGAAGCATTTGGGAAGGGAAGGCTAAGAAGATACCTTCTGCTTGGAAACTTGGTGGAGCAAGGTTCATCTGAGATAATCAAGAGGGCTTTGGATGATTATTCTGATAGAAATAGTGTGCAAAGATCTGGGGAAAAAGGAGGAGATTGGCACTAGGTCATGATGCTCTTTGAAGAGCTGTTATAGACATGATGGACTAAATGAGCTTCTTCTCCTTATACTGAAACAATTCTGTGATTCTGTGATCAGCAAAAAATACCTACGCAGCAGATCCCAGCTGGCAAAAAGCTTTGGTCATTGATGACTGGTCAATAGTTTCTAAACCAATCAATCTATTGTTGCCAACAAATGCTTTATCTTTAAACAATCGTTCAGTTCTGTTTCCTCTGCAAACATTTCAGTTATTCATTGTTCAAACCATTTTCCCAGTTTTCCTCCTTCTGTGATTGTGTTTCCCTGTCTACTTTATTGAAACGTATCGGATTCACAAGGGATTTGATAAGGTCAATGCTGAGAGGATGTTTCCTCTCACGGGAGAGTCTAGGACCTGAAGACATTGTGTCAGAAGAAAGGGGCACAAATTTAAGACTGAAGTGAAGAGCAATTTCTTCTATCAGAGGATTGTGATTCTTTGGAACTCCTTGCCACAAAGAGCTTCAGTGGGAGAGGCTTTGTGGATATTTATATTTGAGGTAGATCTGTAGGGCAATCAAGAGTTATGGGGAAATGGCAGGAAAGTGGACATGAAGAATATCGGATTAGCCATGATCCTACTGAATGGTGGTGAAAGTTTGAGGGGAAGAATGGCCTACTCCTGCTTCTATTTCTTATGGTTTAATGGTGTTATCACCATTCCAACTGGGAACTACGTCAGTGTAGATTCACCGTTACTGTGTCAAAATCCTGGAGCTACATCCTTTACATACTTTCATAGCTCCTTGAAAGTGGAGTCACAGGTAGATAGGATAGTGAAGAAGGCGTTTGGTATGCTTTGCTTTATTGGTCAGAGTATTGAGTACAGGAGTTGGGAGGTCATGCTACGGCTGTACAGGACATTGGTTAGGCCACTGTTGGAATATTGCATGCAATTCTGGTCTCCTTCCTATTGGAAAGATGTTGTGAAACTTGAAAGGGTTCAGAAAAGATTTGCAAGGATGTTGCCAG
>NC_057711.1:72518716-72531346 GCF_004010195.1 Chiloscyllium plagiosum
TGCGTGTGTCTGTGTGTATGTGTAAGAGAGTGTGTGTGTATGCCTGTGTGTCTGTCTCTGTGTGTCTGTGTCTGTGTATGTGTCTGTGTGTGTGTCTTTGTGTCTATGTATGTGTGAGAGAGTGTGTGTGTGTGTGCGCAGCCAGCATTTGACTATAAGCTGATATTACACCAGTTTGAGCAAAACCGTTGCTTTTTTCTTGGAAGCCTTATTTATGTTAATGAAACTATATGGGAAGAAAGATGTTAAAAAGAGATTAAAAAATTAAAACAAAGACATTTAATTATAAAGAACATAACCAGTGAAGTATGAAAAAACTATCACTGCTGTTTGAAATATTAGGACCATTATTGTCCTTTTTTTGGCTTAATGTTTTAAAATTGCTCTATAATACTTGAATTCTAGTTGTCACATTCAATGGTTATTCTGGCATATGAAATTTGAATTGCTCCAAAACACACAAAGTTCTGGGTTTTTTTGGTGCTCCATATAATCTGCATGAATTGTTGCTGCTGAACTGATTTCAAATGTAAATTGTTACCATTTCCTTTATTACACATAGGCACCAATTGGATAAGTGCCAGTGATGTGTGTCAATGGACTGAACAGCCAGTCACTCCATTATGCCTGCTGCACCACATCTCAGTAACATCCCATACGTCTACTGCTTTCTATCAAATGTGTTTGAGATATCGTACCCAATGATCTGCCACTTGTATGAGTGATCATAAGACCATAAGACGTGAGAGCAGAAGTAGGCCATTCAGCCCATTGAGAAAGCTCTACCATTTAATGAGATCATGGTTGATCTGATAACTCTCAATTTCATTCTTTTTCCCATAGCCTAGAACTAATTCCCCTTCAATTATTCGGGCCTAATGTCATTGGAAATTCCAGGGCCAGCTCATTTCAGTCTTGCTGGAGGGGGCACAGACACATTGTCACCTGTCATCTGGCAATGTGATGTCAACAAATGAAGCATTTACAGCTGCAGAATCCTATATTCTCATGCCAGCAATCAGTAAGCCAAAATCTGAATCAAAATCTGCAAGGAAGATGAGAGTAAAGTATTTTTCAGGTAAAGATATAAATATGGTTCTGACTGAAATTAGGCACAGGGAGATCTTTGTAATAGTGAGTATACAAAATGAGGACCCTGCCAATAAAACAACAAGAAGGACCATTTGGATGGAGGCAACATAAGTAATGAGCAGCAAGATCCCAGAAATTATTCCAATACAAGTCAGGGTATGGGACCATCTTGGCATCTTGGGACAGTCGTGATCAGGAACTATCTAGAGATGGTCTACCAGTGTCAATTCAGACAGCCATCTGAACCTGCTCTCAAACAATCATTTGCAAAGCCACATACCTGAAACAGCTACCATTTCTGTGGAAGAGATCCCCTTCTACCCTAATAGCCTTAACAATGTTGTGTTTTCCAAACATTTTCCAAAGTTTCACTCATCTATCCACGAGTAATTCAGTTTTGATGAGCTCTTGCTCCCAGCCACAGCGTTGCCTACTTCATCGATTAGGGTTCCGAGCCATACAATGTTGCGGGGACTTTCATTGCATCTCCTGCATCATGATTCCTCCATGCCATCATTAAGTGGATGGCAAATCCAGATGTGGCCTGATATCTGGCTAAATTCTATATGAACACAACACCATCTGAACAGCAGACACCAGTAGGGCTCAGAAAAAACGCCTTACTGAAGTCCATATAGATCATGTCAACCAATCTACCCTTGTCAATCCTCTGTTACTTTTTCAAAAAGCTCAATCAAGTTTGTGAGACATGATTTCCTACACACAGAGCCATGTTGACGATCCCTAATCTGTCCTTGCCTTTCCAAATACCTGTAAATCCTGTCCCTCAGGATTCCCTCCAACAACTTGCCCACCACCAACGTCAGGCTCACTGGTCTATAGTTCCCTGGCTTATCCTTACCCCCCTTCAATAATGGTACCACATTAGCCAACATCCAGACTTCTAACACCTCACCTGTGACTATCGATGATACAAATATCTCAGCAAGAGGCCCAGCAATCACTTCCCTAGCTTCCCACGGAGTTCTAGGGTACACCTGATCAGGTCCTAGGGATTTATTCACTTTCATTTGTTTCAAGGTATCCAGCACATCCTCCTCTGCAATATGAAAATCCTGCCTGCCTGAAGGTATATTGCCAGGACTTACAGGTTGTTAACTAAGCGGTTTGATCAAATGTGAAACCGTATTCTGTAGCAATCAAATTCTAGATTTTGGCTCAGTAGCAGGCACACTACCCACACCACCACAAGACCTCCCACAGCATCTATGCATGAAGATATATTAATTAAACACATGCAACTTTCAGCAATTAATTCATGTCCGTCACAACCTCACTATTACTGCAGGAACTCTACTATGAAAGGAATACAAACTGGAAAATAATTGTCAATTAAAACACCGGCAACTGACAATACAAGTATCCATTTGTCGATCTTGAAAAGATTGTACACCATTCCCAAAGATGACCAGCTACAGCAGGAAGGATAATGGTAAAATAAACCCTACAAACTCACCCAGCTAATGTGAAGAGGATGGAGTCATGTGAGGACTTGATGTGACAGATGCTTTGTGCTGACTGAATGCCATTGGTTAAAAATCTGAGCTGGTTATTCTTATACAAGACGCAAACTCTGAGGAGACAATTACTGGAGCTGATCAGGAAAGAAAACAACAGATAGCAGAAAACATCTTGTTGTTCTCATTCTCATCACTAAAGTAATCAGAATCAAGAAACATATTGGAGAGTGAGACAGGTCAATGCCAGAACATTTAGAATTTGGCATTTACCCATTCTGCCATAACCCATAACCACTTGGATCAGCCCAGATCCAGTCAGATCCAGATACGGTCTCGATGATGAATTGACATAGGTTGGATAATGAGGTACCTAAAGATGTCAGGGCTCAGCTGTTGAATATTCAGATAATAATCCAGAGATCCTATTATGTTCAGATTCATGTTGAGTTCAGAGGTATAAGATAAACACAGTACCACCATTACTGACTGAGTCTATTCCTTAAGGACAGATCTGTCAGACTAGGAGTTTGGCAGGTGGTGAGGAAACCAACAAGGAGAAAAAACCTATTTGATCCTGCTCTCCCCAATCTGCTTATCACACATGCATCAGTCTATATCAGTATTGATGGAAGTGCACATTGCACAGTCCTCATGGAGTCAAAGTCCCATCTTCACACTGAGGATACTATGTATTGTGATGTATTACGTTATTATCTGGATAAATGAAAGAGTCAGAACAGAGCTCAGTTCAAAACTAGGCACCCATGCGGAGCTGTGAGCTATCAACACATGGACTGCAGTTGTTCAAGAAGGCACACTCATACCACCTTCTCAAGTGCAATAATGGATGGGCTGCACATGCTAGCTTGAACAACAATGCCCATATTCCATGAGTTTCTTTTTTTAAAAACAGGAACAATGCTGAGGCTTCGGAAATTCCAGCCCTCTGATTAAGCTGATTACATCCGGGGTCTGCCCCACTGCTCAGAATGGAACAGCAGCTCCATGGATAGCCAATTAGGATCCTGTCTGAGGTCAAGTTGCTGAACAGATCTTGCTGCTGGCAAGTGAAGTCTCAGGATCAGCTCATTATCCCTTAGGGTCCCAAGTCTTCTTGTAAAATTCAGCCCATTCTGTTTTACGTATGCTCCACAGGATCATTAGCTTACTGTGATTCATTTGGAATGACATTTGTTCGATGCATTATTAATATATTGCTTATGATGAATAAAAGTGTTTATTTTAAAGTGTTAAACTAAAATAAATCTTTGTTGACATGATGCTCAAGCTTCCACTTTGGTTCTTATTTTCTGCAGTAATGGATCTATAAATAATGCCATTTTTGATATGCATCTAAAATAAACAGAGATGAAATGAGAACTTAATGACTACTCTGACCATTGTTCTCCAGAATTTAATTTGATGCAGCTCTACACAGCTCTACATGGTCTACAAGGAGTAGAAGACATTTCACAAAGACTTTGCTATCTTTTATAAAAAAGATAAATAAATTAAAATGCTTCACATACTTGAGTTTTGATGATTTTTGCCAAGGAAAGTTATATCTCAACCTGCTTCAATGTGGGGATGGGGAAAGTAAAAAAATTAATATACTGTATTAAAACTCTGGGGAATCATTATAATGTTTCTTTGAATGTTTTCAATTTTTTTCTCCAATTTTCTCTGCATGGCTATGGCTTGGATATCGGCCTGGATCTTGTCTTTCCCTCTGATACGTTAACAAAGTCTTCAAGAATAAGTTAAAAATAAGCTAAATCATCAATGACTGACTATGAAGACATCATGACCAAATATAGTCGTGCTTTGAGATAACATCCTGCTATTCACTCTTTTCAGCAATGGTTATGAATTCAAATCAAGGTATTTTTCATTTCATCCCAAAGGTTCTGAAGATATAGTAGAGACCTTTCTATTGTCCTTGTAGACAATCTGTTAACACAGATTGGTGATCAAACAAATGTCTTTCTGACTCTGCACTTGTCAATGCCACATTAGATAACTTCTGACAACTGAACTACTTGAGAACAAATTAAACTAATTGCAAACATTATATAAGGAATTCACAGATGAGAACTATGGGTATTTATTGTTTGTTTGCTCAGTTATCCTTCTGAGTAGTGAAAACATAATTTGTTCATGATAACTAAGAAATGTTGTCTATGTTTTCTATCATGCTTGTTCCTTTGGCAAAATGGCAACTGAGTGGTCAACAATGGCACATTCTAGACCATAGCATTGTTTTCAGTACATGCTTGTTATTTTGAATGTTTGAAATATTTATTATGAGAAAAACAAATCACTAGATATAAAAATAAATAAGCACACGAAGTAAATATTATTTCAATGTACAAGACCTGTCAACATATTTTTGACCTTGAGGTAATTTTCTCTGAGTAGAGACAACAGCAAAATAAATCTACACAGATCTAATGAAAAATGGGTTTTGTCAGCAACACAAGAGAGAGATATCTCTGAAGAATAACTTCACTCTTTAAATAAAACATCACTGAAACTATTTTCTCTTGCTCTGCTCAATTTAATGATGACCTCTATAAATTTTGTAGAGCAGCGGGCCTCTGCAGCTGCTTAGAAAGTGCAACTGTAGCACAATACCAGAGTAGTAATTAAAAACAGGATTCTTGCAGAAAATTACTCAGCCAGCTGCATGGCACTTCTCGCTGTTGGTTGCCTTTGTAAAATAAAACCATTTTGATTGTAATAATGACATGCAACAACTGTGAATGAACCAATCTTTCTGGCTTTGTGAAATGGTGGACTATTGCAGCAGAATTCAATAATATTACTGAGCCTTAATAGTGGCAACAACATAAGATGCTTGAACAGTATTACAGACAGTTCAGATGGTAGATCAATAGTGCTGCCAGACAACAAAGTCACTGCTTTGTAACATAAGAAAAACACAAGGCTGCATATGATTGAAATCTTTCTGTCTGTGATGACCCTAAAACATATGCAATTGAATGTTGAACCAAATAATATAGCATTAAGAGTAATGTACTATCATTTATTATTGAGAATATAATGTACAATTTATGGATTATATTAATCACGTTAGTTACTTCATTGCCAAATTTCTGCTACTCCCGATATAAACCCAATATTACTTTGACCTATTATATTCAAATATACATCAAGATCAATGTCACTCAGTATGTATTTTGTTCAAAACATATTATGCCTTTTATACCTGGTAATGTGTTAATTTAATGACTGTTGGTTAGAATTTTGTGCAGTTAAATCAATGGTAACAATAACAGCTAAAGGTGCACCCAATTACATCAAGCTATAAATGAATAAACATATTATCAAGATTAAAATCAACTCATGTAAAAAAAGAATGTTGAACACATGGATTTCTTTAAAGCAAGCCAGTTCAGTGAACCTTGTAAAAAACTCCACGAAGGGTCAGCAATCCCTTCTTACACTGAACATCAGGAGGCTTGCACATCCTTACACAAAGCTAACAGCAGCAGCCACTGTGACCTTTAATATGCAATGTTATTGTCGTACTGTTTTATAGGTTAGAGTAGCAATAAAAATGTTGGCTTAAGAAAGGAAAGCAAAACAATAGAAAGAAGATACTGGTATGTACTCAGAAATATCATCAAAGTGAATATTTTAGCTGTTATTTTTCATCATGCTCTTAACTTGCTGATATTGGGAAAAGAGGTGGTAGTTTGTCTCCAGTATCAGTGCTTTCCACCTATCTTTGTCTCCTCTGAGATTCTAAGTGCACGGTTGTGATGCTATTGCCTTATGCTGCTGGCTGTGTCTTCTTAATGCATAACAGTTATTACTTCTGGTTTGAACAGGTAGCACTTTACTAGGACTTTTCTTTACCCACTATTGGTATGCTGTATGTCTGTATTGAAGGTATTAAACTATCATATGATTATTTTATGGCAGGATTTGTATGAGTGTGAGGACTTAGAAGAATTTAATAAACCCAATTGAACCTGCATTAAAGGAGTAAAATTTATCTTGAGCACAAGTAATGATTAACAAATCTGCTATAGTTTTACATTCTGCCTGTCTCTGTTCGTGGACAAGAAAATAGGAAACTGTGTAAAATAGGCTGTTAGTTCACTATTGCATATTTTATACTTTTGCCTGAGACAGGCATCATCAGAGCTAACCAGTTAACCTAACGTGTCAAATACATTCATGAATCAGCTTTTCACAACAACCCTTAGTGTGAAAGCCTTAGGATTGTGGCACATTTGTATAAATGAGTCAACATATCATTCTAAGTTATCTTTCATAGCTTTTTGATAGGCTTTTTTAAAAATAGAATCCCCACAGTGTGGAAACAGGCCATTCAGCCCAACAGGGTCCACACCAACCCTCTGAAGAGTAACCCACTCAGACCCATCCCCATCCTCTATCCCTGCATTTCCCATGGCTAATGCACCTAACCTACACATCCCTGAACACCACAAGTAAATTTAGCATGGCCAATCCACCTAACGTACACATCTTTGGACTGTGGCAGGAAACTAGAACACCCGGCAGAAACCCACACAGACAGGGAGAACATGCACACTCCACACAGACTAAGGTCCCTGCCACTGGGAGGCAGCAGTGCTAACCTCTGCTGCTCTTCATTTAATGCTAATCATCTGGCACATTCAAATATGTGTATGGCCGAAGTTTCCACACCTTTTGCAAAATTTCATTTTCTGCAAGATTGATGGCAGATGACCCATGTTGATGCTTCTCGTGCAATCTCCCGCTCCTCAATTCATTAATTAAGCAACCAGACTTGTTGGCACACACATTATGCCATCATGTGGAAGACATGAGATGAGTATTTGCCAACGCCAGTTAGCTGTGACATTCATGTCGCTGATGCCACATTCTAGCCCCAGCTCCACAGCAATCTAGCTGCTGTAAGCCAGGGTCTGGCCTTCTCCCCCTGTGCTCCACCACTGCAAACCATCCACAAAGGGAGCTGCCACCTCGTTTCTCTAACAGGTCCTGGTGGACAAAATGGTTAAGAGGAAGGATGTTCTCCTTCCTCCTGACCGTTAAATGAGGCAACTCCAGCAGACCCTTTCAGTCTAGGTGGAGATAGGTACGCAGTCAGTGCTGTCTCCAGGGTGAAAAGAAATGCTCCACAGTTCCACAAGAAGGTTCTGCACCTCACAAGGGTAAATGCTACCATCTTCATTCTGCTACCTCACATTTGCAGGGCCACCCCTCACTAACTCTGCCATTGCACACACCTCCCACTAAGGCTTTTAGATTTCAACTCTCAGTATTGCATGTGGGTTGTCCACTCAGTGGCTCTCACCCATCTCATTCTTCCAAGCTACTAACTCTTCATACCCTCTGTGCTTCCTACTCACTTGCCAGGGACCCCTCACTACTCTCCTGCCCCGACCTTGCCAGTAATAACATTCCCATCCACTTCCATCGTTCTCAGTCTTGCCCAGAGGACCACAGCCTCACAGATGCTGGCCTTCAGCCAAATCAAATCACTCCAGGTGATATTTAGAATGCATTGGATACTGAAAAGGCTGTTGGCCGTGACAATAACAATGTTGAAGACAATGTGCTCCAGAACTTGATGCACCCCTGACCAAACAGATCTAGACCGGCTACAACAGCAACATTTACCTGACAGCATGGATGATTGCACACTATCTCCTGTACACAAAACGCTGGACAAACCCAACTCAGCGAATTATTGCTCCATCAGTCTATTATCAATTATCGTTAAAGTGATGAAAGGTGTTATCTACAGTGCTATCCGGCACCACTTACTGCGAAATAACTTGCTCAGTGTCACCGAGTTTGGGTTCTGCCAGGGCCACTCAGCTCCTGACCTCATTGCAGCCTTGGTACAAACATGGACAAAAAGAACTGAATCCTGGAGGTGAGGTGACAGAGTCTGCCCATGATATCAAGACAACTGTTGACTGAATGTGGCATCAAGAAGCTTTAGCAAAACTGAAATTGACTGGCACACAGGAAGATGGTTGTAGTTGTTGGAGGTCAGTCATCTCAGCTCCAAGACATCACTGCAAGATTTCCTCAGAGTAATGTCCTCAGCCCAACCATCTCCAGCTGCTTGATCAATGAGTTTCCCTCCATTATAAGTTCAAAAGTGGGGATGTTAATTGATGATTGCACAATGTTTAGCATCAATCACATTTCCTCAGATCCAGGTGCAGTCTCAAATGCAGCAAAACCTGGACAACATCAGGCTTGGGCTGAAAATTGGCAAATAACATTCATGCCGCACAAGTGCCAGGCTATGACTATCTCCAATAAGAGAGAATTGAACTTTTGCTCCTTGACAATCAATGGCATTACCATCACTGAATCCAAACTAACCACATTTTGGGGGTTATCACTGAATTCAGAAACTGAACTGGAATAAGTTGAGATGACAAGTAGCAAATAGCATTTGCACCACACGAATATCAGGGAATGACCATTTCCAGAGCAAGAGAGATTCTAAACATTGTCCCTTTACATTCAATAGTATTACCATCACGAGCTATATTAATGCTGTGCCTACAAGAATAATTCAGAGGCAAGGAGTTTGCAATGAGTAACTCATCTTCTGATTCTCCAGAGCCTATCCATCATCTACAAAGCACAAATCAGGAGTGTGATGCACTAATCTGGGTAGGTGCAGCTCTAACAACACTCAAGAAATTTGACACCAACCAGGACAAAGCAATCTGCTTGAATGGCATCACATCCATCAACACACAGTCCTTCCACCACTAGCATGCAGGAGCATCAGTTTATGCTGTCTACAAGATACACAAAAGAATTCATCAAGAGTATTCAGATTATACCTTCCAAGCCCATGATCACTAGCATCTGGAAGGACAAGGGCAAGAGATACATGGGAGCATCACAACCTGCAAGTTCCCCTCCAAGCCACTCACCATCCTGACTTGGAAATATATCGCCATTCATTCAGTGTCATTGGGTAAAAACATGGTGTTGTGGGTCTACCTACAGCACATGAACTGCAGCAGTTCAAGAAAGCAGCTTACTACTTTCCTCTTCAAGGCAAACTCGGGACTGACAATAAATGTTAGCCAGCCAGTAACACCAATATCCCGCGAATGAATAAAAACCACCTTAATCTCTCCCTTTATTTCATTGCACGAAAAATGTCATACAACTGAATTGAGGGAGTCAAGACTGCTGAGAGTCATAGAGTCATAAAGATGCACAGCATGGAAACAGATTCTTCGGTCCAACCTGTCCATGCCGACCAGATAAGCCAACCCAATCTAGTCCCACCTGCCAGCACCCGGCCCATATCCTTCCAAACCCTTCCTATACATATACCCATCCAAATGCCTCTTAAATGTTGCAATTGTACCAGCCTCCACCACTTCCTCTGACAGCTCATTCCATACACGTACCACCCTCTGTGTGAAAAAGTTGCCCCTTAGGTGTCTTTTATATCTTTCCCCTCTCACCCTAAACCTATGCCCTCTAGTTCTGGACACCATGGCCTCAGGGAAAAGCTGGTGAGCGTAATGTTTCTCATCCTGTAAGAGGAAAGGTGCTGGATTGGCTGAGGAAGAGGATGACTATGTGGGAATGTCATATACCTCACAATTATATTTCATTGTGCGATTCATGCCAGAAATAATTCATTTTTAATCGTAACAGACACTTATCCCTTTCTCACAACTAATTCCCTTCATTTCTTGTATGCAAGGGAGGCAAGATCCTGGCAGTATTATCACTAGATTGTTAATTCAGAGACCTGCATGATTTTCTGGGGACTTGAGTTTGAATTCTATGGGGTCTTATGGTGGAATTTGAATTCAATTTTAAAAATCTGGAATTAAGTTTAATGACACCTATGAAAGATTGCCGATTATTATGAAAACCCATTTGGTTCACCCATGTCTTTTAGGGGAGGAAATCTGCCATCTTTACCTGGTCTGACCTTCATGTGGCTCCAACAGCAATGTGGTTGACTCTTAACTGCCCTCGAGGAGATTAGGGGTGGGTGATAAATGCAGGCCAAGTCAGGGACACCCACACAGAAAAATAACAAAAAAACTGATTAAAGCAAGGCACAGGTGGGAGGCAGAAATCTGGAAAAGAAGAAGGGAGCACTGGAGACCCTCAGCTCCAACTCCACTCTGCAGAGGACATTGCCCTAGCCTCAGAGGATGCAATGGCAGGACATTCACCTGCACCTTCAGAGGGCAGAGACTCCCACCTTGGATAGTATTGCTTTGAAATTAGATTCAGGAGTGTGATCTGGTGAACATGTCTCCACAGCTTTTCAAAGAAGAAATACCCAGCTCGCTGGCACTCAGAGAACTGCCAGAAACCAGGCATCCACTGAACCCTAAATGGGAGATGATCCTATGGATTTGGCCATTAATGACTTCAATAAAATTCACAGAGATGGTCAGGAACAGCAGTCAGAATTGTCAAAGACAGTTGGTAAACTGAATCATGTGTTGCAGGAATATACAACAGGAACAGGATTTACATTGGCTCTGGCATTATGTACCTGGCTGCCTCTAGGTGGAGGCTGGCTTTTGCCATGGAGAGCCAGGCCTAGTACACTCAGTGTCTGCTGGATATCTGCATGGGCATGCACACTGTTACTATGGCCATTGGTCTCATTGAGGAGGGAGGGGGCTATTGCAAGGGATTCTAATCTCAGTCCATCTGCTCCTTCCTCTGAAGGAGACCTGGTGATGCCAACAGGCACCTAAACAAAGGAGGAGCCACTCCCAGGACTCTTAGATGCTTCCTTTCATGACAATCAGGAGGACCGTCCACCTTTCCCCGACTTGTGATACAGGAACCTATGGGCAATGTATCAGTCACCAGAATGAGATGAATCAACTGTATTACTGTCATTCAAAATTGTAAGATATGCAATGAGAACTTCAAATCTCCATTCTCTCTCATAACTCAGTGGTGTGCAAAGAAAAGCTGCACAAAGCACTGCCTCTCTGAGGTTAAATGCTCTCCAACAAGAGGTCCAAACATTTCAGCAACATTTACCAATCTTTGCAAACTCTAAGTCATTAAAGCTGATGCTTCAGAGATGCTTTATGATTGCTTACAACCTGCTGGCCCCATTATGGGGGACATCAGTTGGATTCTATAAGCTGGTCGAAGCCTTAAAAGCAATCTAAGCTCAGTAACGTGTAGCACTGGTGTCAGTCTCACTGACTACTGCTGTCTCCAAAAAAGTGAGGAGGACCTTTAGGTGAAAATACTTCAAGATGGGATCAACTGAAGATACTACACTTACAATCATAGCAAAATATATATATAAACCTCAACACCAAAGTTCAAGGAGTACAAAAGTAATCAGGTGCGCATGTATTGTGGACTGGCCATGAGCTACATGCCATATCAGGCAGTTAGACAATGAAAGGATGTCCAAACTTAGCGCCTTCCTTCCAGACATAGGCCTCAATGAGGTTCTATCTGGCTCTTACTTGACAGTGCATAGTTCTATCAAGATCTCATAGATGTCCCTCCAGGTCATTATCCTCTCCTCATCTGTAGAGGATTACTCTCAATTCTCCATTTTGTCTGCACCCAAGACATCCTCTTTTTACTGGCTCTAGTCCTGAGGGGCATAGCCTGCAATGATGATACGGCGCACTTTTCTAGGAGTATTACACAGCCCCATCAGTGTGGTCCAGGGTTTCAAACCCCATCCTGAGGAGGCCTGTGACCAGTGGAGTGCCACAAGGATTGGTGTTGGATCCACTACTTTTAGTCATTTACATAAATGATTTGGATGTGAGCTTAAGAGGTATAGTTAGTAAGTTTGCTGATGACACCAAAATTAGAGGTGCAGTGTACGGCGAAGAATTTTACCTCAGATTACAATGGGATCTTGATCAGATGGGCCAATGGGCTAAGGAGTGGCAGATGGAGTTTAATTTAGATAAATGCGAGGTGCTGCATTTTGGGAAAGCAAATCTTAGCAGGACTTACACACTGAATGGTAAGGTCCTGGGGAGTGTTGCTGAACAAAGAGACCTTGGAG
>NC_057711.1:72531387-72598881 GCF_004010195.1 Chiloscyllium plagiosum
CCTGGAGCGTAGGAGGCTGAGGGGTGACCTTATAGAGGTTTACAAAATCATGTGGGGCATGGATAAGATAAGTAGACAAAGTCTTTTCCCTGGGGCAGGGGACTCCAGAACTAGAGGGCATAGATTTAGGGTGAGAGAGGAAAGATATAAAAGGGACCAAAGGGGTAACTTTTCCACAGTGGTGCATGTATGGAATGAGCTGGCAGAGGAAGTTGTGGAGACTGGTACAATTGCAACATTTAAAAGGAATCTGGATGAGTATATAAATAGGAAGGGTTTGGAGGGATATGGGCCGGGTGCTAGCAGGTTGGGTTGGGATATCTGGTCAGCATGGGTGAGTTGGACTGAACTGTAAATCTGTTTCCGTGCTGTACATCTCTCTGACTCCAGAACTACAGAATGGTCCATTATAGCCCTGATGGAACCATGAGCAGCATTGTATCATCATTCTGCCTTAATTTGAGAGTTTCATAGAATTATAATCAGCCTTGTTTAAAGGAGTAGAACTTGTCTCCCAGTAGCCACCCCTGCATTGTTCGAGAATCCTGGGAGGCATGAACCTGTGTGTTGCCATTATGTACATATCTTGGCAGCTTTCAGGGTATTTGGTGCACACCTTCTGAATCAATAGTTACAGATGTTACGGAGTAAACCGAACCCCCTCAATATATATTCAGAAGATAGTCAAGAGCCAAACATTTTCTTATTTTCAAGATACGTGTCAGATATTGCTTTCCAGATGCAATTGAATTGGTCAAACTACTCAACGTTAAGCAAAACACACTTTATTAATACACTATAGTTAAAATACAACAAAAAGGCAGAAATTGGAATAACGTAACTCTATTGGAAAACTTAACAGAATAAAAAGTTGGTTAACTACTAAACACTAACTGTTCCAATACAGTAATATCCCATAAACACACCTTTGGCAAAGGCAAATGCAATAAAATTGATTGTCTCACAGACAATTCTCCATTCCAGGAAGAAAAGCATCAAAAGAAAACTCTGAGAGAATAGAAGGGAGAGGTGTACTGC
The DNA here is from genome assembly GCF_004010195.1 of Chiloscyllium plagiosum. Classification (NCBI taxonomy): domain Eukaryota; kingdom Metazoa; phylum Chordata; class Chondrichthyes; order Orectolobiformes; family Hemiscylliidae; genus Chiloscyllium; species Chiloscyllium plagiosum. The sequence continues at coordinate 72,532,426 of NC_057711.1, forward strand.
AGTTTCCAAACCCAGCTAAAAGATCCCAGCTACAACTGCTACTGAGAAATTAAAACTAAAAATGCTGGCTGTGGGGGAGCTTGATCCACCTATTTAGGCTGCTTCTACTGTCCAACTCTTCAAAAAAAAACTGCAAGGTCTCACAAGCTGTTTACTTTACTGGATTCAAATAGACAGCTCATCGCTTCTATCTTAAAACCTCGCTTAGAAAAAAGGACAAAATACACCTCTTAAAGCCATAGTACTGCCACACAGATGAGCTGCATGTTGATGGAGTGGGAGCCTTTTCAATTGATGAACTCTGCAGGTTGGTGATAGAGTTTAGGGAAAGCTGCTTGGGTACAGTTTCTTGTGCCCTGTGTCTGAGAAAATCAACGATGTTGGAGAATCGCAGAGCCTGAGCTACTTGAATTTCCTTGTCATGGGGAAGATGATAATCTGGTGAAATATGGATAAAACGGCATCAGTGGCTTTCCAGCTCCATTTGCAGAGTGAGGATTAGTAGATGCTGCATAGGTCCTTAGATGCTTCTTGGGTTAAAATTCAGGGCATCAGGATAGGAGGACCACCCTTTTCTTTCTGAGCTTAGGTCCTGCTCTAACAGAGAGTATAGGCCTGTAGCGATGGTCCCAGATATCCTGAGTCTGCACCTACATTGTGTTTCTCAGAGCTACAGGTAATGATAAAGAGGTCAGGAGTGCTTCTCACCCATTGTTGAGTATTCAGCTGCATGTTCTCCCTCTGGAAGCTGTGTGGCAACCTTTGTTCTTGTTGGGCTTGACGATAATGCTCCAACTGCTGCCTTTTTTGATGTCTATTGGTCAGCAACAGAAATAGATATCCTCCCATCTCAGATGAGTGATCAGATAATTTATGAGGATTGTTGGAAATAGAACAGTACTCAGGAGCCCCCCATGTTCATCACAATTAAACCGAATGTTATGGCATCATACATTTTCTCATGGATGCTTCACATTCACAAGGAAGCTAACATCATGTTTCAATAAAGAGCTTGGAGCTCTGTAATCTTATGCAATCGTATGTTGTTGAGCCACAGTGTCAATGTGACATTGGATAACCTAAATGCAGACATTTTTCCATTGTGATACCAACTCTATCAAAACATTACTACCCATCCATGTCATAGAACATGTAGTTGCAGTTAACGATGAGAACCTGAAGCATTGTCTTTAAGCATAAGGAATGAAAAATGTTGCAGAATTGGCCGAGCCAGGTAAGAAATTTAAGTTTGCATTTGCATAGCTTTGCATCTGATTTGACAAAGGGTCAATTGATGCAACATATGTAATGCTCATAACTTATAGAGGTCATAATTTGTAATGGTCATTGTTACTATGATCTTTCAAAGGAATCCATTTGATGACAGAACAGTGGATACATCCTGATTGAGTTTGTTTGAAGAAGTGACAAAGAAAATTTGTGTAGGCAGAACTGTAGATGTTGGAGTCATCATTGCCTCCAGCAACAGACCTCCCTCCGCATCCTCCAGGTCTCCAGCATCTGCAGTCCTCACTTTCTCCAAGTTGATCTTAACCTACTGCGAATCCTCTTGCAAGGATGCCTACCTTGAAGAAGCTCTCCTCCTCCCTCTACAAGGATCTCAGTGAGTCCCTCTCTCACTGCACCCCCCAGGTCATCTCCTCTGCCCTGAAGCTCTTCAGCCACGTCCTGAAACAGACTCGCTACCACAGCCACATCTCTTTCCTCAGCACCTGCCTATGGAACCGACTGACCCCGCATGGACTCCGGACTGCATTCAGACCAACGCAATTTGGACCCAACCAGGACAACCAGTACCTGCAACAAATCCGAAGCTTCCAGCAATGGACTTCCCTCTGGATCCTCCATTCCTGAAGAAGGGCTTATGCCCGAAACATCGATTCTCCTGCTCCTCGGATGCTGCCTGGCCTGCTGTGTTTTTCCAGCACCATATTTTTCAGAACTTGTCTATGTGGTCTTCAGCACAGTGTTTGACAAGGTTCTGCATGGTAGACTGGTTAGCAAGGTTTTTTAGATTTTTTTAGATTAGATTACATTACAGTATGGAAACAGGCCCTTCGGCCCAACAAGTCCACACCGACCCGCCAAAGCGAAACCCACCCATACCCCCACATTTACCCCTTTCCTAGCACTAGGGGCAATTTAGTATGGCCAATTAACCTGGCCCTGCACATCTTTGGACTGTGGGAGGAAACCGGAGCACCCGGAGGAAACCCACGCAGACACGGGGAGAACGTGCAAACTCCACACAGTCAGTAGCCTGAGGCGGGATTTGAACCCAGGTCTCTGGTGCTGTGAGGCAGCAGTGCTGACCACTGTGCCACCGTGCCGCACTAACATGTAGTTATCATGTTTCAATTGAATATAATTAGCTAGAATAAAATGGAGGAGCCAAATTATAAGGCTTTCTCAAGTGGAAGAGAATTTTTAATCCATATCACCTCTGAGAAAGTCCACACTGACCCGCCGAAGCGCAACCCACCCATACCCCTACATTTACCCCTTACCTAACACTACGGGCAACTTAGCATGGCCAATTCACCTGAAATGTACATCTTTGGACGGTGGGAGGAAACCGGAGCACCGGAACGTGCAAACTCCACACAGTCAGTCGCCTGAGGCGGGAATTGAACCCCGGTCTCTGGCGCTGTGAGGCAGCAGTGCTAACCACTGTGCCACCGTGCCGCCCGGTGGTTAGATCACATGGAATCCCGGAAACTAGCCAATTGGATATGAAATTAGCTTGAAGGTAGGAGACAGAGGTTGGTGGTAGAGGATTGTTTCTCACACTGGAGACCTGTGACCAGTGGTGTACCATAAGGATTAGTGGCAGGTACACTGCTTGTTGTCATTTACATAAATGATTTGGATGTTAATATAGAAGGTGTGGTGAGTAAGTTTGCAGAAGACAGCAAAATTGATGGTGTAGTGGACAGAGAAAAAGATTATCTCAGAGTACAACAGGATTTTGATCAGATGGGTCAATGGGCTAAGGAGTGACAGATGGAATTTAATTTAGATAAATTAGAGGTGTTACATTTTGGAAAGGCAAATCAGTGTAGGACTTATACACTTAACAGTAAGGTCCTGGAGAGTATTGCTGAACAAGGAGACTGAGGATTGCAGGTTCATATTCTTTGAAAGTGGAGCTGCAAGTAGAGATGAAGAAGGCAATTGGTACTGTTGACTTCATTGGTCAGCGCATTGAGTATAGGAGTTGGGAGGTCATGGTGGGCCACTTTTGGAATATTACATTCAATTCTGGTCTCCCTGCTTTAGGAAAGATGCTGTTCAAAGGGTTCAGAAAAGTTTATACAAGGGCATTGTTGGGATTGGAGGGTTTGAGCTATAGGGAGCGGCTGAAAAGGCTGAGGGGTAACCTTTTAGAAGTTTATACAATCATGAGGGGCACAGATAAAATGAGTAGCCAAGGTCATTCTCGCAGGATGGGGGCGTCCAAAACTAGAGAGCATTGGTTTAAGGTTAAGAGAGGAAAGATTTAAAAGTGACCTGAAGGGCAACATTTTCATGCAGAGGACGGTGTGTCCATGGAATGAGCTACCTGAAGAGTTGTTGGAGGCTGGTAGAATTATAAAATTTAAAAAGAATCTGAAGATAAACATGGGTAGGAAGGGTTTGGAGAGATACAGGCCTAATGGAACTATATCAGCTTCAGATATTTGGTCGGCATGGGCAAGTTGGACCAGAGGGCCTGTTTCTGTGCTGTACAACTCTATGTATCTATGACATGATTAATACAATTGTTCCTAGCAGTGCCTCATGTGAAAATCATTGCAGTCTGCCCTGAAGAGAAAAGAATAGCAACTTACATGTCAAGCACTATATATGAAGTGGAAGCCATTTTGTCTCCTGATTGCCCAATTGAGTTTAATGTGCAGATGGCAATTTTTCAGCTTCATTGCCTTGTGTGTGACAGCTCTGCCTACACCTAATGATGATCTCCACATCCTTTATGATCCTTTATTTATCTCTCATGAGCCTTCAGCCTCCCCTGTTTCCCATCAGTGCCCCTATATCATTCCACACTAAGCCTCCAAGCCCTTGGCTTTGTGAATTACCACGCACTTGCTGTCCATTAACTCTCCTCATATTGTGAATAAGATAATAGTAAATTGTGGAAAATTCACTCCAAATCATGCCACAACTCCCCTTCTTCACCAAAGCTGTATGTGATCCCCCCATGCAACCTGACATTTTCCCGTTTCACTGTCCTTATTTCCTCAGCTATTCAGTCTACTGAACTCCGATCTCACTCTTGAGTATCCCATTTTCCCCAGGACTGCAAGGACATCCCCAAATAATGAGTTGCCCTTAGACTGACTTTGGAGGACAGCCCCACCTGAGCATGGATGAGAGTCACATTAGCAACCCAATAGATGAACCTGTGAATTCTGGACTAGTTGAACTCAACTTGCAAAAGTGTCAGTGGCCCAATTCCTAGGCTGCAATGGCATTGATGTTAGTCAAGAGTGTGGTGCTGGAAAAGCACAGCAGGTCAGGCAGCATCCGAGGAGCAAGAAAATCGACGTTTCGGACAAAAGCCCTTCATCAGGAATGAGGCTGGGGGCGGGTAGGGCTGAGGAAAGCGGTCTGCCAGTAAGCGTCCTGTCTCCCCAATGTAGAGGAGACCACATTGGGAGCAACGGATACAGTAGCACAGAGCACTTCAGAGAACATTTCTGGGACACCCGCACAAACCAACCCCCAATGCTCTGTGGCCGAAAACTTCAACTCCCCCTCCCACTCTGTAGAAGACATGCAGGTTCTGGGCCTCCTCCAACACCATTCCCTTACCATCCAATGTCTGGAGGAAGTACGCCTCATCTTCTGCCTTGGAACCCTCCAATCCCAGGGCATCAATGTGGACTTCACCAGTTTCTTCATTTCCCTCCCCCCCCACAATACCCTAGTTCCAACCTTCCAGCTCTCTCAGCATCATCCTCATGACCAGTCCCATCTGTCTATTTTCCTTCCCACCCATCTGCACCACATCCCTCTCTGACCTATCACCTTTACCCCCACCTCATCCACCTACTATGCTCTCAGCTACCTTCCCCCCTGCTCCACCTCCGTCCCATTTATCTCTCCACCTTGAGGCTCCCAGCCTCATTCCTGATGAAGGGCTTTTGTCTGAAAAGTCGGTTTTCCTGCTCCTCGGATGCTGCCTGACCTGCTGTGCTTTTCCAGCACCACACTCTCGACTCTAATCTCCAGCGTCTGCAGTCCTCACTTTCGCCCTCCAATGACATTGATCCTGGGACTCCAGTCAGGCCAAATGCCTGACTGATTATAGTCAATTCCCAGACAGAGATCAAATGAGTTCCTTGACTAAGTGTAGTGGCAAAACATTACTGATCATAGACCCCTTCACACCACTAAAGATGGTCCCCTTTGACTTTTAGACATAACTATTTGGTTGAAGTACATGCAGTGTGTTTGCTGTGTGAACTGTTGGCACATGCTGTACATGAGCCACTGACGTAGGTCATATAGCAAAATGCCTATCTCCTTAAATATTCAGTGCTCTGGGCAGTGACTACCTATTTAACAAACTGAATGGGCTTATCCTACTCATGGATCTATCTTCTCTACCTAACTAGGATTAATTATTAATCTTGGCATTTCTTCTCTCCAATCTAGGACATTATTATTTCACAGAAGCATGGGGCAGACATTTCCCAGCCTTGGAATGATGTGGGCATTGATGTGAATACTGGGAAACAACCATGAGGCTGAACACATGAGATACTTGACATTGAGAAAGAAAAAGTCAATTTTTTTCTCTTAAGATTTTAACAGCTGAATGAAAATCCTGCAACTGAGTGGCAAGGGAACTATCTGCATGTATTAACATTTCATTATTATCTAACCTTGCTTCATTCATTTGTAGGTTGTTTTTTTCCCAGGAACCAGAGAGAAACTGGACAGCACCAATTCCCAACATAAACCCACGGGTGGTTACCTGATGGCTGCGGCATGCCAGTGCCTTTTTGGGAGATCGGTATTGGTCAGTATTCCCAACTACCTCACGGGACATGGGCAGCAAACATCTTCACAGTCTGTTCATGAAGATTGGTGTTGGCAAAGGATCATTCTCACCATACTGTCATGGGAAATCTTGGACTAATGTATAATATAATTAAGCAATTCCATAATGCACTTTGGAGCTTATCAATGTCTTTCATTGTAATGCTGTTGCCAGGCCATTTGCACAAAGGGACAAACACTCATCTCAGGCATCAAAATAGGGTGTACCTTCAGCCTTTTGGCTTGCTTACGTAGGACGAACTCGGTGCTTAGTTTGATGCTCATGTCATCTCTGCCTTGACTTGCCCTGTGTTTTAATACAGACAGAAAGCTGGGCAGTCTGTCATATTTGCCGACAATGAATGATTCAAGGGGTGGATTTGTTATGTATGGGACCCTACTTAAATACCACACTTCCGGCATTTGGCAGCACCCTACACAGCAACACTCTTTATTGGCGTCAAGCAAATCAATCAATGAAGTGGCCACGCCTGAAAGTCTGAGAAGAGCATTTCTTAGTCAAGTCAAGGCAGAACATGTCAGTTAGGGGATTGGTCCATCCTCAGGTTTCCCAAATAAGTAAGTAAGAAATCCAGAAGGCAGAAGGGTTAGATGGGGTGAGTGAGAGCTTTGAGGGAAGATGATCCATGCAATATTGAGAGTTGCAATCCATGAGTCTTAGCGAGATACATGTGCAGTGGCAGAATTAGAGCTAATCAGAGAATTAGGTGGCCCGATGAGTTTGAGGAATCAGAGAGAAGTGGCACTTACCTTTGAGGAGCACAGAAAATCACTGACCTTCTTCCTTCACTGCTGTTTTTTACCCAGGATACAACACTAACCTGGAGAGCCATCTCAATCCAGGCTTGTTGAGACTGGTGGCTTAGCCTTCTTTGGTGATCAGTGATATAAAGCACAGCCCTTCTCTCTGTCGTCCCATCCCAACAGCACTGCCAGGTCCCTGACAACTAGGCAATTTCCCTTGAAGGGCCATGTCCTCAGTGATAAAAGTCGAGCCCTACTGTGCAAAGGGTAGATTTTGAAGTGGTACACAGCCAGGCTTGAAGTACGGCACCCGCATCTGAATGCCTTGGCAGTGATGAGCACTTCCACCTTTCCTGCCATGTGATTCATGAGAGGAATGTGCAATTAATTAATGAGGTGAAGAGTGAAAGATTGTGAGAGACAAGTTGTCATGAGCCATGATGGACTAAGTGCCATGAAAACGTGTTGCTCCAAATGGGAATATTCTGCTCATAGATTTTTATTCCTGAAAGCAAGAGAACTACAGAGAACAAATGAAAGCAAGTTCCTAATTCTCATTATAAATTAAATGTTACCTTGAATATGCTCAGTTTTCTGCAAAATGTCAGCCTTAATGTATATGCAGCTCCAGCCTGGCACAGAAAATTGTTCAAATATTCACCTTCATCGCATGCCACCTCACTCCCTGGTGTGTTGTAACCTGAAATAAACATTCTCATTCATTATTGCCTAATTAGACAAGTGCTTGTTTTTGCATCCTGAACCCAGGTCAGTGAGACAGGTTAGCTCATGAAGCCACTTAGAAATTCTGATGAGATGGCCTTATTGCCATTCTTCCCAGCATTCATTCTAATACTTTGATCAGTAATCACTATCACAACACACCAACTGTGTGGATAAAAGAGAAAAATGAATAAAAATCAAAATACCAATGAGATAAATTTATAAAGGCATGTACATGTAACGGTATGGAGTAACGCACTGCAGATTTGATGCACTATTCACTAAAATTTAGTTATATTTAGCTGATCCATGTTTAGCAAGCAGATAATCAAAGCATAGCAGAGTACTGTTCAGTCTTCATCCGTAATTTTTACAGTGAAATGAAGACAAAATGAAAATGCCATGGTTTGTGGAGATTACCTTATCTAGTCTTTGATCTTGCCATTTTAAGGACAAACTGTTTAAATAGCATGTTTGTCAAAAATAAATTAACAAGGGCAAGGCGTAACTAACATCTTTCCTGCTGTGAAGAATACAACTTTTACTTTTGTTGACAAATAAAATACAGTAAATTATACCACCACCACAAATCAGAGAATTTCAATACTGCGTTGCTCTGATTGTGTAATTAACCAGACAATAAAAAAACTGCTTTTTGCATTTCCTCTGCATCCAAGACAACTCCCTTTGTCGACTCCAGGTGCAAAATCTACAACTTGACAAAATGTTGTGGTACACCCTTTCTGGGCTACACTGCACAGATCTGCTGGAGTGTTCCAGGTATCAAAACCTCATCTTAAGTAGGCCATTGGTCTGTTCCAGAATGGCCTTGTAAAAGCATTGGCAGCATTCCAACTTCCTTCTGCATTAGTCAAAATATAATGAGCCATCTTTGTGAAACTGTAGTCAGTGTCTCCCAACAGTCATTGCTATATATGTTGAGGACATTGGAAAGGAGCAGAAAACTGTATGTCCCAGTATGTATCCATCATTGCAGCTCTTAGGATATCTTTCTCAAATTTCCAAAATCTGACATTGGTGCTCAGAGATAAGTTAAACATTAATGAACTGGAAGCCTTAATTTACATTGGATGTCAATAAGGAGCTTTGAGGTATGTAATCTCATCTGGATGAATGTTGCAGAATCAAAGTGCTAATGCTACAACGGGCGCATGAAATTCTGGTATTAATCCAACATTCCTCTCCTGGAAAATGCTACCCTTACAAATCATAGACCATGTCCTTGCATCCTTACAGTTCAGTATGTGAATGTAGCAGAACTACCTTCCAGCATCAGGTATGGAACATGATTGAGAAATGGTAAAATGCAGTAAGTTAGCACCTGATTACATTTTCTCATCTGACGTGCCAAGAATGCAATTAGTACACATTATGCAATATTCATGATTGCTTAAGGATATAGTTTTTAAGTATTCATTCTTGCAGAAAGAATGACCCATCAATGAATTGCAATTTAATAGCAGGTGAGGGGAAGTCCTGAATCAGTGAATGAATAATTAATGCAATTGTCCGTGACAGGTCTTCAAATTCAAAATATTATACATTATTCTTGAAGAGAAAAATAATAACTGACTTTATCCTCTCCACTTGACATGATGACCAATTTGGCTCAATATTATGCAGCTGACTTTGGATCAAAGATGGTAACATTTCAACTGACTTGGTAGGGTAGCTGAACTGAGAATCGCTCACCCCTGAAGGTGATGCTTCTCGTATTGTATTCCCAGGATTGGTTGCACTGACCATGGACCATTGCCCAGTTGGAAAAGATGCAAATTCCATGAGTCTGGTAGAAACAAGCGCTAATTGAGTGGCCAAATCTCTCGATTGAAATCAAGTGACCAATTGGCTGCCGGTGGTGACATGATCTGAGTGACCTCACTGAAGTCTAATCCCCTTTAATTTTCAGACGTGATCATTTACTTGAAGCACATGCCACATAAGCTTCTGGAACATGCTGTCAGGGTGACAATGATGTAACATGGTGCTGTGCAACCACACATCCACCCTTTTGACTGTTCCATGTTTTGAACAATGGCAAGCTGCTCCCCACTCACTAAAAAGTAATGCAAGCCATAAATACTGACAAGCTTGTAACTTAGTCATGATGAGCTTATGTGCTGAAAAGTGATGGATACCACAGACCTGGCAGCATCCAAGTAAGTGCAAAGTGAATGAGCTGTAACAGAGTAAGATGCATCATCTGTAGATACAGGAGATATGAGGGTATTCCTGTGGACAAAGTGGCCGAGCATTTGTATGCATGTGCTAAGTGTCTCTGTGCTGTGGTATGAAGTCCTGAAGGGCTGAAATGATGTGAGAGTTTTCAAAAGCAGCGATCCCAATGTGGTGAGGCTGGTGCTGACTTGTGAAGGTAAAGGGTGGATGAAGCTGGTACTGATGGAGTCTGCAGGGACATTGTGGTGTCGAAGAAAAGGAAGCAGTGAGCTGCTGTTACCAGGTAATCACTCTGATTTTCATATCGGAATTTATTGCTCTATGGGTATTGGTGTGTGGATACAGCAAAAAAGAACAATGAGATTTGCAATGTCCAATTTCCCTCTTCAGGTTAAAAATCAGCAAGTTCAGAATTTCACTAATGATTGGCAACTGCTTTACTTCCATGCAGTTGCACCTCATAATTAGCTAAATTCACCTCATTCCTCTGTAGCTCCCAACGTCTCCTTCCTGAGAAAATGGACAACACCAACTCTAACACATCATCACGGCTGCTTTCAGACCAACTCCTCACCATCTCAATCCTTCAGAACTTCACTTTGGAGCTCAGAAACACCTATGACTTAAATATTTCTACCAGGTTACTTTGCATACGGACAGACACACATCTACTACATCTATATAAGATACTTCTGTACAAACATCAAAACACGCATCTTTCGGCTCTAAGCTTGTTTCCTTACTGCTCACCCACTTTACCACTTAGCCGGAGGCTCTGATCATTTTATTTTTCTTTTTGAGCACACAGGGTCATTGGTGCTCAGTTACAGACTGGCTGCCTTTGTGGCTTGCATTGCTTTCCAGCCCTATGGCAACATGTGATAGTGGGGAACACTGAACTTTCAATTTTTTAGTCATGAGCTCTTTTATGTTGCTATGCTACATCAATGTCAGACCTGCAGCGTTGCCAGCAGTGTACATGGCAAACACACTGCATGTACTTGAAGTGAATGTGATGTGCAAAAGTCAAAGGGAACCAATCCTTTGTGAGGTGAAGGGTGTCTGCAGTCAGTTGGAGGTGGGGTTCTGCCACAGTCACTCAAGAGGTTCATCTAATGGCAATACAGGAGTTGTCCATGATCAGTCAAATAGGAGAAAGTGAGGACTGCAGATGCTGGAGATCAGAGCTGAAAAATGTGTTGCTGGAAAAGTGCAGCAGGTCAGGTAGCATCCAAGGAGCAGAAGAATCAACGTTTCAGGCATTTGTATGCATGTGCTAAGTGTCTGTGCTGTGGTATGAAGTCCTGAAGGGCTGAAATGATGTGAGAGTTTTCAAAAGCAGCGATCCCAATGTGGTGAGGCTGTTACTGACTTGTGAAGGCAAAGGGTGGATGAGGCTGAAGAAGGGCTTATGCCCGAAACGTCGATTCTCCTGCTCCTTGGATGCTGTCTGACCTGCTGCGCTTTTCCAGCAACACATTTTTCAGCCATGATCAGTCAAGTACTTGGTTCTGCCCATGTTTGGGGATCCATGACTGAGTATTAGGACCTCTAGAAAGGACATATTAAGAATTTTGTAAAGGGGCTTTACTAAAAGAGGATGAGGCTGAAAGATCATAGGGGCCACAGGGACAACAACAGAAGAGGGAACATGAAGATATGCAGAGATTCTTGGACCACAGGCAGAGCCTGCAAGTCATTCGCAGTGTGATAAAGTTGGAAACTTGCCATATGAGATCAGAAAGGTAAAAACAATGTATTCCTGATGAAGGGCTTTTGCCCGAAACGTCGATTTTACTGCTCCTCGGATACTGCCTGAACTGCCGCGCTTTTCCAGCACCACTAATCCAGAATGTGAGATCAGAAGTCAACTGTGCCACAACTTCACCAAATGGCTGGGAGCACATACAAAGTGAGTGAAGTAAATTACCATGGTTTTTTTCTACAGTGTGTAATTTTGGATTTTAAGGCAATTTCTGAGACCATGCATCCACAGGTTTGTGATGCCAACCAGCTGGCTTTAAGGTGCATTGTATTGGCAGATCATTCATTGTCCAAGAACTCGGATTAAATATTGGAAGATTTGGATTGAAATGCAATCATGAACAAATTTCCTTCCTTGTCTTTCATAGTCATGTGGCCTCTTCATGAGACACACATACTGCAGGCAGTCATCCTAAGAGCGCTTCAAGAAGGGCATCAAATTGACCAGATTGTTTGAACACAGAACAATGACCTCAAGATAGCATGAGCATTACATTGGAGCTGAATGCCTCTGGTGCTGACCTGTGTGCAGAGGTTTGCTTGGTGCTGCCAATGCTTGCATGAAAGCAGAGAGGAATTAATTGTAGCAGATGCACAAGAACCTCTGCATCTTAAGAATGTGTTAATACTAATGTTAATGGAGAGCAATTCAGTACAGCCCAGTACAATGAAGCTGACTGGGTTGGTTGGTCACTGATGTTTCTCCATCCCACTTGAGTGGTCTCCATCCCAACCCAATCTAGTCCCACCTGCCACCACCCGGCCCATATCCCTCCAAATCCTTCCTATTCACCTACCCATTCAAATTTGTACCAGCCTTCACCACATCCTCTGGCAGCTCATTCCATACATGTACCACCCTCTGCGTGAAAATGTTCCCCCTTAGGTCTCTTTTATATCTTTCCCCTCTCACCCTAAACCTATACCCTCTAGTTCTGGACTCCCCGATCCCAGGGAAAAGACTTTGCCTTTTTATCCTATTCATGCCCCTTATAATTTGTAAACTTCTTTAAGGTCACCCCTCAGCCTTCGACGCTCCAGGGAAAACAGCCCCAGCCTGTTCAGCCTCTCCCTGTAGCTCAAATCTTCCAACCCTGGCAACATCCTTGTAAATCTTTTCTGAACACTTTCAAGTTTCACAACATCTTTCTGATAGGAAGGAGACCAGAATTGCATGCAATATTCCAACAGTGGCCTAACCAATGTCTGGTACAGCCACAACATGACCTCCCAACTCCTGTACTCAATACTCTGACCAATAAAGGAAAGCATACCAAACGCCTTCTTCACTATCCTATCTACCTGTGACTCCACTTTCAAGGAGCTATGAACCTGCACTCCAAGGTCTCTTTGTTCAGCAACACTCCCTAGAACCTTATCATTAAGTGTATAAGTCCTGCTAAGATTTGCTTTCCCAAAATGCAGCACCTCGCATTTATCTGAACTACCTTTGAGCCAGTTCTGTATCCAAATCGCTAGTTCTCCCTGTATTCCATGAGATCTAACCTTGCTAGTCAGTCTCCCATGTGGAACCTTGTCGAACACCTTACTGAAGTCCATATAGATCACATCTACTGCTCTGCCCTCATCAATCTTCTTTGTTACTTCATCAAAAAACTCAATCAAGTTTGTGAGACATGATTTCCCACGCACAAAGCCATGTTGACTATCCTGAATCAGTCCTTGCCTTTCCAAATACATGTACATCCTGTCCCTCAGGATTCCCTCCAACAACTTGCGCACCACCCAGTTCAGGCTCACTGGTCTATAGTTCCCTGGCTTGTCCTTACCATCCTTCTTAAACAGTGGTATCATGTTTGCCAACCTCCAGTCTTCCGGCACCTCACCTGTGCCTATCGATGATACAAATATCTCAGCAACAGGCCCAGCAATCACTTCTCTAGCTTCCCACAGAGTTCTCAGGTACACCTAATCAGGTCCTGGGGATGTATCCCCCTTTAACCGTTTCAAGACATCCAGCACTTCCTCCTCTGTAATCTGGACATTTTGCAAGATGTCACCATCTATTTTCCTACAGTCTATATCTTCCATATCCTTTTCCACAGTATATACTGATGCAAAATATTCATTTATATCTCCCCCATTTTCTGTGGCTCCACACAAAGGCCGCCTTGCTGATCTTTGAGGGGCCCTATTCTCACCCAAGTTACCCTTTTGTCCTTAATATATTTGAAAACTCCTTTGGATTCTCCTTAATTCTATTTGCCAAAGCTATCTCATGTCCCCATTTTGCCCTCCTGATTTCCCTCTTAAATATACTCCTACTTTCTTTATACTCTTCTAAGGATCCACTCGATGTTTACTGTCTGTACCTGACATATGCTTCCTTCTCTTTCTTAACTAAACCCTTAATTTCTTTAGTCATCCAGCATTCCCTATAGCTACCAGCCTTCCCTTTCACCCTGACAGGAATATACTTTCTCTGGATTCTTGTTATCTAATTTCTGAAGGCTTCCCATTTTCCAGCTGTCCCTTTACCTGCGAACATCTGCCTCCAATCAGCTTTTGAAAGTTCTTGCCTAATACCGTCAAAATAGGCCTTTCTCCAATTTAGAACTTCAACTTTTAGATCTGGTCTATCCTTTTCCATCACTATTTTAAAATGAATAGAATCATGGTCGCTGGCCCCAAAGTGCTCCCCCACTGACACCTCAGTCACCTGCCCTGCCTTATTTCCCAAGAGTAGGTCAAGTTTTGCAACTTCTCCAGTAGGTACATCCACATACTGAATCAGAAAATTGTCTTGTACACACTTAAGAAATTCCTCTCCATCTAAACCTTTAACACTATGGCAGTCCCAGTCAACGTTTGGAAAGTTAAAATCCCCTACCATAACCACCCTATTATTCTTACAGATAGCTGAGATCTCCTTACAAGTTTGTTTCTCAATTTCCCTCTGAGTATTGGGGGGTCTAAAATACAATCCCAATAAGGTGATCATCCCTTTCTTATTTCTCAGTTCCATCCAAATAACTTCCCTGGATGTATTTCCGGGAATATCCTCCCTTAGCACAGCTGTAATGCTATCCTAAATCAAAAATGCCACACACCCTCCTCTTTTGCCTCCCTTTCTATCCTTCCTGTAGCATTTGTATCCTGGAATATTTACTGCCAGTCCTTCCCATCCCTGAGCCATGTTTCTGTAATTGCTATGATATCCCAGTCCTATGTTCCTAACCATGCGCTGAGTTCATCTGCCTTCCCTGTTAGGCCCCTTGCATTGAAATAAATGCAGTTTAATTTATTAGTCCTACCTTGTTCCTGCCTGCCCTGACTGTTTGACTCACTTCTGTTCTCAGCTGTACCTGTCTCAGATTGATCTCTTTCCTCACTATCTGCCTGGGTCCCACCTTACTAGTTTAAATCCTCCCAAGCAGTTCTAGCAAATTTCCCTGCCAGTATATTAGTCCCCTTCTAATTTAGGTACAATCCGTCCTTCTTGTGCAGGTCACTTCTACCCCAAAAAAGATTGCAATGATCCAAAAATGTGAATCCTTCTCCCATACACCAGCTCCTCAGCCGTGCATTCATCTGCTCTATCCTTCTATTCCCGTCCTCACTAGCTCGTAGCACTGGGAGTAATCCAGATATTACTACTCTTGAGGACATCTTTTTGTAATTTTTCATTCATGGGATGTGAACATTGCTGGCTGGGCAACATTTATTGCCTGCCCCCTAGATGCCTTTGAGAATGTGGCGTGAGCTCCTTTCTTGAAAGCTGCAGGCTCATGTCATGTAGCTAAGCCTCAGTACTGCTAGAGAAATTGGAGTAAGGGGCCTGATGTCTGCCATTACCCTTCCTCCCCTTCCTCTGCTGTCAGGCATGACTTTCTCAGCCTGGTGATGAGCTAATTTCTTCTGCCATGAAGCAGAGGGAGGGATTGAGTCTGATGGAAGTCGATGACTGAGCAGTTAGTGGTGATCTACAAGCAAGAGAGATGGTGAGGTGTTTCCATTGAATGTGAAGGAAGGGCAGGGAACAGATAAGGATAAAATTTTGGAAAATGAGATGGTTGGCTCCTTTTAAATGGACATCATGTATACAGCATTGGGAGCTGTAGTCCATAAGTCTTGGTAAGATATGTATAATGTATCGGAGGTGGAGCAGTGGTTATCCTGTGAGTGTGAGGTAAAGGTTTGTTGCCTCGGATGGTTTGTCGCCTCCCGGGTGCCAGGGTCCGAGACGTCTCGGACCGTGTCTTCAGAATCCTTAAGGGGGAGGGTTGCAGCCAGAAGTCATGGTGCACATTGGCACCAATGACATAGGTAGGAAGAGGGGTGGGGAGGTCATTCAGGAGCTCAGGGAGTTAGGCTGGAAGCTAAAAGCTAGGGCAGACAGAGTGGTCATCTCTGGGTTGTTGCCAGTGCCACGTGACAGTGAGGCAAGGAATAGGGAGAGAGTGCAGTTGAACACGTGACTGCAAAGGATGATGTAGGAGGGAAGGCTTCAGGTATTTGGACAAAAGGACTGCATTCTGGGGAAGGTGGGACCTGTACAAGCAGGACGGGTTGCACCTGAACCAGAAGGGCACCAATATCCTGGGAGCTAGGCTTGCTAGCACTCTTCGAGGGGGGTTTAAACTAATTTGGCAGGGGGATGGGATCCAGACTTGTAGTCCAGCAAGTAGGTTAGCTGTTTTTCAGGATGTCCAAGAATGTAGGGAGGCTGTGGAGAAGGTAGCACTGACAGGGAATACTTGCGGACACAGAGATGGGCTCAAGTGTGTATACTTCAACGCAAGGAGTATCAGAAATAAGGTGGGTGAACTTAAGACGTGGATCGGTACATGGGACTATGATGTTGTGGCCATCACGGAAACGTGGATAGAAGAGGGAGAGGAATGGTTGTTGGAGGTTCCTGGTTACAGATGCTTCAATAAGATTAGGGAGGGTGGTAAAAAAGGATTTCAACTTCCCAAATATTGATTGGAAGCTCTTTAGATCAAGTAGATTGGACGGGGTGGTGTTTGTGCAGTGTGTCCAGGAAGCTTTTCTAACTCAGTGTGTAGATTGTCCGACCAGAGGGGAGGCCATATTGGATTTGGTACTTGGTAACGAACCGGGATAAGTGATGGGCTTAGGACAGGAATTGTGGGTGAGCATTTTGGTGATGGTCACAATTCTGTGACTTTCACCTTGGTTATGCAGAGAGATGTTTCAATCTGGGTTGTAGCTAGACCCTTTAGAAAAGGTGGTGATGTTGGTTGAGGACATGGAGATTATTTGCTGAATGGTAATAGGTAGATGGACTCCAGTGATGTGAAGAAATGGGGATTGGCCAGAAGAGAGAGGGAATGCTGTAACAGGGCAGGTTTTACAATTGGGGGAAGGGTAAATACGATGCTGCAAGACAGGATCTGAGGAGCATAAATTGGGAGCACAGGCTGTCAGGGAAGGATGTCGTTGAAATGTGGGACTTTTTTCAAGGAACAGATACGACGTGTCCTTGTTATGTATGTACCTGTCAGGCAGGAAAGAGATGGTCGTGTGAGGGAACCTTGGTTGACAAGGGAGGTTGAATGTCTTGTAAGGAGGAAGAAGGAGGCTTACATAAGGTTGAGGAAACAAGATTCAGACAGAACGTTGGAGGGATACAGGATAGCCAGAAGGGAGCTGAAGAAAGGGATTAGAAGAGCTAAGAGAGGGCATGAAAAATCTTTGGCGGGTAGGATCAAGGATAACCCCAAGGCCTTTTGTGCGTATGTGAGAAACATGAGAATGACGAGAACGAGGGTAGGTCCGATCAAGGACAGTAGTGGGAGACTGTGTATTGAGTCGGAAGGAATAGGAGAATTCTTGAATGAGTACTTTTCTTCAGTATATACAAATGAGAGGGACCGTATTGTTGAAGAGGAGAGTATGAAACGGACTGGTAAGCTAGAGGAGATACATGTTAGGAAGGAAGATGTGTTGGGCATTTTGAAAAACTTGAGGATAGACAAGTCCCCCTGGCCTGACGGGATATATCCTAGGATTATGTGGGAAGCAAGAGAGGAAATTGCAGAACCGTTGGCAATGATCTTTTCATCTTCACTGTCAATGGGGGCGGTGCCAGGGGACTGGAGAGTGGCGAATGTTGTGCCCCTGTTCAAAAAAGGGAATAGGGATAACCCCGGGAATTACAGGCCAGTTAGTCTTACTTCGGTGGTAGGCAAAGTAATGGAATGGGTAGTGAGGGATAGGATTTATGAGTATCTTGAAAGACACTGCTTGATTAGGGACAGCCAGCACGGATTTGTGAGGGATAGGTCTTGCCTTACAAGTCTTATTGAATTCTTTGAGGAGGTGAGTACATGGATAGGTGCTTAAGCTAGGACAAATGTTCGGCACAACATAGTGGGCCGAAGGGCGCGTTCTGTGCTGTATTGTTCTAATCTAATCTAATCTAAAAAAAAAGGAAGGGAAACAGTGGCACTTGCCCTTAAGAAGTACAGAAGAGTTTTGACCTTCTTCCTTCATCGTTGGGCGTCCTGCTTCACTTAAGACACGATGCCAATCCTGACTGCAATCTGCGTCTAGGATGCCTACGCCTGGTGATGCAGTATGCTGCTAAAAGGATGAGTCTCCTCTTCACCACCTTGTCCACCAAGACCTCCAGCAACCTGCCCATGAAGCAGGGAGTGAGCTTTTCTTTCCCCTCAGTCATATGTTTGGTCATAATGGTCAAGCATTGCAGTGTGAGGGCTCCTGACTTGTAGCACCTGATATGGTGTTCAGTTTGACATTAAATATGACACCATTTGCAGAAAGTTCTGGCAGTGGCAAACATATTCCTTGAGAGAAAAGTCACTCCCAGCCATGGTGGGTCAGATGGCATGAATCTCCCTTGAAATAAGACTTTAACTGAATATGGGAATGCTCCTCACCAGATTATCAAATTCCTGCAGAAATCACTCTTTAATGTGAATCATTATGTTGATTTATAAAGTGTGTGCTATGATTACATCTCCAATCCTAAAAGATCATTTTGGCAGCATACTGTTTACACTTTATTCTATTAATTAATTCTCCCTGTTTCATGTTCCCTTTCATACTGCATCCAAGAGATGCTTAGTGCTGCAAGAGACCAGCACAAATCTATCCAAGGGGCTATATTTTCCACCCTAGTGATAATTCTAACAAAAAATATCACAGGGGTGAAAAGGGGGTACAGTAAAGTTGGAAAGCCCGAAAAGAATGCATGCGAATGTTTATCAATTCCTGTCCTAGTCATTCCTATTCAAAAATGAGTTCAGCAAATTAGCAAATAATGAAAAGACTTCTTATTTTTTGAATGAAAGTACAGCAAATATGTTAGATTTAAGCACAAGAGCTTTGAGCTCCTTTTGAGAGGAGAGGCTGTCTGTGTTGAATAAATAACAGTTCAGGAGAGACATTATTGAGATTGTCAGTGTTCTAAAAGAATGGATAGATATAACATAACTATTTCAGCGCTGAATAGGAAGTGTGCATGGTTAATCTAAATTGAACTATTTTAGGGAAAGAGGTATGAGTGTAAGGAATACAATGTGTGGAGACAGTGTAGTGAATGGTGTTAACAAATAATCATTGGCACAAGCAACAGTTAAGGGTTATAGAAATTGAAGCAGTGCAAGGATTCGATTTACATTTGTGGGATCAGTCAGCCAGGTTATATAGTCTCTTCATACTCTGTACACTCCAGTGTTTAAGCTCAGCAAAGAAGCTGTATTCTGATGTTGTCATCTAATTCATGAACACGTAAGGAGGATCATCTTTTTGTCAAGAAGTAGAGAAAGCCATTTCTTCAATCCACTTTTATGCTGTGGAATATTACAGGAAACGACAGCTTTGTCCTGCACTGTATGTTAAGAAGGAAACTAAGGTTTTACTTCACCGTGCAATCCATTCTTGTCTTGTCCTGATCACCAGCAGTCGTAACAACTATGTATGTGCATTTTATTGGCTTCTTCAGGCCTCAGGAATGTCCTTATGCAACCATCTGTGCACCTACCAACAATACTGCGAAGCACCTAAATATGAAGGGCTACTATTCCACCAATGCAAAAATGGATTGACCCTCCAATCAAAACATGTTGAACTTTTCTCGAGGAGTACAGATAATAGTTCTATGGTAATCAACTGTGGCACAGATCATTGTTGAACAAACATTGATACTGTTTTTCAATTCAAAATAGCAAAAGACCTCACAGTATGAATCCTAGAGTGTAAAGGAAATCAGGGAAGATTGTGCTGAACGTACAATAGTCAATGTAATATTGCTCCTCAAGAAGGCAGACAAGATAATTACAAATCAGAAAATCTAGAATTGGTACAAGGAATGTTTCTTGAACTTTGGTAAAATTAATTATAACTTTATTAAGGACAATAACCATTGTAAATGAAAAGTTATGTCTGCTAAGTCTGATCACATTCTTTATAAAGTTGCAGAATCGATTAAATAAATGAAATGCTGGGACTATTAAAAACATGAGCTTTCCCGTTGTATTAGATAAGGTGTTGCATAGGGATATTAGATGAAATGAAGGTGTTACACTTATGAAGATATGGCAGCATGGGCAGGAAACAGAATAAAAAACAATGACAAAAAGACCTGAGAAATGTAAATAGCAACATCACCAGGCATTCGCAGGACCATTGTTGTCAATGTGCATCAATAACCGAGACTGGGGTGGTGATATGTCACCAAAATTTGCAGACTTCACAAAAATAAATGTTTTAATTCTGAAGAAGATTTCAAGAAACACGATCAGATTAGTAGATTAAGGTGGCTGCTGCATTTCAGTTTGAATAAATGTGTAGTATTACAATTTAAAAGAATCAGAGATAAATTAAACACTCAGTGGCCAAACTTTAAAAGAAGAAGAAAACACAGGTTTAAGTGGTTCACTAAATGCATCTCGAAATGAATGGAAAAGCACAGGGCTTTCTTACAAATGTCTAGTCCTGCTCAATCCATTTTCCTTTACGCACATGATTTAATAAATTCAAGTTTAGGACCATCAAGTCTGCCCAGTTATTAAGCTGCAGAGAAAAAGCATCCGTTCTCAAAAGATACAAAGCAATACTGACGCAGACAGAACTCATCCTGGATATAAAGCGGCTGGAAATATACTATAATGGACAAAGAGCACACGTTCAACTGGTATTTCTGTGTACTTAGTATCCCTGTTTTGCTGCAAGTTACCATCTTACTCTATCAAAAAGGTGCTGTAAGAATTATAATTCACTAGTCTATGAAAGGCATTTTTGCACCTGGCCTCAACAATTTGTCAAATATATTGAACAATGTTTAACACATTAATATATTGCCATCTATGCTCATTCATTAGTAATATAAATGCTTATTCTGGGTTTTGCTGCATGGTTGATTCTTTTGTAATGTGCCAGCAATGAAATTCCATTGGTCGAAGCGACCCAGTTCAAAATGATGTTTGCCCATTGTCACTGATATTGCTTGAGTATGGCCAGGTGGACCCCACCAGATGTTCACTACTTAGATCATCCTACCTTCAACAGGGCAGAAAGAGAAGCACAGCTGTGGACTTGGTTGCCAATGTCCTGTTGTACAACAGAAGACAGGATCTTTCTAACCTTAAAGTCCTAGAGACCCTCTCCAAAACAAAAAAAAGGGCCACTTAACATGTTGGCAATCCTCAATTCCCGATTCAAGCTTCTTCTACTTGAGAATGGTTTAAGCGCAGTGCCCGCAACAAACTACTTAGATTGCTTTTGTCATGTACTAATATTAAGTGCTTTGTTTTATTTGCCCAGGATCACATTATTTGCATGTGGCTGTATGTACTTTCCTATCCTCCAAGTGATTGTTTACAAGCTTTTGTGCATTTAAAAATGTTAAGTATTATTTTTCTCCTCACACACTTGCCCTGGACCTTAACTAAACTGATGCCTCACTCACTTGATTCAATATATACAAAATTGTATGTGGAATGGAGATAACGTAGTAATTATAAAAATAGAACTTAACTCAGTTTCTATCTCATTACCGGCCTGATGTTTCTTAGTTGAGTTGATAAGATTTCCGGGGCGAGAGTTTTCAAAGCTGTGAAAGATATTTAGTTGATCTGCCTGGAGGTGGATGTCTCAAGTGATTTGAAAGTGGAACAGATTAGTTACTTGGCTGCCTGGCTGTCTACTTGGCAATTTTTTACAGGACTCTCTCTTTCCGTCACTCTGTAATGGAACTCCTGTCTTAAAGCCCTCATAGCTTATTACCATGTCAATACCAGAATTATGGATGTGAGAATTTCTAGGGGTCAGAACTTTAAGCAGAGGTGCTTGAACAGTCAGGAATGAATTCATATTTGCATGCAATGGAAGTGCTCACCTGATTTTATAGCTCTGAGACTGTCAATTGCCTCAGACCATGGTTTCCACCTCCACCTAGAAGGAAGTCTGGTCACTGAGGATTACTGGCTAATCATATGATTAATGGTTTATCAGTTCAAGTAGTATGTTTGAGGGTGACTGAGTGAAAATGCTTCAGGTAATAGTGAGAATGGTGGAACATGAGTTTTGGTGAGAGGTGAGGCAGAAATAGGGTGAGTGTGAAGTAACAGAGAAGAAAATGATGGCACTTGCCTTGGTGGAGAGGTCATTATCCTCCTTCCCGCGCTGCTGGGTATTTCTTTGTACTATGGAAAGCACGCTGACCAAGATGATAACCTCAGGCTTATCTGGCAGGGTCTTGTATTGTAGCCTCCTCTCCTGGTGCTGAGAGAGGAGGGTTTACCAGGATTTACCAGGACTTCCTGCATCCTTTCCTCAAAACATGGACCAATTTTGCCTTGTCTGCCACATCTGGCTCAAGTGTCACCAATAGTGATGGCCTTTCAAATACCGCACTAACACTAGGGATATAGAAATATCCTGGCAGTGGCAAATACTTCCACCTACAGCAGGTAGGAGAATTGGGATAGCCTTGGATGAGATGCGTGCCAAAGGAACACAGTATATAGTTAATGAGATGAGTTTGGGATGATACTGTGAGAAGGCCTTGCATAGAGAGACCCTTCAAGAAACTTGAAGAAAATGACACTGAGGCAAAAGTAGACATTGAGCCATTCCAAATTGATGCAGGAAGGCTAGTGCTGGGAGATAAGGAAATAGCTGAAGAACTTAATAAGTACTTTGTGTCAGTCTTCACAGTGGAAGACATGAGTAATATCCCAACAATTAAGGAGAGTCAGGGGGCTGAGTTGAGTATGGTAGCCATTACAAAAGAGAAAGTGCTAAAAAAGCTAAAAGGTCTAAAAATTGATAAATCTCCTGGCCCCGATGGGCTACATCCTAGAGTTCTGAGGGAGGTGGCTGAGGAAATAGCAGAGGCATTAGTTGTGATCTTTCAAAAATCACTGGAGTCAGGGAAAGTCCCAGAAGATTGGGAAATCACTGTTGTAATCCCCTTGTTCAAGAAAGGATCAAGAGAAAAGATGGAAAATTATAGGCCGATTAGCCTAATCTCGATTGTTGATAAAATTCTAGAACCCGACGTTAAGGATGAGATTTCTAAATTTTTTGAAGAGCAGAGTTGGATTCGAACAAGTTAGCGTGGATTTAATAAGGGGAGGTCATGCCTGACAAACCTGTTAGAATTCTTTGAAGATGTAACAAGGAGGTTAGACCAGGGAAACCCAGTGGATGTTATCTATCTAGATTTCCAAAAGACCTTTGATAAGGTGCTTCACGGGAAGCTGCTGAGTAAGGTGAGGGCTCATGGTGTTCGAGGTGAGCTATTGGCATGGATTGAGGATTGACTATCTGACAGAAGACAGAGAGTTGGGATAAAAGGTTTTTTTTCGGAATGGCAGCCAGTGACAAGTGGTGTCCCGCAGGGTTCAGTCTTGGTGTCGCAAATGTTCACTTTATATATTAATGAATGATGAAGGAACTGGGGGTATTCTTGCTAAGTTCGCTGAGAATACAAAGTTAGGTGGATAGGCAGGTAGTGTTGAGGAGGTGGGGAGGCTGCAGAAAGATTGAGACAGTTTAGGAGAGTGGTCCAGGAAATGGCTGATGAGATTCAACGCGGCAAATGCGAGGTCATGCACTTTGGACAAAAAAATATAGGCATGGACTATTTTCTAAATGGTGAGGAAATTCATGAGGCAAAAGTACAAAGGGATCTGGGAGTGCTAGTGCAGGATTCTCTAAATGTTAACTTGCAGGTTGAGTCCGTGATTAAGAAAGTGAATGTAATGTTGTCAGTTATCTCAAGAGGGTTGGAATATAAAAACAGCGAAGTGCTTCTGAGACTTTATAAAGCTCTAGTTAGGCCCCATTTAGAATAATGTGTCCCTGGAATGGTAGGCCTACCATATGATGAACGGCAGAGGATTCTGGCATTGTATTCATTAGAGTTTACAAGGTTGAGGGGTGATCTAATAGAAGCTTACAAGATAATGCGTGGCTTAGAAAGGGTGGACGCTGGGAAGTTGTTTGTGTTAGGCGGGGAGACTAGGACCCGTGACTTCACCCTTAGAATTAGAGGGGTCAATTTAGAATGAAAATGAGGAGGCATTTCTTCAGCCAGAAAGTGGCGGGCCTTTGGAATTCATTGCCACAGAGCACATTGGATGCCAGGATGTTAAATGTCTTCAAGGCAGAGATTAACAAATTCTTGATCTCACTAGGACTTAAGGGATACAGGAAGAGTGCGGGTAAGTGGAGTTGAAATACCTATCAGCCATGAAGAGGACTCAATGAGCCGAATGGTCTTACTTCCACTTCCATGTCTTATGACCTTATGGACACTTTGTTAATTTCTGGTAAGATTTAAAGTTCTTGTTCAGACAGATGTCTTGGATTTTATTAACAACACTATTTATATTGATATAATGTCACAGACATACATATGGTCTGTATTCAATGTTTATTAAACATAGAAACAGACTTGGCCATTCAACCAATAGCTGAGATAATCTTGGTGCCATGGATTTGTCTTTGACTACACTTCCCTGATGAACCATTACCATCACTAGCTCGCAAAGAGGAACACCGATTGTCCAACATGATAGACTCAGGGGAGTCCTTTCTTATCTGCCTGGCTTTCTTGGACTTCCTGATAGTCATCCATTCCTTTCCTGCCTGTAGGCTTCTCGTCTGTGGTGTGACCACCTTCTTATACATGCTTTCCACAAACTGATCTACCTCATTGATGCACAAGAATGACTTCAGCTATTACTAAAATTCAGAAACCTGGAGCTCAAACATGTGGAGGTGACATTTCCTACAAATGTGGTTGCCTGGGACACATGGTATATCCATGAATTCACACATACCACAGGATGTACAGTCCACTTTCCCCAGTTGATCTGCTACCCTTTAACTCTGAAAACGCTTTCTTACCCTTAGATTATGTATTAAGTTACTATAAAGCCTTACTAGCAACAACTTAAATTAATTTGTGTTAACTTTATTTTCCTTGGTTTACTTTAGTGTTATTTTACTTTGACTTGATTTAATTTTATCTCATTTGTGCTGGTATTCATTACTGAAATCTAAATAGCGATTTCTTCTTATAAATTACTTGTTTTTCTAGTTTTGATCTTTTTAAGGTCAGCCCCTAATTGCAGCATCTTGCTAACCAATATTCTGTGGCACCATTCTTGGTTTTTGTTTTCCTCACTCAGCCCAAGTAAAAGTGTTTCCCACAGTTTGCCTGCCTCAGCTCCCAGAGAGAGTGAAGACCCCAACCCTCGCTCCTCTCTATCCACTCCCTGAGTAAAAGTCTCCCACAGGTCTGGTTTTCTTTGTTCCCAGGAGGTAAGTGATGCTACTGTACATAACATGCAGATAACTGACTGGACAAACACACTACATAGGCTCTGTTGCTCTGAGAGAATGACTGGACGTGAGGAGGTTGCCTTTATATTTGAACGTTACTTGTTGTGATGTCATGCAGCCACCTTGAATAAATATTTCATCGTATTACTCTGCATTATGTATTCTTTTAATAAAAATGAGAGGTTTTGTTTAATATAAAATAAGTATTTGAATATAAACGCCATGGGATTTTTGCTTAGGTTCATAGAGTTTATAACATGCAAAGTGGTACCATATGCCTTTAGTTAGTCCAAGTCATCTTGAAACTCTCAGCTCTACATGCTATGTCTTTCAGGCAGAAATTAAGACACCAATAATAATATCAATTTTCACCTGTACCTGAAACAACAAACAGGAATAATAGGCGGCCAACTTTGTAGATGATTTAATAAATGATAAATGAAGTGTAATGGAACACCTGAATGTCTCAGACCTGTGACAGGACCCAGGAAAGTAAAACGCATTCTATCCATTGTATTTTTTGTGAATTATTTCATGTGGCAGGATTTATCAAAAGGAGTGCTGTGTCAATTCAAAGCACGTTAACATGTTGCAGAATAAAACATCCAGAAGTATATATCTGCAGTAGCCAACATGAGTTACGAGAAACATGTCCACAAGTCAGGCTGACCAGATAAGATATGAGTGACAACCTTATTATTAGGTTTTAGCTAGCTTCACAAATGGAAGAAGTAATCATTATCTCACTGAAAGCCAGAGTGTACTCTGCTTGTAATACTTGTATGTCTATAGAATTAAGAAATAATTGTAGCTATCACATTTATATTTATTGTAGTCCATGAAACTCAGCTGTGCACTTAATCAGCATAGCGTCATCTTTGTAAAATTATGATTGTTTTAACCATTGCCATTTCTCTACACAAGAGTTATAAATTGCATTAGATTCATCTTACTAACATAATCACTACTGAACAGCCTTGTCCTGTTTTTCAATTGCCTCATGGCCACACTGGGTAATTAATTACACAGAGAACTGGAAATCTCAGAAATTCACTTATAAATTATATTACCTTCAAAAAGGCCTTGTTTTAGTATAAGGGTCACTACAGAAATTGGGTGCAGTGAAATAAGTATTTAAAACACAGAAAGTAATGTATTTTGCAATCAGAAAGATGAGGAATAAGTACATTTAATTCCCCAAAATAAAAGAATAAAATTGATAGTAGAACAGAAAACCTTTGTGATATTTCCCTGAAATTTTAATAACATTTTCTGGAAGTGATAAGCTCAAAACAAAACAGTGAAATCCCACAGCAAATAATTAGTCAGCAATTGTAGAGTGATGCTGTAAATTAACAGTTCAGGTTCCATCGTCAGAGCAGGAAAGAATTACTGATGAACAACATTTATAAGAATCAGAATAGAACACAGTGCTCTTATGACACAGTCATAGAGTCCCACCCTGTGAGACAGGAGACCTGGGTTCAAGTTCCAGAAATATATAATAATATCCAAAAATATGTAGTAACATCTCTGAAAAGATTGAGTAGAAAATATCTGTACAAAGGGAAGAGGAAAAAAAACACAGGTATACACATGCATGTACATATGCACACGAACAAGGAATGAGAATGATTGTAAAAGTACTTAAATGGAATAGTGAAAATAACTTATGAAATTTGCAGACATAGTGGAGCTGTTTAGAAAAGTGATCATCTGAATTGTATTTGATCTGCTCATGGAAAAGAGGAGTGCACCATGACAGTAGGTACAAAATATGACAGCAGGACTTGTGAAATGCAAGTTCTGTTACCTTTCAGCAATAATACTGTCTTAGCAAGGGGGTTTCAGTATAACATTGAATTAGACCTGACAATGCAAAGACTTAAAAGAAGATAAATGAGCGGGGGAAAAGAGAGTACAAGTTGCCATGACCGATAGTCTCAGTGAAAACATCAGGACAACATAGACATTCTGGGGACAACTGGTATTTAATTGGGATCAAGAAGAGTGTCAGACACGAGGGAGGATGTTACCTGGCCAAAAGGTAGGCATGAAAGTGCTGGAATCTGTTATGTTCAGTAAAAATCAAAATTACTTATGGCCTACAGGAATTAGTTTATTGTTATTAATCACGTGCACTTTCTTAACTGCGCAGAGAGCAATGAGTGTTGCGTTGAAAGCATACATGTTGACTGAAATGAGAATGATTGAAAACATCTTTCCCACTCATATCAGAAGAAATCTGCAAACCATAGCTTGGCTTTTTATTACTGCTTCCATTATTTGCTCAGGCCAGGTGACAAGAAATCAAAATGTCACTTAGCTAAGGCCAAAGGTGATGCTGCTACTGCCCTAACACCTCATTCAACCACAACAGTTACTAATGTGTATCTTACTGCTGGCTAGTAATTATCTTGAGCATGTGTGATAAACCCATGTTAATCAGATCAGTCTGCCAGCATTTGGAATTCAGTCCCCAATGAAGTAAAATCTGATAAGGGGGAGAAGTAAAACTAAATTTGCAGTATTAAATGTTAGAAACCAATGCTGTCACTCAGGTACAAAAGGTTTTCAAGCCACTGTCTGATTCTTACATACTTCTATGAACTACTTATATGCGCAATGTTTATTCAGCATGTCAAGAAAATGAAATGAATGGTTTGAATCAGCAGAAAGATGAGAGGTGGACAGCATAAGCAAGAGAAAGACAGATTGAGAGAGCATAAATGAGCAGGGAGGAGAAGACCAGATAAAAAACGCAACACTTACTGGTTGCAGTCATCCTCACAGCAAATTACTCAGTGAGATTCTTTTAACTTTATGACTTATTCATAAACATTTACTGAACAAATTCAGGAAAGTTGACTGCATTCTATAGGTTATGCAGTAAAAACATTAATTTGTACTACCCTATTGTATCTCCTTTTTATAAATTGCAGTTTGATTTTGTTAATGTACAAAACCCCAAGCTCTGCTCCCTTCCAGTCGTAAATAGCATAGCATTTACTACTCCTTTAATGGTCAAAAAAATGCTCTGTAGATTGATGATAGAACGCTGTTTCTTCCCAAGAATTACTGCGATGAATATTCAAATAATGAGTAATGCACTTGACAGAACCAGCTCCCCAGAAGTTTGGCAAATGTTCAAACATGTGTGTAAATATCGCTGCAATGTTAAGCTTTGTATTTTGTTCCTGAATTTTAGCTCTGCTCAAAGCTGAATAAGATTGTCAAACCTGTAGAGGCAAATGTCATTGAAACAAAACTCTCTGATGTTAACATTAATTTTTCTGGAAAATTCTGAGGGATTTATGACCTTAACAAGAGTTACTAATTGTGTTTATTTTCTTAGACCAGCAGCATCATCGATACAATTACAGACATGCAGAAAGAACAGTTTACATATTTTTGGATGAATTATTGAGGTAATTATTATGAGCTGACATGATGGAATACTGAAATAGAACAAAACCACAAATTGCTGCAAATATGCAACAGAGCTATCAACCTTCCAACCAAGAAACAACAGACTAATGTTTTGGGGAGACAAGCTATAGATTAAACATTCCAAATCCTTTCTATCTGCAATTTTCACTGAAACTTTTCTTCCCAATATCCCTTCCACATTAATCTCCTACACTGCTCCAACACAATGTTCAGAGTGATGATAATGATTCTGTTAGTCAATTGCTTACAAGGGATAGTTATCAGAAAAAAAACATTGGTTGCAGTTATTCTCAGTTTCTTGCAAGAACCATTTTCTGTTAGGGATTCAGAATTGAAAAGTCATGTCATGTTTCATGGCATATCACATTGCATCACAGTTTAAATCATTTCACATTTGCAACAGTGTCAATGGTGCAGCGCATCTCTCAGTGTGATATGTATTATATCACATTCTACATTTTATTGCAGTTTGTTCTATGTTAAGTTTAAAATGTATCATGACATGCATTGCATCACTGCATCGTTGCATGTTATAGGTGCTGCCACACTATGCAATGTCATGTTTTCTGCAATAATGCATTATGTCATACCATGTTTCTCAATGCACAGTACACATCATGTCAAAGTTCTTGTCATGTTTGACATTTCAAGTCTTGCTTTACACCACATCATATTTCATATCATCATGTTTCACATTGTGCCACCTTTCAAATCGTAACACATTTAAAAACATGATGCATTAAATATAATTTCAAATTGCACATTTTTACATTTCACGTCATACATCAATTCCTACATCATATTATGTTCCAAATTTTCTTGGCTTGCTTTATGTAACATCATGTTTATACTATGTCATATTTCACATCTCATCATATTTTAATCATGTCATATTTTATGGCACATTACACTTCACATTGTATTATGTCTCATTGTTGCAGATTTCACATCAGATTTTAATTCCTGACCTAGTTCCTCCAGGTTACATTAAATCATGCCTCATTTTACATCATGACATGTTATCTGCTGTTACAATTTATGTGTTGTCAGTTTTATAAACTGCCATGATTTATGCCACACCATGAAAATCATGTTTTACACCATGCCAACTATTATGTCACATCATGTTTCATGCCATGTTCCACATTATGTCAAATTTCATGCCATATCATATTTCATTTCATGCAGCATCATCCTTGAAGCATGACAACCTTCTACATCCATATTAGGTGGGGTTTGCCCTTTTTTGTAAAGGTGTGGGGGCAAACGTGTAATATGGCAAAAAACATGGCACCTCCAGCCCCAATAAAACCTATCCAATCAGCTGCCAGTCAGCACACTAAGAGCTGATGGGTAAGTATGGGCATCTTTCTGGGCCTATCACAAGCCTCAACACTGGTGCCCTGGATTGCCAGAACCTGCTGGTCAACCAAACACTGGCATTTTCTGGGTCTTGAAGTCCAATGGTCCGTGCCTAATCCTCAGGAGATTCAGCAGGAAGAAAGTCAATGCGTTTTATACTCTTATTGCTAGGTAGGTGCCATGGGTGTCAAGACACATTTTGGTTCTCAGATATTAAACAACCTTTAAAAGCTGATGCCAGGGGTTCAGCTGAGATGACAGAGGGCAGAATACTGTGCAATACAGTCAAGAGCAGTCATGTCATGAACTGAGCCTTGGTTGATGAGATCCTCAAAATGCTCTTTCTATTGAGCTCTGACTACTTTTTGTTTTTGATGACCATCACTCCATTCTTAGCTCTTAATGGAGTGGTTTTTTTGGTGGTTGTGCCATAGGTTGATCTTGACAACACTGAAGCATCCACACATATTATTGCTGTCAGTAAGCTGCAGTAGTTCTTGCAATTTTTCTGTGGACCATCTGTTATCTAGATAACAGTTTTGTTTTTCATGTGTACATTGGCCTTTATTTGCCTACAGAGCTGCTTTCTTTCCTTTAGGTTTTAGTGGTGTTTCCAGTTCAGGAACATCTTGCAATTGTGATTTAGTAGCCACTTGACAACATTTCTGTCTGAGCATTGGACTACATGAATGTTTGTATCACCTGCCCTATGACAAGAGCTGACCAATCACTGTCCATCAGCCTGGCCCAAAAACAGCAGAAGCACTGTCTTTGGGAATTCAATGTCAATAGACTCCAGGACCATGTAGAGAAACACTGATTCAAGGTGCATGGTCCACCCTCAAATCCATTAGTAGCATCTAGATCTCCGGGTCATTCCCAACAATCAGTCTTGATATTTCCTCATAGAGAAACCTTGAGTCTCCTTGCAAGCTTAGGGATGGATTTGAGGGTTCTTTTACATTAGATTAGATTAGATTATTTACAGTGTGGAAACAGGCCCTTCGGCCAAAAAGTCCACACCAACCCGCTGGATGTAATCCATCCAGACTCATTCGCTTACATTTACCCCTTCACCTAACACTACGGGCAATTTAGCATGGCCAATTCACCTAACCTGCACATTTTTGGACTGTGGGAGGAAACCAGAGCACCCGGAGGAAACCCACGCAGACATGGGGAGAATGTGCAAACTCCACACAATCAGTCGCCTGAGGCAGTTGACCAGGCACTGTGGACAATCTGTGGTTTCTGGTTATTAAACGTTGCCAAGTTAACTGTGTGACACTGATTGAATCAGTGTTTTTCTACATAGTCCTTGAGTCTATTGACATTGAATTGCCAGAGACAGTCCTTCTGCTGTTTCTGGGCCAGGCTGATGGAGGTAATGTGTAGATTGGGCACTGATTGGTCAGCTCTTGTCATAGTGCAGGTGATATGAACATTCCTGCAGTCCAATGCTCAGACAGCAATGTAGTCAAGCGGCTACTAATGTTAGCATGAGGGTGCTGCCATTAGGTCTTGTCCATCTGATGTATAAATGTGTTTTATATGACCAGACCATGCTCTAGACATTTGATTAGAATGGTGTCTGTTTCCTTTCCTTATGCCATCCTTGCCAATTATGCTTTTCCAAAGTTTTGTGTCCTCCTCAATTCTGGCATTTAAATCACTAAGGAGAATAAATATGTCTCCCCTTATGACATTGGGCAACAGATCAAGACAGGAGTAGAATTCTCTTTGGCCTCATCTACTGCTTCCTGTATTGAGGTGTATGCACTAATGACTGTATGTACTGTGAGTTAGGTTAAGCTGATGTGTCATGAGGTTGTTTATCCCAAGAGGGGTTTGTTGATATGTTAATTGGCCTGTGTTTTAAGGCGAAGCTAAGTCATAGAAGCTTTTTGTGACGTTTCAAGTCCATTGACCCGTCACCAGATTTTGGATTACTGGACTCAAAGCAATTTTATCTCCACAGATAATGCCAAACATGCTAATGTTCTCCAGTATTTTCTGTTTTAATTTCAGATCTCCAGCATCCTCACTTCTTTGTTTTATCATACAAACATTTAGCCTTCGAGCCTGCTCCACCATTCAAAATGATCAAGGCTGAACATCCAACTCAGTACCCTGTTACTGCTTTCTTCCGATTCCCTTTCATCCCAATAGTCCTAAGAGCCATAGCTGATTCCTTCTGGAAAATGTTAGATGTTTCACCTCAACGGCCTTTGGTGGCAGAGGATCACCACTCTCTGGGTGAAGGAATTTCTCCTCATCTCAGTTCTAAATGACTTATGCTGTATCACCAAACTGTGACTCCTGACTTTGGATTCCCTGGTCTTCGGAAACATCATTCTTGTGTTTACCATGTCTGGTCCAGTTAGAATTTTATAGGTTTCTAAGAGATCCCTCCCATTCTTCTAAACTGGATGAATATAATCCTAACTGATCCGGTCTCTCTTCGTATTTGAGTCCTGCCATCCCAGGAATGAGTCTAGTAAATCTTCATTGCACTCTCCATTGCCTGGATACTCATCCTCAGAAAAAGAGACCTAACTGTAAAAAAAACTCCAGCTGTGGTCTTACAAAGGCAATACACAATAGTGGAAGACATTCTTACTCCTATACTCAAAACCTTGCATACGAATGCCAATTTGCCATTTGCCTTCTTCACGTGCATGCTTACTTTCAGTCAAGACAGAGGGTAAAGAAAAATTAGAGGACTATAGACCAGTGAGCCTGACATCAGTAGTGGGTAAGTTGCAGGTGGGCATTCTGATGGATAAGATCTATATGTATTGAAAAAGCAAGGACTGATTAGAGATAGTCATCAAGGCTTTGTGTGTGGGAAATTGTGTCTCAATAACATTACTGAGTTTTGGAAGAAATGATAAAGAAGATTGGTGAAGGCAGAGCAGCAAGTATTGAGTATATGGACTTCAGCAAGGTGTTCAACAAGGTTTTGCATGGGAAACTAGTTAGCAAGGTTAGGCCACATGGAATCCAGGGCGGTGCGGTGGCACAGTGGTAAGCACTGCTGCCTCACAGCGCCAGAGACCTGGGTTCAATTCCCGCCTCAGGCAACTGTCTGTGTGGAGTTTGCTCATTCTCCCCGTTTATTCGTGGGATTCCTCTGGGTGTTCCGGTTTCCTCCTACAGTCCAAAGATGTGCAGGTTAGGTGAATTGGCCATGCTAAATTGCCCATAGTGTTAGGTGAGGGGGTAAATGTAGGGGTCTGGGTTGCTCTTTGGAGGGTCGGTGTGGACTTGTTGAGCTGAAGGGCCTGTTTCCACACTGCAAGTAATCTAAAAAAAAAATTAGCCATTTGGAAACAAAATTGGCTTTGAGTTAGGAGACAGAGGATGGAAGGTTGTTTTTTGGACTGAAGGCCTGTGTTGCAAGGTTCAGTGCTGAATCTGTTGCTTTTTGTCATTTATATCAGTTGTTTAGATGTGAATAAAGGAGGAATGGTTAGTACGGTTGCATATGATACCAAAATTGGTAGTGTAGTCAACAGTGAAGAATGCTATCTCAGAATAAAATAGGACTTTGATCAGATGGTTCAATGGGCTGAGGTGCCGCAGATGGAGTTTAATTTAGATAAATGTGAGGTGTTGCATTTTGCTAAGGCAAATCAGGGTGTGACTTATGCAGTTAGTGGTAGGGTCCCGGGTGTGTTGTTGCACAAAGAAACCTTGGAGTACAGGTTCATAGTTCCTTGAACTTGGAGTTGCACGTAGACAGGATAGTGAAGAAGGTATTTGGTATGCTTGCCTTTGTTGGTCAGTGCATTGCGAATAGATGCCATGTTGCAGCTGTACATGACTTTGGTTGGGCCACTTTTGGAGTACTGCATTTAATTCTGGTCTCCCTGCTGCAGGAAAGGTGTTAATAAAACTTGAAAGAGCGCAGAAAAGATTTACAAGGAAGTGGCCAGGTTTGGAGGGTTTGAGCTATGGGGAGAGTCTGATGGTCTGGGGCTATTTTCCCTGGAGCGTTGGAGGTTGAGGGGTGACCTCATAGAGGTTTTTAAAATCATGAGGGGCGTGGATAGGGTGAATAGACAAGGTCTTTTTCCCAGAGTAAAGGAGCCCAAAACTAGAAGGCATGGGGTTAAGGTGAGAGGGGAACATTTTAAAAGGGACCTGAGGGGCAATGTTTTCAAGCAGAAGGTGGCGCATGTATGGAATGAGCTGGCAGAGTAAGTGGTGGAGCTGAAAATGTGTTGCTGGAAAAGCGCAGCAGGTCAGGCAGCATCCAAGGAACAGGACAATCGACGTTTCGGGCATAAGCCCTTATTCAAGGACTGCTCCCTCCCCGACTCCTTCTTTTGGTCCACTCTCCCCACTAATACCCCCTCTACAGCTGGCACTGTTCCCTGCTGCTGTAAGAGGTGTAAAGCCTGCACCCACACCTCCCTTCTCACCTCAGTCCAAGGCCACAAAGGGGCATTCCAAATCTGGCAGAGATTTATTTGTACATCCTCCAACCTCATTTATTGCATCCAGTGCTCTCGATGTGGTTCCCCCTACATCGGAGAGACCGAAACTCGGGGAACAGTTCAGAAAACATCTCTGGTCCGTACGTACAAACCAACCCCACCACCCTGTGGCCATCTATTTCAACTCCCCCTCCTACTCCGAGGACATACCCATTCTGGGCCTCCTCCACCCCCACCGACAGAACGCCACCCACAAAATGGAGGAGGAACACCTTATCTTCTACTTCGGGAGTCTATAACCCCACGGCATGAATATTGAATTCACCAGTTTCCAAATCTTCTCTCCCTCCACCCCATCCCACTTCCAACCCTCTGACTCAGATCCACACTCTTGATCTGACCTATCTGTCCATCTTCCCTCCCACCTATCCTCTCCACATTTCCCATCAACCTATTGCCATAACCTCCTACGTTTACCTACCTAACACTATCCCACCTACCTTCCCCCAAGCCCCACCCCTCCTTGCCCTCAGTTATCTCTCAGCCCCTTTCCTTCTCCACATTCCTGAAGAAGAGCTTATGTCCAAAACATCTATTCTCCTGCTCCTTGGGAGCACTGATACAGTCATCGATGTAGCAGTGCACGAGGGACTGTTCTATGTATCCTATAAAGAGGCAGACATAGCTGGGACCCATACAGGTGCCCATAGCCACCCCTTTGGTTTGTAGGAAGTGGGAGGATTGAAAGGAGAAATTGTTGAGGGTAAGGACCAGTTCTGCCAATCGAATGAGAATATCGGTGGAAGAGGGCTAGCTGGGCCGGTGGGAAAGAAAGAAACAGAGGGCTTTGGGCCTTCCTTGTGGGGGATGCAGGTTTAGAAGGATTGGATGTCCACATCCCACCTAACTTTCCCCTACCTTCACTCTCTTCCATTTATCTCTCAGCCCCCTCCCTCCTCCCTAATCCTAAAAAAGGGTTATGCCTGTAACGTCGACTCTCCTGCTGCTCAGATGCTGCCTGACGTGCTGTGCTTTTTCTAGTGCCACGCTTTATGCACTCTGACTCTCCAGCATCTGCAGGCCTCACTTTCTCTTAGTTGCTTTGAAACTGTCCAAGACATATGAACCTTTGCACTAGAAACTTGCTGATGAAATTCAACTGAATCTCAATGTTAAAAATACTCAATGCACTCAGTTAATATACCCCCCTCATCAGATTGATGTTTATCATACCAGAGAGAACTAATGCTCATTCATTATCTAGAAAATGTAGAACACATCATGTTTCATAAGTGACATTGACTGTTTAATCAGACTTTATTGGATTCCTTAAATCCTCATTGTCTGCTACACTCAGAAATCTCAAAATACCAGATATCAAAGACTTTTTACCAATTCAAAAGGGACATGTGGGTAGAGATAGGCATAACAACAAATTTTAACTATGTTACCTGGCAATAGACCTTCAATTTAATAACAATGCATTTGGTTATTGAACTACATATGCCATTAATTGTGATAGGAACACAAATGATTTTTAATATATAAATATTTGAAAATATTTGAAAAAAATGCCTTGACTTTGGCTATAGCAAGCAAGATTTTGTTGAAAGTCTGTTAGCAATGTAACCAATTATGCCTTATGCAATATGCATTATTCTTTTAAAGCAGTATACTTTTATAAAGATGTAACAGTATAGAAAATCACACTAAAATACAGATGAGATGTTAGAGATATCTACATAAAAATGTGTCAATTTGTGTAACTTGTACACTGGCAAGGTCTTTGACTATATTGCCAAACAATACATTCAGGCTCCAAATAGTGTAAAAGATATAGAGGACCTAAAATTCTAAAAATGCATTCAGAAGAACTTTTTGTTCTTCTTCATTTGTTACCATAAGACCATAAGACATAGGAGCAGAAATTAGGCCATTCAACCCATCGAATCTGCTCCACCGTTCAATCAAGGCTGATAAGTTTCTCTCCTGCTTTTTCCCCATAATTCTTGATCCCTTTGATACTCAGGAACCTATCTATCTCAGTCTTAGATATACTCAATGACCCGGCCCCCACAGCCTTCTGTGGCAGTGAATTCCATAGATTCACCACTCTCTGGCTGAAGAAGTTCCTTCTTATCTATGTTCTAAAAGGTCTTCCCTTTACTCCAAGGCTATACCCTTGGGTCCTAGTCTCCCCTATCAATGGAAAAATCTTCCCAACTTCTACTCTGTCCAGGCCATTCAGTTTTCTGTATGTTTCAATTAGATGCCCCCTCATCCTTCTAACCTTCATCGAGTATAGAATGAAATCTATCAATCTTTCACCCCTTTCATACCGGTGACACTCAGGTTACATGCTTGTGATATTTGAATCTGCAGTTGCATCAAATAATTTATTTGCACAGCTTAATAAACTTAATCTTGCAATCAAAGGTACAATTGAAATGGAACAATCAAATGATCTCTCTTCCCTCGACGTGTTAAATGAGAAATAGTTTCTCCACTGCTATCGACTGAAAATTTACTTTTATTGGTCAATGTATGTGATGAGATTCCTGTAATGTCATCCACCACAAGACCAACCTTACTGCGACTCCTAGCCATCTGAAGGTGTCATATGCTTGATGCTAAGATAGAACATATCAAATCTATCCTGCCTGATAATGGCTATCTGATCAAATCATGACTTGCTGTATGTGGCACAAACTCATGAAAAGGTCTGCAGCCGCCATGTTTGACTTTAAATGGTGCTCAGCCTACCTCACATTACTCAGGGGGGGAAGGTATTTAAAAAGTCTGAATATCAGTGAAGGTAACTGTCTCATGCTGCTACTTTGCAGTAAATGCAAATGGGCTTCTTCACTAACAGGATGCTGCTATCAAGCTAAAATGATATTTTGTCTCCAACACAAAGGAGTAATGTGGTATGAATTTCAGTGCCAATGTGGTGTAAGCTTTGTCAGACATACATTCTAACAACAGGCAGATTGTATTACACAGCACATTTATTTGATCATTCACAGTGGACTACATTCTGATCGAGGGCAAGCAGCCCATGCATGCAGATCTCAGAATACCATATCCAACATTAAACATGATTTCACTATTAGACGGAATTTACTGCATAATCATAACTGTGCTAACAATTATATCAGAAACCAATTGAAGATTATCAGCCAGGTTTACAGTGAGATCTATTTGCAGGCACTCCAAGCTACTTGCATAACTTAGAAGACCCTTTTCTTTAAAAGTGAAAGGCATTCATTTCTACATCGCGACTTTTTAATTGAGAAAGAATCTGGGAGACTGCTTGTTGCATTCCTCATGTCAAAACACTGATTAATCAGAGTCTACCTGCATGGTCTCATTTTTTTCAGCTAATATTGACAGTTAACAAGATCTGTTGCATGTCCACACCACCCACAGTCCAAGCAATATGCACCTTTTTTACAATTTGTATAAATGGTATTTCTTTTCCAGGTGTGATTTCTGGGGCAACAGCTCCAATGACAGTAAGACAAAAGTCTTTGACTTTCCCATGAAAATACTGGGAGAGGTGAAATATCAAAAGGCTTTAAAAAGAAGTTTTTCAGGGCTATCGAGATTGTTCATACATACATACTATTAAACTCATGCCCACCATATTCAATCAGGTTTTACTTTTTCAAAGATGTCTATACCAGAACTAATAGTGTAAAAATATAAGTTTAGATTAATTCATGTGAACTCCTAGATTTCCACCTGCAAGGACTTCATTAGCTTGCACTATGGAAGAGCAGGAAATCACTAATAGCTAGTTCGGTAATTCTCAAGTTTGCCTGTGCATTGATGGATGGCAGAAGTTGCTGTCAGCTTCACATTTTTACTGGTCTCTGCTCAAATCTCTGCTCACAAAAGTTAAATGTTTACAAATTAATTTTATTCCCCTGAAAGCTAGGATAGTATTCTATCAGATCTTGGAGACAAGCAACAGAATGCAGAAGCAACAAACTAAGGAATAGAACGATTTAAGCAAACAAAGTGCAAGAACTCCAAGATTAACAAGATCAATGAAGCAATTTTGTAAGGCACGCAAACAATGGTATGAATGAAAGTTCTGTTTTTCTTGCCTATTACTTCTCATGACACTCAAGCAATCTTTATGTATATGCATTGGCAATCTTCCAGTACTTTGATCAGATTGGCATCTTTCATGAATGAATTTAGGCAGACTATTGTTGATGTGTGTCCTTTATTCTTTTCATATGTTTCTCAAAACAAACACATATACTTTGTGGTGCAATGTACTTTATCATCAGTTTTTACGTAGAGATAAACTTAGATCAGCACAGTAAGGCCAAAACATGTTCATTTTGATTTTTCATTGGGATTTGTGGATGAAAGTATATCATAATCCCCAGCCCTCCATCCTTTCATTCCTCAACTGACCAATTGTCAGACTCACTCCCCTCACTTTGCAGATCCTCCACCACCAGAGTTCATTAACCGTCAGACTCTTGACCAATAATAACTTGTTAACTCAATGCTGAGAATTCACCACCTCTCACTGACTCTGCACTCTCATAAGCCCAGGATCTGTCCAAAACAAAAACAGCAAACCTGTCGATTCAACAGTTTTTATGATTCTCAAGATGTTTCAAAGTGCCATTAATTACTGCAGTTAATTAAGCATTTTACAGTTACACCTGTAATATATAGAACAATACAGCACAGAACAGGCCCTTCGGCCCATGATGTTGTGCCGAACATTTGTCCTAGCAAATATATAGAAAATATATTTTCTGCAACCAAAATGCACATAGCAAGATACCACAATTAGCCTGTGATAAAGATCAGATAAATCACATATATAGACCAGAACACCAGGAAAAGCTCCTCTGCTCGGCAAAAGTGAGGACTGCAGATGCTGGAAACCAGAGTTTAGATTAGAGTGGTGCTGGAAAAACTCAGCAGGTCAGACAGCATCCAAGGAGCAGGAAAATTGATGTTTCAGGCAAAAGCCCTTCATCAGACCATTCCTAATGAAGAGCTTTTGCCCGAAATGTTGATTTTCCTGCTCCCCAAATGCTGCCTGAACTGCTGTGCTTTTCCAGCACCACTCTAATCATAGCTCCTCTGATTCACTTTGAAATAACAGAGGCAGTCACCGCTTCACTTTAATGGCTCATTCAAATGATGACTCCCAATAACCCTCCTTCAGCACTGTACTAGGATTATCATTTTAGGCTTGTGGTCAAACCTCTGAAGCAGGAGTTGAACCCACACCTTTCTGACTTGGAGGTGATAATTGTGCTCTCTGTGCCATGGACCCAGCACACAACTGAGTTCTAACTGAATTCTGAACAGACTTCTTTCTTAGTCTCTGAGACAAGAAAATGCTTATTGTTTGTTTGGGGATCTTTCTTTCAGTCCCAGCCTCTTCCTTCCTCTGAGGTAAAGCCTTGGTATCAAAGGTGACTTGCTTCCACTTTGGTTTAATGCTTTCTGAGATAGCTAACAAGTCTAAAGTATGACTCCAAGCTCCCACACTCCACCTCTCTCCCTAGCCCTTTCTATATTTCATTGAAATGGGTTAATATTTCTTTGAGCTCCTTTATTCCTTCTATGCTGCAAATTCCTCATCCCTGCATATCCATCCTCCTCACAGCATCCTAACTGAGGGGACCTGATACAAATCTTAATAAGGTCAATAGGATAGAGGTACAGTACATGTTTTCACAAGAAGGTGAAATAAGAGCTATGGGTCAAAAACATAAGATAGCTACAAGTAAATCCAGTACTGAATTTAGAAGAAATGTTTTTACTGAGATCATGTCTCCCTGACCTCATGCTAATTATTCTCTGGAGATTAAAAGTGCCATAGCGAGTCCCTGGAACATTGTTTTTGGAAATAGCAAATAGCACAT
The DNA here is from genome assembly GCF_004010195.1 of Chiloscyllium plagiosum. Classification (NCBI taxonomy): domain Eukaryota; kingdom Metazoa; phylum Chordata; class Chondrichthyes; order Orectolobiformes; family Hemiscylliidae; genus Chiloscyllium; species Chiloscyllium plagiosum. The sequence continues at coordinate 72,572,915 of NC_057711.1, forward strand.
TGTGGTTTTCAAAGAAATGAAACCTTTTCATGATGAGACCTGTACTTGACAGAAGTCCCACATGGGAATTGATAAAGTAAACAAAATCTTGTGGGATCCAGGATGACATGGCAGATTGGATCCAAAATTGGCAGGAGAGAGCAGGCAGTGGGAGAAGGCTAAGTATGTGACTGAAGCCTGGTGTCCAGTGTTGTACCACAGGGATCAGTTTGGGTCCCTGATTGATTGAGATATTCATAAATAATGAAGATGAGAATGTGAGGGGATGATAAGTAAGTCTGCAAATGATACAAAGACTGGCTGAATGGTTGACAGTGAATAGGAAGGTTCAAAGTTGCAGGAAGATATATACTGGTTGGTCAGATAGACAGAGCAGTGACAGTAATCCTGATAAATGTGAAGTAATGCACTTTGGAAGAAGAAACAAGACATGGGAGCACTCACTGAATGGCAGGGCACTAAGTAGCTAAGAGGAACAGAAGAATCCTGGGATGCTTGTCCTCAGATCCCTTAGGTGACTGGACAGGCTACTAAGGCATACAGAATGTTTGCCTTTATCAGTTGAGGTTCAATTTAGAAGAGCAGGGAGGTTATGTTAGAGCAGAACAAAACTTTGTTTAGGCATCAGCTGGAGTACTGTGTGCAGTTCTGGCCACCACACCATTGCATTGGAGGGTGTGCAGAGCAAATTCACCAGGATGTTAACTGGAATGGAGCAGTTCAGCTGTGAAGAAAGACTAGATATCTTTGGAGCAGGAAAAAAAAATTAGGGGAGACCTGACACCACATGTAAAAGGATGTGAGAGCATGGACAAGGTGAATAGAAAGCAGCTGTTCCCTCTAACCAAAGAGTCAAGAACAGGGGGACACACTTTCAAAGTGAATGATAGGAGGTTTAGAGGGGATTTGAGAAAAACATTTTCACCCAGAGGATGATGAGAGTATGGAATGCACTACCTGAGGGAGTAGTTGAGGTGCATAACCTCACAATCTATAATGAGCACTCGAAGTGTCATAACATCAAGATTATAGGCCCACTGCCGGACGTGGGATTAGAATAGGAAGCAGTATATTTTTGGCAGTACAGACTTGATGGGCTGAAGGACCTCTTCTGTATTGTATGATTTTATAACTCTATGATCCTGAAATGCTTGCGTAGGTTCCTGTTCTCTAGTTGGCCTGAGGTCATATCCCTAACATGTGAAGATTGGAACAGAGCAAATTGCAGCCTTTATTCCATAATCTACATTCAAATGAGAGCCTTAATTCCATATTCAACATTCAAACAGTAGCCTTAATTCCATGTTCTATACAATGGGATGGACATAAAAGTATATTAACAGTTGCCCACTGGGAGTTGATGCCAGTGAACACAATGGAAGAGTTCCCCATTCCAACCTTTATCTACCTCACACCATAAGACAATTCTACACTGATGATCCTACTTTGGGAATCACAGCTTGCTTGAAAGAACATTTTTACTTTGGTCTAATGTTATTTCCAGTTGTTTTATTTTCATGTTGCAATCTTATCATAAATCTGTCATTAGAACACTATGATTTAATATTCATTTTAGACTGCATGTTTTGAGTACATAGTGACCCTTGTAACAATGGTGAGGTTTGTAAGATTATTATGTTTTGGGACTGTCTTTTATGTTGAAGTGAAGAGTTATGTGATCTGTGCTGAAATCTATTAGCAAATCTGGTTGGTTTGATTATTAACAATTCGAGGGGTTGAAATTGTTTTGCTGAAAAGGTGCTTGGAGACAAATAGAAACAATCTGTCTGCTGACATGGAGACTGATTTCTGCAAAGATTGTTCTGGAAAAATGTTGTAAACTGCTATACTTTAAACGATCATCTTAGTTCCAAAATGCAAGAGAGTTGAATGTGTTAACATGTTAAAATATAAAATCCTGACATAGCAGCCTTTCCACTAATAACTGGAAATTTGAATTTCTTTTTAACAGTTATTGGTCTGTGCAGTGATGAGCTTGATCTGTAATGTTTGATTTTAAGACTTATAAAAATTGTAAATCTTAATCTGTTTTTGGGAACTTTTAATAGTGAATAGGTGAGGCTTTTTTTATTTTACTGAGATCTGACTCTTGCTTAAATTTTTAAGTTAAAAGATAGGCATTAAGTTATCTTAAAGCAGTGTTTTTAAGCAGTAAGACTTTGTTAAATGCTAAATTTTTGAGAAAGTATGCTTTTTTGGTATATTTTAGGTCTGCAGATTATTTAAGGAGCAGAGATGATCTTTAGTAGAGTGACATGCTCTTCCTGTTGGATGTGGGAGTTAGGGAGAATTTCAATGTTTCTGGAAATTATATCTGCAGGAAATGTGTTTGGTTATGAATCCTGTTGGATCACATGAATCAATTGAAGTGACTGTTAGAGGCAATAAGGAATTTACATGAACCAAGGAGTGTGATGGATGGCAGTTTCAGAAAGTTAGAAAAAAACAGCACGCACAGTCAGGTACATGGGTGACCACTAGGAAAGATCATAGGGGTGGGCAGGTAGTGCAGGGGTCTCCTGTGGCCATCCCCATCTCAAATGTATGTCGTTTCGGAAAATGTAAGGAGGGATGGCTTCTCAAGGGAATGCAGCACTGACAGCCAGGGTTTCTGGTACCTAGACTAGCTTTGCCAGATAAGGGGTATATCAGGTTCCAAGTGATTGATTGTGACAGGGGACTATTTAGTCAGGGGCATAGATAGATGTCCTGTGGCTGACAACGAGACATCAGAATGGTGTGTTGCCTCCCTGCTGACAGGATCAAAGATGTCACTACGGAGTTGCAGAATATTGTCAAAAGGGGAGTGATCAGCAGAAGGTTGTTGTACACATTGGTATCAATGACATAGGAGGAGAAAGGGACAAGGCTCTGCAGACAGAATATAGGATATTAAGCAGGAGATTAAAACGTAGGTCCTCAAGGGTAGTAATATCTGCATTGCTCCCAATGTCATGTGCTAGTGAGAGTGAGAGTAGGAATAGGAAGATAGATCAGATAAATGAATGGCTGAGAAGCTGGTGCATGGGACAGGGATTCCCATTTTTGGATCAATATAATCTCTTCTGGGATAGAAGTGATCTGTATAAGAAAGATGGTTGCACCTGATTTGGAATGGCACCAATATTTTGGTGGGGAGAGATGTTAGAGCTGCTCTGGAGGCTTTAAACTCATAAGAGAGTGGGAGTGGGGGATAGGGGTTATCAAAGAAAATAGTGAGAAAAGACATTAGAAAAGAAAACCAAGATCAATAGTCAAGTCAGGCAAGAGCAAGGCAGAGAACAAGGTAAGGCTGATAAATTAAACTGCATTTATTTCAAAGCAATAAGTTTGACAGGTACTGAAAACAGCAAATGCTGGAGATCACAGTGATTCAGGGAGCATCCATTGAGAGAGAGCAAACTAACATTTCAAGTCCAGATGACCCTTCATCAGTACAGATTCTAGCATCTGCAGTAATGTGCTCCTAGTCGGATAGGTAAGGCAAATGAACTCAGAGCATGGTCAGGAACTAGGGACTGGGATATCATAGAGATTTCAGAAATGTGGCTCAGGGAGGGGTAGGAATGGCAACTTAATATTCCATGGTATAGATGCTATAAGAAGGGCAGGGGAGAGGGTCAGGAGGTGAAGGGGAATGGTGTTTTTGGTTAAAGATCACATTACAGCCATATGGATACCCCTGAGAGAATGTCCAGTGAAGTTATATGGGTGGAACTGAGAAAAAAGAAAGGGATGATCACCTTACTGGAATTATGTTTCAGGTCCCGAATAGTCAGTGGGAAATTGAGAAGTAAATATGTAAGGAGACCTTAGATATCTGAGAGAATAATAGGATTGTAATGGTAGGGGATTTTCATTTTCCAGTCATAGACTGGAACTGCCATCATGTTAAGAAGTGTAGAGTTTGTAAAGTATGTGCAAGAAAAAAATTCTTATTCAGTATGTGGATGTACCTACTAGAGAAGAAGAAAAACTTGACCTTCTCTTGGGAAATAAGGCAGGGCAGGTGACTTAGGTGTCAGTGGGGGAGCACTTTGGGGCCAATGACCATAATTCTATTAGTTTTAAAGTAATTATAGAAATGGGTAGACCTGATCTAAAAGTTAAAATTCTAATTTGGAGTAAGTCCAATTTTGACAGTTTTAGGCAAGAATTTTCAAAAGTTGATTGGGAGAGGCTATTCATAGGTAAGGGAATGGGTGGAAAGCGGGGGACCTTCAAAAATGAGATAACAAGAGTTCAAGGACAGTATGCTCCTGTCAGTGCAAAGGGCATGCTTGGTAGGTGTAGAGAATGCTGGATGACAAAAGAAATTGAGGCTCTTATCAAGAAAAAGAAGGACACTTATGGGAGACAGCTGAGATCGAGTGAATCCCCAGAGGAATATACGGGCATTAGAAGTATACTTAAGAGGAAAATCTGGAGGCGGAAAGGGGACATGAGATAGCTTTGGCAAATAGAGTTAAGGAGAATCCAAAGAGATTCTACAAATACATCAAGGACAAAAGGGTAACTAGAGAGCGAATTTGGCCCCTGAAAGATCAACAACATTGTTTGTGTGTGAAACCATAGGAGATGGATGAGATACTAAATGAGTATTTCCCACCAGTATTTATGGTGGAGAAGGATATGGAGCAAGAGAACTTGGGGAAATAAGTAATGATATCTTGAAATGTGTCCATATTACAGAGGAGGATGAGGCACTGAATGACTTAAAATGCATAAAGGTGGATAAATCTCCAGGACTGGATCACATGTGTCCCAGAACATTATGGGGAAGTTAGGGAAGTGATTGCTGGACCCCTTGCAGAGATATTTATATCATTGATTGCCTTGATTGAGATGTTGGAAGACTGGAGGTTGACTAATATGGTGCCATTATTTAAGAAAGGTGGGATGGAAAAGCCAGGAACGATAGACTAGTGAGCCTGATGTCAGTGGTGGGTAAGGTGTTGGAGTGGTTTCTGAGGGACAAGATTTAGATGCATTTCGAAAGGCAAGGACTAATTAGGGATAGTCAATACAGCTTTGTGAATGGAATGTCATGTCTCATTAACATGATTGCATTTTTTGATGGACTTCAGCTAGGTGTTAGACAAGGTTCTGAAAATGTGTTGCTGGAACATCGCAGCAGGTCAGGCAACATCCAGGGAATAGGAGAATCGACGTTTCGGGCATAAGTCCTTCTTCAGGAATGAGGAAAGTGTGTCCAGCAGGCTAAGATAAAAGGTAGGGAGGAGGGACTTGGGGGAGGGGTGTTGAAAATGCGATAGGTATCGCATTTCCAACGCTCCTCCCCCAAGTCCCTCCTCCCTATCTTTTATCTTAGCCTGCTGGACACACTTTCCTCATTCCTGAAGAAGGGCTTATGCCCGAAACGTCGATTCTCCTATTCCCTGGATGTTGTCTGACCTGCTGCGCTGTTCCAGCAACACATTTTCAGCTCTGATCTCCAGCATCTGCAGACCTCACTTTCTCCGTTAGACAAGGTTCCACTTGGTAGACTGGTTAGTAAGGTTAGATCATATGGAATCCAGGGAGAGCTAGCCATTTGGATATGAAACTGGCTTGAAGGTAGGAGACAGAAGGAAGTGATGGACTTTTTTTTTCAGACTTGAGGACTGTGATCAGTGGTGTGCCACAAGGATCAGTGCTGCGTCTATTGCTTTTTGTAATTTATATGATTTGTATGTGAATATAGGAGCTATGGTTAGTAAGCTTGCAGGTGACACCAAAATTGGTGGTGCAGTGGACAGTGAAGAAGGTTATCTCAGAGTTAAACAGGATCTTGATCAGATGGCCAAATGGACCTGGGAAGGGCAGATGGGGTTTAATTTCGAGATGTTTTATTTTGGTCAGGCAAATCAGGGCAGGACCTATTCCATTAATAATTGGGCCCTCGGGAGTGTTGCCAAACAGAAAGATCTAGGGGTGCAGGCACATAGTTCCTTTAAAGTGGAGTTACAGGTAGACAGGGTGGTGAAGAAGACTTGTGGCACATTTTCTTGTGGCTTCATTGGTCAGCGTATTGAGTACAGGAGTTGTGAGGTCATGTTGCAGCTGTACTGGACATTGGTGAGGCCACTTATAGAATACTTCATTCACTTCTGGTCTCTTTGCTATCAGAAAGATGTTCTAAAACTTGAAAAAGTGCAGAAAAGATTTCCAAGGATGTTGTCAGGATTGGAGGATTTCAGCTGTAGGGAAATGCTGAATAGACTGTGGCTATTTTCCATGGAGTGTCGGAGGCTGAGGGGTGACGTTATAAAGGTTCATAAAATCATGAGGGACATAGGTAGGGTGAATAGCCAAGTTCTTTTTTCCAGGGTAGGGGAGTCCAAAACTAGAGGGCATAGGTTTAAGGTGAGAGGGGAAATGGACCAGGGAGGCAACTTTTTCATACCAATGGTGGTGCATGTATGGAACAAGCTGCCAGAGGAGATGGTGGGGGTGGGTATAATTACAACATTTAGAAGGCATCTCGATGTGTACATGAATAGCAAGGGTTTAGAGAGATATGGGCCAAATATTCGCAAGTGGTACTAGATCAGATTAGGATATCTAGTAGGCATGGACGAGTTGGACCGAAGATTCTGTTTCTGTGCTGTACAACTCTATGCCTCTATGCCTCCACATCTGTTATGAAGTGCAACACTTTCTATACTAGTGAGTTTTTTTCAATATGTTGTTCAGGAATCCAAAGTATTTTTTATCTAATTTTCAAACTGTGAAACTTTTAAAACTGTTTTGTTTCTATGCAATGGTAATGATAGCCATGGCATCCAGTAGATTCTTTGCTTCCATCTTACTGTTACATTACCAATTTGATTCCTTTGTGCCTGTTTTATTGGGTAAAATTCAGTGCTCCTTTCAGAGACAGGCTGAGAGACAGGGAATGCCATTTAATGGAGAGGAACACTTGTTGTCGAGCGCACATTGATTTCCTGACTGCCTCACTCCAAGTTAATCCTGGGGCAGCAAGAATCAAAAATAACGTTCCCACTTCTGGGACAATTGAAGTCTTTATGGTCCTCGTCCACAGCCATTCATGTCAGGATATGGACTTTTGCGAAGTCACCCCTTTATTCTTTACAGTGAATCCCCTACTCTCATCACTGAGGCTCCTTGACTGCCCCCCATGGCCCAGCCCCACTTAGCTGTATTCCTAGTGACAATCCTCAGTTTCAGCCGAAAGGCACTTTTGGCAGTGGCCACTTGCCTGTGGTGCTAACGGCACTGCTAAGCCTATCAGCTGCAGCTCTTGCAGGTGGGACATCAGTCTTAGGAAGCACTCCTTTAAGAAATTCTCCCTGCAGCAACAGAGAGCCCTTTCAGCAACCAATGCGCTGCCTGACTGGGGTGATGTGGCTCCTGAAATGACCACACCAGCTCTCCAGTCAGTAGACAGGCCCTCAACTATAACTGTTAAATTTCATCCAGGGTGCAGACAACATTCTGCTTTGCATGTCAGTAAATGGCAAGACCATGTTTTGTTTCTGTAAATGCATATCATTTTCTGGACACTGATGTGAAAGAGCAACTGCGTGACTGAGGTGGAACAGTGAAGTGGCATTCAAATAGGATAATTGTGCTAAAGATGTTGGATTGTTGAAAAGCAATGATAACTTTGCAACAATGCAAACTACGCAGTATGCACTAAGCAGGTAAATTAGTGTGAGGACAGGGTTCAGTTTCAGATGTGAGACAGCCTCAGGAGGTAATGTCACACTAGGTTCCCTTCACACTGTTCAGATCTATGGAACTGCAACCACTTAAGACTGAATCACCTTCATTACGTATGTATTTATATTACGAATGTTAATGAAGAACCAAAGGGGCAGTCAGTTCTTTTCATATTCCCTACTTTTCCAATACTGATTAAGAGAATTCTCACACGCAATACACAAGTACATATGTATACAGCTATACTTGATCTGATCTGAAAATAGTAGAGAGCTGGCTATGTAGTTAGGTACTGTGAGCAAGCACTACAATAAATGTAGATGCTGTGCCTGCGGGAAAAGACTTATCACTTATATTAAAATACCACATGTTGCTATTCTGTTATGAGTACTGTAGGTGGTAATGAGTTATGATCATCTTTCTTACAAGAGAAAGAACAGCACGCCATCACTGAGTGAGATATTTTTATTCATTCTGTGGGCACTGTTGGGCTGAACTGTACAATTATTCTGGAACACTGCACATAGTAGCATTCATTACATGATATTTCGCATTCTGTAATGTTTCTTTTATTTTTGCTGCTGTGAAATATCACGATCAGTGACTGAGAAAATTACAGCAATGCCCAAGGCAGAAAATACATTTTGAACTGCACAGATTGAATGCTGTGTTTAAGGTGCTAGTTTTACATCTTCATGGCAAAAGGTTAAGAGATTTGGACTACCTAAAACTCAAAGGAAGCAGAGACACGTGGTAGGTCTGTCAGATTTCAACTGAGGCACAGACTTGGCAGAAATGGATCTTGTTATCTCAGATGAACAAAGCTGACACAGTGTGTTTCACTTTGTGGTGGTGAAAGTGTATTGGTGTTGCTGATAGGCTTTATAGAAACCTGCCACATCTAAAATATGTTTTGCTTCAGCATTGTTCTTATTTTTGAAAATACAATGAGACTTCCTTATCATACAATATCTTGCAATATAACACACAGTGTTAGCAGACAATTACTGGATGAAGCTAACATATCAGACTCCAGCTGGCATCTGCTTTAATTCACCATTCATAAAAAATGATTGGCAGAAAGACGAAACATATTGTAGAAGAATAACACTGACAAGCAAAATGCAAAAGTGGACATGAGAAAGGGAATAAAAGACCCAAAGAGCAAAGACGGCAGAGGGTAGAAACAATCATCTGAGGAGACAATGGCAATTGGAACATTCAGAAAATGGAAAGATCAGTCCTGGCACCAAGGAGGTTGCAGAGACCAAAATTGGCGAGGTTAATGCTGACAAGTAGATGGAGAAGGAGTGGCAGACGTAAAACACGATCATAATAAAATTTCACAAAGAAATGCCTGAGCTGGATTGAACAAAGGTTAAAGGGATTCGGATTCCTTGATTCTTCCTGACAAATTGAGTTGCTGTGTAGATGATCGAGGTGTGGCCTTGGGACTGCAACTCATGCTTAGTTGTTCCATATTGATGAAATTTCATAACCAACTGTCAAAATGACAGAGAAATAAACCATTTACCTTAAATAGTCATATCTTAATGTATTGTGTTACTTTGAATCATTTTTAAATTAAGCAACTTAAAGTCTGTGCTCTCATGGTATCCCTGAGATTGTTTTTAGCATGGAATGCATTTTAACATTTTAACATGGAAAGTCTCCAGGAGGTTTTGTAGAATCGCTAACATATCAGAGCAAGACATCACGATTAACTGAAATTCATTTCCAAAATATTTAATGTTTGAGAAGAATTTCAGCTAAAGAAAGCAGTCCCTGATTACCATAATCCACTCATACACAATCAATTTAAGCACTTCACATAGCTTGCAAATGGCATGAACTCAGATATTTCAGTTTTTTAAATATCTCCTCCTTGCAAGTAATACCTTTTAGAAATAAAACTGTCTGTACCAATATTTGTTTAGGAGTATGACTGCAACCTATTAACACATTATAATTGGGAATGATTCAGATACAATGTGGATTTTGATGATAACCTATTGCAGAACAATTTTTATCTCCCAGCATCTATTGTCCATTTTTGTTTTGCTTCTGTTTTTTTATGTATTATCATCATTCTTCTCTTCCTTTTTCCATCTTTACATTGTGTCATGTTAGAATAAATAGGAATTGTGCACAGTTGATACAACAAATGTGGCCGATATTTCATGGATTTAATTTTTTTTATCTAACCCTTTTTTTATTATCCTTTCATTCTTTCCTGTCCTTTTTGCTACCACAAAAGCATAAAACTAATAAAACTGATGCTTAGGTGTCAGAATCATTGAATTCTTTCTTTGACATTCTATCCTTTGATTTCATCTTGACACAGAAAATGTCTTTACTTCTTTTTATATCCATTGACAGATTTGAATAATTCAAGAATAGCTCCCACAAGAGACCTGCCAATGTCTGATTCATGCTCATCTAACCATTTATATTTGACCCCGTCACAGCCATGTAACTACATCATGTAAAAATATAAGACACCAGTACATCGAATATCTGGCTGATTGTTTTCTATTAATATTACATTTCCAGCTGAGCTGCAGAAACCAAAAATATTGATTTACCTACGAGGAAAGGACACTAGTGTTAGCCTGTATCTTATTAAGTGCACAGGGGCACTTAAAGGCCAAAATCAATTGGATCAATAATGGCAACACATTATCTGTGCATCAGAAATTAATTGCTTGTTAAGTATTTTCATCTTTTTGTGATCTTGCAATAAATCTCAACATTAAAGCATCATCAAACCACCAGTGAAGCCCATCTTTCACATAATTTAAAATAAAGTTGCATTACATTTTCAAGTTTCAGTTCAGAGGAAACCCAAACAATTCTCGTTGCATTTGTATGCATCTGCCTGCGTCTGTGTATGTGAAGCAAGGCTGTAATGAGAGGACGAAGTTGCTTCAGTATTATGCAAATTGTGGTTGTCGGATCAAAACTAAGTACACTTGCTGAAATTTGGTTGATAAAATTTCAAATCAGCCCATCTGTGCCAGACCTCTTTTTGTCATTCAGCTGTTGTATACCAAGATCTGTAATATCAACAAGAACAGGCAGACCAGTATGTATTATTCAGGGTGAAAACAATTACGCTATGTTAGCTAGTCTTCAGCAGGAGTGTGTTAGAGCTCATCCCACTGATAGGAAACAAAAGCATTACTCTATCTTCATGAATTTCAAATGAGTCCCTGCTGCTGGGAGTAGTGAAGCTGATACTTGATCTAACCTCACAGTGGCTGGCTGCAGATTCAGCAGAGTCTCTAGTTAGCAATGAACCTGAAGCTTGCCACTGCCACCCCACACTATCTTTAATTTTCTTGTTGCTTTGTTTGCAGAGTCTGTTTCATCTAAATCACTCAACTCAAGTTGGTTTGGGATTTTGTTCCTATGGAAGGAAGCATAACTTGTCACTTCTCAGAGAATGAAAGCAATAATTAATTCAAATATAAATTTAAAAGAATCCACTCAAGTGAATCATCAGTTAGCAGCTTCTGTTCATGTGTAACATTCTGCAGTGGGATTTAAATGGTAATTCCACACAGAACATAGCGAGAAGGTAGCAAGAACTGACAGCAGCAATAACTAAAAAAAAGTAATAAAAAAACATTCAATGCAATGAAACTGCTGATGTTTTTCTCCAGTCACTGCAGTGCATAAATATGGCTTCTGACAGCTACTGGAATGATATGATTTTTTTTCACAACCAACAATCCAACATGAGTGACATGTTCAGAAGTCTGTTCTAATAGTAGGATTGGTAACCACAAAACCACAGTTTCATCCAATTCATACAACACAATGGCACATATTGTATTCTTTAGTATTGTGTTGCTTATGAGCAATTTTTTTTACCATACATTTTAATAAATATATTGTTGGTACTTGATTCCATCAATGAAAAGCTTGACCCAGCACAGTTCATTGTAGTGGTCTGATGCACACCATTGCTATGGTATAGTATTACATTTCACTAGGCCCCACGAGACTTGGAATCTCACTGGTCACGGTGATAATTCTTTTGTATAATAAATAATAGATATCTAGGAGTGAGTTACAAAGCTGTCACTCAATCTCAGTATTCTGATGACATCATGAAAGCACAAGAGATTAAATGTCATTGGAACTTGAGAGCTTTAATATTGTCCTATAGGTCTCTGAAAATTTGACAATGTAGGGCCTAACAAGAGGTTGTTTACCTTTACAGGCATCCTCTAATTTTTCACAATGCAATTCTTCTGACTGATACTGAAAAAAAAAATAATATAGAAAGGACTTGCAACATGTATAGAATATGCTGAAACATTATTTGATTTAAGGATGAGTGCTGATGTTGTTTTAAAATTGTTTGATTTTCCATTTTAGTGAATGTAAATGCAAAATGTGTAAATGACATCTGTCAACTTTGGCTCAACAGTAATATTCTAGCCTCACGTCAGACGCCTGATAAGGTAAACTAGTCGAACACTACAGATCAGTGCTGAGGGGGAATTGTACTGTTCAAAGTGTTGTTTTACAAAAGCTGTACTGTCTACCTTCGCAGGTGGATGCAAATAATCCCAATGACAACACAATTCTTCTGGTGTCCTGGAATGTATTTATCCCTGAAGCAACATCATCAAACAAAGACAGATTATTTAGTTATCACTTTTGTATTTGTAGCACCTTCCTGACAAGAATTAGGTGCTATGTTTGCATGTACAGCAAGAGTAAACACGCTTCAAATCATACCTTGCTGCCTGTGAAACATTTTGGAATATCTAGAGGACATGAAAGGCATGATACAAATGCCAGTTTTTTCATTTTAAAATTAGTAGAATGATTAGAGCAAACTAAAAATATGTAAGAGAAATGCCACTTTATGCAATAAATGCTGACCCACATAAACCTTTTGAGGTTGTTCCTAAAGTGTTTGTGAATCTCTTCAGTATATGTATGAGTTTCAGAATAAGATGTTTTCTGGATATGTCAAAAAGAAAATTGAAAGCTAGAATTAAAATACAAAGATTAATTAGATCAATTAAGCCAACGGTGTTTTAAAAAATGATCAAATTCTGAGCCAGTGCAAAGGATTTTGTAAGACAGGCTGATTTTCTTTTACAAATTTTCAGTAATATATGCTTAATGAGAAATTTTTGATATTTGATATTCTGGCCAAATAAAAATGCTCACTTTATAGCTTCAATATAAGCATTCAGATGTTCTCTTGTGCAGAGATGTATTCATATATACATGTTATTTTTTGAATTCCTCCTTAAGAGTAGTATTGTGTCTATATCAGTAACAAATGCAGTTTATTAGGCTACCTAAAGTGTACCTAGAGAGTCACACGCTCTTCAAGTCAAACAGGACTCCTTCAGGCAATGTGACATTTTGAGAAGAAGCAAGCTTCAGTGCCATTTTTGCCTTTTTTCTCTGGAAGTACTCTGATGTTGACAATGATGTGAAATTTAAACACCAACATCCAGAAGTGCAGCAGGCACAATAAACAATAAAGCTGGGATCAGTTGCCCATAACAAAATCTTTCTTTTGAACATTAACAATAGTCTTTTCATTATAAACAGTGGTTTTTAAAAGATTCATTATAAACACCTAAGTTCGGTGACTCAGAATGAAACACAGTTGCATACCCAAGGCCTTTCCATGTGGTGGGGTTGCTGGGGCCAAACAAACAGTAGAATCCCCCAAATTCTGCTACAAGGATGCTTATAATCATGACATGGAAAGACCTAGACTAGGTCTGGGGGTAACTAACTGATGGCAGAGGAAAACGGAATCAACTTCTGTGGGATGATTGGCACCATTGTGAAACCATTGTCAATTGTCTGACAAAAGATGCCAACATAAAAACAGCAGCCACAACACTTGGAAGTTACATGTGCAGAACTTATGGCAGAGCCTGTCTGTCAAGTATTGGCCTCTTTAGGCATCTCTTTATATAAGGTGGACCATATATAAAAAGTGGCAGCATCCAGGGAACAGGAGAATCGACGTTTCGGGCATAAGCCCTTCTTCAGGAAAGGCTGAAGAAGGGCTTATGCCCGAAACGTCGATTCTCCTGTTCCCTGGATGCTGCCTGACCTGCTGCGCTTTTCCAGCAACACATTTTCAGCTCTGATCTCCAGCATCTGCAGACCTCACTTTCTCCTCATATATAAAAAGTCTCAACTGAAATGAATTATTTGCTGCATCTCTGTTATCATTCATGGATGAAAAATGCCGAAGTTTGATGATGCGAACTCTGTACTAAATCGCACTTTGTTTTAACAATTTTGTTTTCTCTTGTTTATATTTTTTGCCAACATATTAATAGCTATTAAATATGTTTATGTACTGCAGTTGCTGCAAATCTGAAATAAAAGAAACAAAATGCTGCAGACGATCAGTGGGTCAGCAGTAGCATCTATGAAAAGAGGAAGATAGAAGAAGTGGGTTTGTGATTAGAAAGGAAACAGAAGGTGATTTAAGTTACAGAAGTGACAATGTTATGATAGAAGTAATGAAGACTGTGTCATTGAATTTATTCAAGACAGAATGGGGGAGGTGATGACCTAGTTGTATTATCGCTGGAGTGTTAATGCAGAGACCCACATAATGTCCTGGGAACACAAGTTTGAATCTCACAATGGCAGATGGTGGAATTTGAATTCAATAAAAATCTGGAATTAAGAGTCTAATGACAACCATGAAACCATCATCAATTGTCAGAAAGACTAATCTTGTTCACTAAGGTCCTCTAGGGAAGGAAATCTGCCATCCTTACCTGGTCTGGCCTACACGTGACCTCTCTGGGATGAGCAATAAATGCTAGCCTAGCCAGAAATGCCCTTATCCTGTGAATGTATTTGAAAAATTAGTCACATTTATGATAGACAAGTGAGTCAAAGGCAATGGGAAGGTAGAGGGAAGAATAGGAAAGTAGGGTTGAGACCACAGCCAGATCAGCCAAGGTCTTATTGAATGGTGTAGCAGGCTGGAAGGAATGAATGGCTTAATCATGTGCCGAAGACTCATACCCTTATGTTTTTCTCTAAGTGAAACCCAGGGTCAGTGTATCAAGGATATGATAATAGGAATGGAGATTGCCCCATAAGCTGTCTCCCAGGAATTCAGGAAGAGAGCTTGCTACACCATTCAATTCTGGCTGATTGGTGTCAAACAAAAAATTAGATCACAGGCTGTGTTCTATGGTGTGCCACTTCTTTCTTGAAACTAGATTCACCACTGTTTTATTTTCTCTCATGCCACTTTTCTACTATTAGTTCCTGATGTCACTCCAGGCTTGGAGGGTGTCGAAAACATGCACAGAAATGATGTACGATCAAGCAATGCCTTTTGCATGCCACAAAGACAGCCTTCATGCTGCTGTTTGCTCACTTGACTGACTGCTCATTTGAACGAATGTAACCAGCTCTCAGTTTGTTGTTGATTTACAGCACACATCAACAAGAAGCCTTAATTAGACTTACTAATATGATTTACATCCAGACAGCATTGCTGATAGCTAGCCTGAATCTCTTGAACAGGAGGCACGCTGGAGTTGGAGCTGGAACTGGGAAACCCATGGCAGCTAAATCTGATATTGGAAAGACAAGAGGATAGCTAAACAATGGAGAAAACCAATACCTGGGGCAGAACATCACCCTTCAAGCACAGGACCATTCTCTGCAACCACTGATCAAATATCCAGCATGATAACATTGGCTCGTGTTGTTGATGGGTGGGAGGCCCTTGAAATCAGGAATCTGCCTATCATTTTCAAAATTCTTTTTGTCTTTATTCATTCATGGGATGGGGGCTTTACTGGCTAAGCAGCATTTATTGCCCATCCCTAGTTGGGCGGCACAGTGGCTCAGTGGTTTAGCACAGCTGCGTCATAGCGCCAGGGTCCCAGTCGGGCGACTGTCTGTCTGGAGTTTGCACATTCTCCCCGTGTCTGTGTGGGCTTCCTCCGGGTGCTCCAGTTTCCTCCCACAGTCCAAAAATGTGCAGGTCAGGTGAATTAGCCATGCTAAATTGCTCATAGTGTTAGGTGCACTAGTCAGAGTGAAATGGGTCTGTGTGGGTTACTCTTCGGAGGGTCGGTGTGGACTGGTTGAGCCGAAGGGCCTGTTTCTACACTGTAGGGAATCTAATCTAATCTCTACTCTAATTGCCCCGAGGGCAGTTAACAATCAACCTCATTACTGTGGGTATGGAGTTACATATAGGCCAAAACAGGTCTGATAATGTGAGGATATTCAGGATGTTATTGACTGCATGCATATTATTACCTTAGCTGCCAGGTAAGGATGGCAGTTTCCTTCCCTAATAGTGAACCAGATGGGTTTTTCTGACAATCAACAATGGATTCATGGTCATCATTCCAGTCTTAATTCCAGTTATTTTAACTAAATTTATATTCTGCCATCTGCTGTGTTGGGATTCAATCCTGGGTCCCACGGCATTATCTGGGTTTCTGGATTATAGTCCAGCAATAATATCAGTGGCCATTGCCTCCTCATTTGAGATTAAAGACTTTTCACATTCATTAAGAACCAAAATATTGAGGTGCTAATAGTGTTGCCTATGGGTGTGAAGAATGCCAGATAAGGAACTGGATTTTTGATCATTTCTTTGTCAGGGTGGTTTTAAGTGTAGCAGCTGGATTCAGACCTCAGTAGTCTATCCTTCTGGTAGGTGTGAGTAATTCTGAGTGGAAGCTTTACATTTGTTTATACTTTTATGAGGATTGATCACCTACAAGTGACGCCTTGTCAACACTTTGGCCTGTGTTTTCATAGGAAAATGGGGATAGTGGTCTTCATGGGAGAAACAGCATCCAGTGTGGAGGAGGACAAGAGGATGAGAGCAGGGAAATGAGAACAACAGGAAGAAGAGTTGGGGTTTGGGTGCAGGAGCCTTGTGAAATAATAGAAGTCACTCTAAATGCACAGGATGAAGAGGGAGCATGGGCAGGATGATGGACCCTTAGAAATATGCCACAAAACAATATGTAGCCAGACAAATTTACTGAGTCAGAATGACTCACTTACAAACGCCTGAGGCATGTGCTGTAGGAGAGTGGTGCTCTCCAGCTTAACATCTCTTTCTAACATGTAGCCTGGGGAGACGGCTTTCAACACTTGTGGGGCATTGACATCCGCTGTCAATGGTTCTAATGGTGACAGTGACCCTGAAATATTTTGCTTGCTGACCCTTTCAAGCTGCCTGTGGAGAAACCCAGCCTGCAGTTCATCATTACTTTAAGGTTTTCTCTGAGGTAATGTCCCACTGAAGTGAACATTTCATTTCGTTTTAATGGACCGCAACAGCTAGTCAGGAAGAATCAAAGGTTCACCAAAACAGCAGAGTTTCCAAGGGTTTAGGATGTTAGTTACTACATGCACATCATTATCAAACACCATCAGACCATCCATGCATATTCATCAACTGAAAGGGTTTTCCCTCAATAAATGATAGATTGGTGTGCAGCCATAAGTAACAAATCCTCTAGGTATGTGTCAGAAATCCAGGCAGCAGTCACAGTTCTTATATCTTGAGGAAATCTCAGGTGCCAGGCTTGTTTAAGAGACATATTGAATTGAGAGGATGGCTGCTGGTGACAAAGGCTATCGCTTGAGGAAATGGTCACTGATACTGACACAGCTTAACTAGGATAGAAGCAATGTGAACCTACAATGGCAGTCATGGCACAACAAGGGCTATTACTGAACAGACTATCAGTCTGCTGAAGATGAGATCTCAGTGCCCGGTCAGAAGGAGTTCTGCAGGATGTTCCACAGAGAAATCTCTGATGGTAGTTGTGTACTGAACCTTAAGCAACTGAGTTTCACAGGAAGGGGATGTCTTAGAGGAAGAGCAGATGTAAAATAACATTGAATCCTCTACAGAAGTTCTGCCTGAGAATGTGGACAGACCATCACACGGAGAGGTCTAGGTCTCTGCAAGGCAATGCCTTGATGGCAGTGAGACATGTGGGGCATAATAAATGCAAATGTTGTAATAGGACAGTGAGTTATTTTGAGCTTTCTGTCGGCAATCTATATTCCCAAAATGCACCTCCCCTGCTCCTTGGATGCTGCCTGAACTGCTGTGCTCTTCCAGCACCACTAATCCAGAATCTGGTTTCCAGCATCTGCAGTCATTGTTTTTACCTCCCCAGCAAAGTACATCCACAATATTGTTCACCAGAATCTATCTATCACCCTGTTAACGTGTTGATTGAACTGCACAAATAATATGGGCTTTATATGTCTTCTGTTTCTCTAAGTATAAATATTGCATTGAACACAAACATGATGTTAATGCAACAAAGGGTTGCATCATATATTTCCCCTAACACTTTGTGGAGGCCAAACAGAAAATGAAAAGCAAACTTAATTTTGACTGCTATAGTGTTATTTTCAATCATCTCTGGGAACTGCACTGTCCACTTGCATTCAGCTGCAGTGGAAAGAGACAACTGAAAGATTTGCTCTGGATGACTTTGACAGGTGTCCTCCGGGTGACTTTGGCTGTGAGGAACTAATAATGGAAGATGTCTCTTGTGAAATCACAGGATTACCTTCCATCATTGCAGCACGAGATAATAACTGTGGCAATGACAAGTGGTAGAGAGAAAGCTGCTCCCATCAGAAATGCCTCAAGGGGAGCTGTACGCTGGTAACTGATGCTCAACCTTACAATGAGGTCTGTTTAAGTCTCCCTGCTTTACAGAGAGGGATAAGGAATGGACTGTGTGTTCAGACTCCTGTTCCCCTTTTCACCTTTATTCTGCACACTGAGCACAAAGCCAAGGGAATGGAGTACAAGCCAGAGCACATCCCCATGAGTGCTTCTGCAATTGGCTGCCCCTCTAAGACAGTCACCAGCCTATCCAGGCAGATGCAGAGTGCCCCAGAGACAGGCTGACCATAATCTGGTTGGACACCTCCAAGGTCTTGTCAGAGCATATGTCCCTTCTGGGACTTCTGCTGTATCTCCAGGGACATCTTGCTGGACATCCAGCATCTATTGCCCTACTGACAACCCCAGATCCTCATTATCAGACTGGGACTCAGCCTCGGGATTGTCCAGCAACCCTCCCACTGCCAGAATCTTATGCCACCTCTATCTCCAGCAGCTGCACAAGGAAATTGTGAAGTGCTCTCACTAGCCTGTGTGCCGCATTGCACTGAGTCGTGAAACGTGACCAAGGTTTCCTTGTAGGTGCTAGTGTTGTGAAAGGATGTGACACTGTATTCTTTGAGGTTTCCTCTTTTGCCTCAGAGATTAGCTATGGTCCTGTCTTGGGACTGGCTGCTGGGGCATTTAGCAGTCTACCTCTGTAGAGAATTGAGGCCATATGCTAAGCTTAAGGTGATTGTGAGTACATTACATTCTGGAATAGCAACATTTGAAATCACAATCAGATCTCTCTCTAAGAGTTTACAGTCCCCAAGTTGCATTATGTGTACGCTCTTACATCCACAATACATGAGAGCTATTTATATCAGAAATGAAATAAGGGTGGTCCACATGACCACAACAGTAATCATATCTCCTTCCCTATAGCTGTTTAGCAGATGGCTCTGTCAGCAGTACCTTATGTGCAAACTAACCACTCCATCATTATCCTCTAGTTTCCCCTGAGTTAGTGGTGTGACTCAAACTGCAGCGAGCTTAAGCAGTTCCTATTCTATAGATGGGAAGAAAGCCAGCTCAGCTATTCTGCCTCCTGTCTACCATTCTTCTCATGCATTGTGGACTCTCTTATCCTGTTATAAAGTGGTCAAGTCTGATCAGGTAGAATTTCAGAGACACTCATTCTGCTACAGTGACATGAGAACTCAACATTGTGGCAGATATTGGACAGTGCACATTCCAACCCACATCCTCCACCAAAAGTACACCTGCATCTAACTCTGGTTCATATCCATTGCTTAGTGAGGATTTTCTCTCCTTGCACTGTTAGAAGCCAAACAAGGCAATGCCCAGATGGTGTTTTTGGCATTTCATTCCATCTGCGCCCAGCTTCACTTGTGTTATTTCTGAAGGTCATTGTCACTTCTGGCACTGGATCCATGTATGAAGGAAGATCAAAGGCTACTCAACTCCTTTATTACTTCTATCCAGGCTGCTGTCATGAGACTGAGTTAAAAATCACACAACACCAGGTTATAGTCCAACAGGTTTAATTGGAAGCACACTAGCTTCCAATTAAACCTGTTGGACTATAACCTGGTGTTGTGTGATTTTTAATTTTGTACACCCCAGTCCAACACCGGCATCTCCAAGTCATGAGGCTGGGTGGTCTCCTTTCACTTTTAGCAGATATGAGAATTTTCTGCCTAGAGGAGAGCTTACAGGGAATTGTCATTGAAGCTTGGGGTCATTTTTGTCTTATTTCCCACCCTCTAGCCATGCTGCCTGCTCTCAGCCATCTATGGAGGCATAAATACAGATCTTATGCAACTGCGATATTTTCATTATTTCCATCATTGTTTTAGCTCTAAAGGATCTGTCTTGCCTGACAAAAGTTCTAAATCATTTTTATTAGCTTACGGTTACAAACTTAATTTAGTATTTACCTCCAGTAATGTGCCCCAAAATCCTGCAATGTTCATATTCCTACTTGTTGATCTCCTCAACTTGTGAATGCTGGGTAATACATCTGACACAGACTAGGGCAAACCACCCTTTAAATATCTGATCATTGCAGTTAGTTCAGAACAACCAGTTCTGTGCTTGGATGCCCACACTTTCAATGCTATTGGGCAAGCAGTCCACTCTACCACACTGGTATGGGCTGAGAAGCCACATAATGCCTGTTATTTGGTTATTGACATTTTATGGCATGGGCAGGATCAGCAGAGATAGGAGTCAGCAAAGCATTCATTTCTAAGTCAGTCTTCCACCTACTGCCATGGCCCTTTATATCCAGCCCACTCCTCATAATTATTCTCATGAAATTCTGTCAGTCATAATGGAGGAGATGATTAGAAGCAGAAATATCCTATTCACTGGGAGCCACAATAACACCTACTCAGAAGCTGATAGGAGCAGACAGCTATGAAGTTTAATGACAGGAATTTAACCTGAGAATCTGAATGCAATGCTACAGAAGTTCAATGACTTTACACAAGTGCTCAGGGTCTGTGAAAATCTTTTCAAATGCTATATTCTACCAAACGCATCACTAGTCTCAGCCGCTGCTTAAATTACCACACCTTCATCACACTTATCAACTCGTGGTTTAAAATCACATGGTTAATATACCAAGGCTTTAGCTCACTCTCACACATATAGCACAGTCGCAAACCTCCCACTCATATCTCACAGCTTTCACACATTGCCAGCCATTCTCTCATGACAAGAACATTTTACATATTACACACCACTCACAAACACAAATAGCTCTCTTTCATTGGACAAGGTGATGGACGGTCAAAGGCAGCAGATGCTTCTAAATACTCTAATTGTACTGATCATTGTGAATACGCCCATTGTGGAGACAATGATCAGTGGTGGGACTGGAATCAATGAAGATAACAGATATTCCAAGTGCTAGCAAATATTCTAGATTTATTTAGGATCTCTGGTCGGCATGGACGAGTTGGACCGAGGGGTCTGTTTCCATGCTGTACATCTCTATGACTCGACAGCTCCATTCATATCCCACTTCATTCTCATTCCATAATCTTCTACTTTACATGTGGCAGATGGTGTAAAGCATTCATTTATTAATTATACCCCTCCTGTCACGATTTTTTTTTGTATCCATTTCTTTTTAAATAATTAAGGAGTGAAACCTGGCCATCAGAGAAGAAACATAGAGTCATAGAGTTAGATAGCATGGTTAGACAGCTAGTTCGCGGGAACCATGTTCTCAAACTAAAATAGTCCCACTTGCCTGCATTTGGCCCACATCCCTCCAAACCTTTCCTATTCATGTACTTATCTAAAAGCGTTTTAAATATTGTAACTGCATCGACCCCTTCCTCTGGCAAGGGACCAGAACAGCACACAGTATTCCAGAAGAGGCCTCACCAGTGTCATGTACAACCTCAACATGATGTCCTGACTCTTATACTCAAAGGTTAGTTGCCTAATAACATCCATCAGCTCAGATTGTGACATTGTGCGTAACTTAGAAAATAGATTGGAGTAGGATCTCCCAAATGGTGAAGTATTGGGCACAAAAAAAATGTGTCCACAGGAGGGAGTAAAGGATGAACAGTATTCGCTTGCCAGAGGGTAAGTCTGTTCAAGAGTTCTGCAGAGGATTCAGAACTCTTGAATGGGGCTGGGGCTCACTACAGAAGGCTGGTGGATACAGGCAATAAATTCTTTGGTTTATAGGGGAGTCTGGGTATAATGTCAAGGAGAATAGAGAGTGTCTTAGCAGAAAGTTTTGTGCAGGATCTGCCGTTTCCAACATGGAAAAGATGGCTGACTCCATTAGCACATCCTTTGATCCAATAGCTGATGTCCAATGCATCAACCTCCACATTTGTGCACAAACATATCATAGAATCTGACATGGTGCAGAACCCATTTCACCCTTTAGCTCATTTAGCCCATTGAGTCGGCACTAGATCATTAAACAAGAATCAATTTCTAGTGTTACTCTCCTGTTTTTCCAGCTATCCTTGCACATTATTATATTGCAAATAATAATTGAATGCCCTCTTAAATGTCTAACTGAATCTGCCTCTAGGCAGCACATTTCATGCACTAACTACTGACTGAGTGAAAAGTTGTTCCTCATTTCATCTTTGCTTCTTTTGCAGATCACTTTAAATCTATGCCCTCTTTTTCTTGCTCCTTTTATGAGGAGGAACAGTTTCTTCTTATCTACTCTCTCCAGACCATTCATGATTTTGAAAACCTCTAAAAGATCTCTTTTTGATCTTTTTATCTCAAAGAAGAAGAGTCTCAACCTCTTCATTCTATCCCCATAGCTGAAATTCCTCATCCCTGGAAACATTCATATAAATTGCTTCACCATTTTCTCCAATGCAATCCTTCCTTTACTATAGTGCACAGAACTATACACAACTTACAACTTTTCTTTAACAGGCCACAATATGTACACACACATATCAACCTAATCCCAGAGTCGAGGAAAGACTGAAAAATTAAAGCTAATCCCAGAGTCGAGGAAAGACTGAAAAATTAAAGCTACTATCCCTGCTCTGTCTAATCTGACTTCCTTCAAAATTCTTGACTGCATCTCATCTTGACTGCAACTTTAAGTACCTTGCCAACTTTAAGTATCCAACACTTGTTCCTTATCACTTTGAACCCATCTAGTGACTGGGTTCCCTGCTCTGTCACTGTGGCCTTGGTAGCATCTCTCCCTTTGGTAAAGACAGATGCTAAATATTCATTTAATATCTCAGCCATGTCCTCTGCCTCCAGGTGTATATCATGTTTTTGCTCCTTAATTGCATTACTCCACTCTTTGCCAATTGATTTTTCTCTCTGTGCTTTTTTGCTGGTCATTCTTCATCATGATCCTGAACCTTATGATACAATGATCATTGTCTCCTAAGTGTTTTCCAACTAACACTTGATCCATCTGGCCCAAGAACCAAGACCAGCAGTGCATCCTTTCTTATCAGACTGAAAATATGGTCCTGCCAGAAATTCCCCCAAATGCAATCCGGAAACACCAACCCCTCACTGCCATATACATTACAATTATCCCCCTCTATGCTTGGGTAATTGAGGATTCCCATTATAACTCCTCTATAATCTCACTGTAATTTCCCCGCAGAATTGTTCTTCTACATCCTTTCTGCTAGTTGAACGTCTATAGACTACACCTATAGAGGATGTACAGTCATTGTATCCTTCTTGTTCCTTAGTTACAACCAAATTGATTTGACTGTGACATCCTCTTTCTGCAGCACTGTGATGCCCTCCTTAATTATTACAGCTACCCATCATTCGCCTCTTCCTTTTGCATCTTTTCTGAGTATTGGTATCCAGGAATATTTAACACCCCATCTTGGTGTTCCTTGAACCGGCTCTCTGTTCTTCCCACTCCATCAAAATCTGAGGCTATAACTCTCACTCTTATGTACTATGTTCTGTGCATTTACTTAAATGCATTGTAACCCTGACTTAGATTTCATATTTCTTCCTTACTCTGATTTCACCTACTAACTTTCAATTGTCTATACAAGTGCCAGTTGCATCGTTAAGTATTTTGTGAACCCTGATATTTACTACTCTCTTTAACTTCCAATACCCCAACCAAGTGATTCAATGCCTTTCCAATACCACAAGCAAAACTGTCTGCAAGGAACCCAGTCCCAGTTCTGTTTGGGTATAATTCATCCAGGTTGTATAGGTGCCACCTCAGAGTCAGCTCCAGTGTCTCATAAATCCAAGCCCTCCCATCTGCACCAACTTTCCAGTCATACATCCATCTGCCATATCCTCCTGTTTCAGTTCTGACTTGCATATCTCATTGGGAGTAATCGAGAGATTACTATATTTGCGGTTCTTTTTGCTAACTTTCTACCTAGCTTCCTAAATTGTGATTTCAGGATCAAACCTGCTTCCTACCTAAACCACTGTTACCAACTTGGACCACAACCTTTGGCTGTTCACCCTTACCAAAAACAATATCCTGCAGCCACTTTGCAACATCCTGGACCAGGGAGGCAACATACCACCCCTGGAGTCATATCTGCAGCCAGAGCAATGCCTGACTGCTCCCCTAACTATTGAATCCCGTTCCCCTATTTCTCTTCCTTACTTCTTCCTTTTGTCCTCCTGCCCAGTGGAGCTGCTTTCGATCACTGCACTCCACTGGGGAATCAGAACCCTCATCCGTTTCCAAAATGGAAGACCAATGCACTACCTGCCTGTTTCAACTGGACTGCCAGATGGTCACCTATTCCCTTCCTTCCTCCAGGTTCTTATGCTGCAGTGTGTGACAACGTCTCTGAACATGCTATTCATGTAACTCTTAGTCTCACACACCTTTCTTTTTTTAAGTCTGAGTGCTGCAGTGGAAGCATAGGCTGAAGACATGCAAGCTCACACCACTGCCATGAAAGCTCAAATTGATGCCTTAAGTTAATGCTATGAATACCAGTGTTCAAATAAACTTTTCAGGGTGCCATAGCAATCCAGAGAAGTAGTAATGGATCTGTGAAGCATGATTTTAATGTTCTCCTACAGTATTGATCCTCCCACCCCTGCCAATCAGCAATGATCTTGCTGTTGCCTATCAACCAGACGACTGCAAGATCTTACAGCTTGAAAGCTGATCTTCTAGACCCAGAACATCTTGCATTTGTTCTAAAGACCATCTGCAAGCTTGCTCACTAAGAGCCAAAGACCTTCCACTCATCATGTTGTGGTCACTGTGGTGGCATGCACAGCGACACTAGGAAAAGACATCTGGAAGACAGGTACCTAAGGGAAGGGACCCAACTGATTAGTACATATTTGCACAAAACATGGAATAATTCCATTTTTTAAGTTTGGCTTTGAATACTTATTTTATAGCTTTTACTTTTACACTGTGGCCAAGTGGAATCTTGAGTATAACCAAATGGGCCACAGCTGACAGTCGAGTGGATTTTGGGCTTTCTACAGAACCATGATTAGATTAGATTCCCAACAGTGTGGAAACAGGCCCTTCAGCCCAACCAGTCCACACCAACCCTCTGAAGAGTAACCCACCCAGACCCATTTCCTTCTGACTGATGCACCTAACAGTATTGGCAATTTAGCATGGCCAACTCACCTGACCTGCACATTTTTGGACTGTGGGAGGAAATCAGAGCACCCGGAGGAAACCCACACAGACATGGGGAGAACATGCAAACTCCACACAAACAGTCACCCGATGCTGGAATCGAACCTGGGATCCTGGTGCTGTGAGGTTGCAGTGCTAACCACTGAGCCACCGTGCCGCCTATACTTAAATGTTCAGCTTTGATTATTGAACCTTATTAATGGCTGTTAAAATGGTATTTTCACAGTGAAGAGAGTAACACATTTTTGCTTAATCTGATCCTCATTCAGCATCCACATGGCTGTGCCCAGCATGATAATGCTATGTAATAGGAATACTTACTCATTTTAACCTCACTAATGCAGTGATGTAAGGATTTACAACATCCCCAGAACGAGGTAGGTCTGACAAATTAAACTGCATTTATTTCAATGCAAAAGGCCTAATAGGAAAGACAGATGAACTCAGGGCATGGTTAGGAGCGTAGGACTGGGA
>NC_057711.1:72599381-72630861 GCF_004010195.1 Chiloscyllium plagiosum
TCTGGAATTGAGAGTCAAATGATGAGCATCAATTCTTTGCCAATTGTTGGAAAAACCTATCTGGTTCAGTCATGCCCTTTAGGGAAGGAAAATGCCATCCTTGCCTGGTCTAACCTACATGTGACCTCAGGCAAAAGTGAGGACTGCAGATGCTGGAAAACCAGAGTTTAGATCAGAGTGATGCTGAAAAAGCACAGCAGGTCAGGCAGCATCCGAGGAGCAGGAAAATTGACGTTTCGGGCAAAAGCCCTTAATCAGGAATGGAGGCAGGGAGCCTCCAGGATGGAGAGATAAAATGGGGGTGGGTGGTGGGGCTGGGGAGAAGGTAGCAAAGTGTACAATAGGTGAATGGGGGTGGGGTTGGAGGTGATTGGTCAGAGAGGAGGGTGGGGGAAGGTAGCAAAGAGTACAATAGGTGGATGGGGGTGGGAATGAAGGTGATAGGTCAGGGGGGAGGGTGGAATGGATAAGTGGGAAGGGAGATTGGCAGGTAGGACAAGTCATGAGGATGGTGCTGAGCCAAAAGTTTGGAACTGGGGTAAGGTGGGGGGAGGCGAAATGAAGTAAGTAGTGAAGTCCACATTGAATTTGTTATTGAATCCTTCACCCTTGGAAAAAGCTTATCTCTATCCACCTTTTCTACACCCTTCATGATTTTGTAGACCTCAATCAGGTCCCCCCTCAATCTCCTTTTTTCTGATGAAAATAATCCTAACCTACTCAACCTCTCTTCATAGCTAGCACTTTCCATATCAGGCAACATCCTCATAAACCTTCTCTGCACCCTATCCAAAGTGTGCACGTCCCTTTGGTAATGTGGTGACCAGAACTGTACACAGTATTCTAAATGCAGCCGAACCAATGTCTTGTGCAATGTTAATATGACTTGCCAGCTCTTATACTCAATACCCCTTCCAACGAAGGCAGGCAAAACGTAGGCCTTCTTGTGCAGCTGTGCAGCAACCTTCAGGGTGCAATGGACCTGAACTCCAGATGTCTCTGCTCATCAACCTTTCCCAAGGCTCTTCTGTTAACTGTATAACTCGTTCTAGAATTAGACTTCCCAAAATGCATTACCTCACATTTGCCTGGATTGAAATCCATCTGCCACTTCTCCATCTAACTCTCCAGTCTATCTATATTCTCCTGTATTCTCTGACAGTCCCCTATGCTTTCTGCTACTTCACCAATCTTCGTGTCATCGGCAAACTTACTGATCATACTAACAGTGCCCTTTTCCAGATCATTTATGTATATCACAAACAACAGTGGCCTCAAAACTGACCCCTGTGGAACACCACTGGTCACCTTTCTCCATTTTGAGAAACTCTCTTCAACTACTACTCTCTGACTCCTGTTGCTCAACCAGTTCTTTATCCAACTAGTTTTTATCAACCTTGCACACCATGTGGCTTCACTTTCTCCTTTAATTTACCATGGGAAACCTTATCAAATGCCTTACTAAAGCCCATGTATATGATATCTACAGCCCTTCCTTCATCTATCAACTTGGTCACTTCCTCAAAGA
This sequence comes from Chiloscyllium plagiosum, assembly GCF_004010195.1. Classification (NCBI taxonomy): domain Eukaryota; kingdom Metazoa; phylum Chordata; class Chondrichthyes; order Orectolobiformes; family Hemiscylliidae; genus Chiloscyllium; species Chiloscyllium plagiosum. The sequence continues at coordinate 72,600,910 of NC_057711.1, forward strand.
ACTCTATTAAGTTGGTAAGGCACGATCTTCCCTGCACAAAATCATGTTGCCTATCCCTGATAAGCCCATTCTTTTCCAAATAGATTTTATCCCTCAGTACCTTCTCCAGCAACTTTCTAACCACTGGCATCAGGCTCACTGGTCTGTAGTTAACTGGAATATCCCTACTACCCTTCTTGTACAGGGGGACAATATGAGCAACCCTCCAGTCCTCTGGCACCTCACCTGTGTTTAAGGATGCCACAAAGATATCTGTCAGGTCCCCTGCTATTTCCTCTCTCGCCTCCTTCAGCAAACTGGGATAGATCCCATCTGGTCCTGGGGATTTGTCCACCCTAATAACCTCCAGCCTACCCAAAACATCTTCCCTCCTTATGTCCAGACTAATCAAACTTCTACCTCTAATCTCAACATTCATCATGTCCCTCTCCACAGTGAACACTGATGCAAAGTAATCATTCAGAATCTCACCCATTTTCTCAGATTCGACACACAGCCTTCCTTCATTATCTTTTAGTGGACCAACCTTTTCTCTAGTTACCCGCTTGCTTCTTATATAAGAATAAAAGGCTTTGGGATTCTCCTTAATTCTGCTTGCTAAAGCTATTTCATGACCCCTTTTAGCCCACTCGATTCCTCATTTAAGATTGGTCCTACTCTCCCGATATTCCTTCAGGGCCCATTCTGTTCTTGGCTGCCTGGACCTTATGTATGCTTCCCTTTTCCTTTTGGCTAGTCGTATGATTTCTCCTGTCATCCACAGTTCACGAGTCTTGCCTTTCCTATCCTTTGCTTTCAATGGGACAGTCTATCCTGCACAATCTTTAATCTATCTTTGAAAGCCTACCACATATCAAATGTGGGCATTCCTTCAAATAGCTGTGTCCAATTCACATTTCCCAGCTCCTGCCTAATTTTGATATGATTGGCCTTGGCCCAGTTTAGTATTCTTCCCTTTGGACCGCTCTCACCTTTGTCTACAAGTACTCTAAAACTTACAGAATTGTGGTCACTGTTCCCAAAGAGATCCCCTACCACAACTTCTACCATTTGTCCTGGCTCGTTCCCCAGTACCAGATCCAATATGGCCCCTTCCCTCGTCGGACTATTGACATACTGTTCTAGAAAACTCTCCTGGACACTTCTTACACATTCTGCCCCATCCAGACCTCTGACACTAAGTGTATCCCAGTCAATGTTGGGAAAATTAAAATCTCCCATCACCACCACCCCGTTGCCTCCACTTCTTTCCATAATCTGTTTACCTATTTGTTCTTCTACCTCACACTCACTATTGGGAAGCCTGTAATACAGCCCCAACAATGTAACTACACCCTTCTTATTTCTCAGCTCCACCCATAACACCTCAATACTCAAGCCCTCCATAGTGTCCTCCTTTAGCACAGTCATGATATCATCCTTGACCAGCAATGCAATTCCCCCCCCACCCCCAACCTTTTACATCTCTCCCTGTCCTGGAACATTCAGTTGCCAATCATGCCTTTCCTTCAATCAAGTCTCTGTGATTGCAATAATGTCATACTCCCAGACACCAATCCAAGCCCTAAGTTCATCTGCCTTACCCACTATACTCCTTGCATTAAAGTATATGCACTTCAGGTCGCCAGTTCTTTTGCATTCATCTGCTCTCTGCCTACTCTTCCCCTTATTAATGCTAACTTCGTGATTCTTACAGATTTCCACCTCACTGTCTACTTGTCTTCTCTTCTGGTTCCCAGGCCCCTACCACATTAGTTTAAAACCTCCTCAACAGCAGTAGCAAAAACTCCCCAAAGGACATTAGTTCCAGTCTGGTTCAGGAGTAGACTGTCCAATTTGTAATAATTTCACCTTCCCCAGAACCGGTCCCAATACCCAACAAATCTGAACCCCTCTCTCCTACACCATCTCTCAAGCCACGTGTTCATCCTGCCTATTCTTTCATTTCTATTCTGGCTAGCACGTGGCACTGGTAGTAATCCCAAAATCACTACCTTTGAGGTCCTCCTTTTTAACTTCTCTCCTAGCTCCCTGAATTCTGCTTTCAGGACCTCATCTCGTTTTTTTACTTATATTGTTGGTGCCTATATGCACCAAGACAACTGGCTGTTCACCCTCCCCTTTTAGAATGCTCTGCAGCAGATCAGTGACATCCCTGACCTGAGCAGCTGGGAGGCCACATACCATCCGGGAATCCCATTTTTGGCCATAGGCCCACCTACCTACTCCCCTCATAATAGAATCCCCCATGACAATGGCCCTCCGAGTCTTTTTCCCTCCCTTCTGAACAGCAGTGCCCATCATGGTACTATGATCTTGATAACTGCTGCCCTCCCCTGGTGAGCCATCTCCCCCAACAATAGACCTGTTTTGGAGGAAGATGACCGCAGAGGACATTTGCACTGCCTTCCTACTCTTTATCTGCCTTTCGGTCACCCATTCACTGTCTCCTTCAGAATCCTAACCTGTGGTGTGACCAGTTCACTAAACGTGCAATCCACGAACTCCTCAGCATCGCGGATGCTCCACAGTGACTCCATCCGCAGCTCCAGAGCTATCATGCAGTCAAACAAGAGCTGCCGTTGGACACACTTCTTGCAAGTGTAAGAGTCAGGGACGTTAGCCACATCCCTGAGCTCCCACATCAAGTAAAAGGTAAATGCCACAGGTCTGAGGTCCCCTGTTATTGTAAGTCTTAGCTTTATATCAACTAAAACCAAAAAATAAACTTACATATATGAAGGAAAAGAAAGAGAAAATTTAAAAACCTTACTTTACAGAATCTTTTTCTTCTGGTTAGAAGAGGGTGTGCAGGAGGGAGATACTACAGGTGTAGTGTCTTGGGTTTAGCCGCTGCCCAAATATATACTAAGTCCTTACCTACCCAGCAACCTCCTGGTCTCCACGTCACCTCCGGACAGGAACAGTAGTTTTCATTTATAAGATCTGAAAAAAATACAACAGGTAGCATTATTTAAAGGGAAACTGAAATAAATTATAATCATGCAGACCTTGAGATAATGCCAGATTACTTTGAACAAATCACAGTCATCGTATTGATTGCAGTTTGTGGATGGTGGTTACGAAATGTGTTTTTCATCTTTTGTTCTCAATTATTGATATAGTTGTTTGATATGAACATGCATACATTCTAAATGACTTGGAGGTGCTGGTGTTGGACTGAGGTGGACAAATCACACAACATCAGGTTATAGTCCAACAGGTTTATTTGGAAGCACACTAGCTTTCGGAGCGCTTCTCCTTCATTAGGTGTTTGTGGAAAATTAAGACCAGGCTCATAAATTTATAGCCAAATGAGTCCAGTGTCATAGAGTTGTGATACAGTAAAAATCTTAGATTAAAACTTTCATCTTTTGTGATGGGATATGCTGATTTCTGTTCTTTGGTATGTAAATCCTAGAACTTCTTTTAAATTACATTCTCAAGATAGCTCAGGCTTTTAAGCAAAAGATGTGAAGTCTGTCTGCGTCACAATGCTATGTCAGACTGACAAACCCTCTGTATAGTTTCACAGAGTTTTACATGGATTCATGCAGCAAAATAAAATGTAATTCTGCAAAAACAAATTCACCCCATAAGCCTATATGTGGGTGTGTGGGGGCAACAGATTGAGTCTGCATGTGAGGATGTGCATGTGAATGTGAGTGCACATGATAGAATGCATGTGTATATGTGTGTGTGTCTGTGTGCGTGTCTGTGTGTGTGTATATGTGCGTGTGAGTGTGATGGAGTATGTGTGAGGGGGTGTGTGCCGATGTGAGTGCCGGGGGTGTAGGTGTGTGCATATGAGAGACAGCTTGTGTATGAGGGAGGGTCTGCGTGGGTATGTGAGTGTGTAAGAGTGCGTGTGTGTGTGTATGTGTTCACGTGTGTGTGTGTTCTAACCAGAATTCCATCAATAAACACATCATTTAGATCCTATCTACCATCCCTTGAAAAAAAAAGAACCAGAAATGACATCACCCAACTTAAGAAACTAAGATGTATAAATAGAGAGGTGGGACATACCACCAGTACTTCACCAGAGACTCTCACTGATGATGTTACCTAGCATGGTGACGAAATGTCTGAAAACAAACCTCCCAGCTCAGCAAGCAAACTTACATATTTATCATCAACCTAAGCTGCAAATCTTTTCAAAAATCAAATCATGATCTGTTTAAGGTTTGGTGGTTGTTTAAAGGTGACTTTTAACTACAACTGGTTAAAAGCATTCTAAATGAGGGGAGTAGAAAGAATATTTGTACTAAGTAGATTCAGTCGAATTGAATTGGTTTTTACATTCTTAATTTGACAAAAAGCATCTTTAAAACAACGAACTAGGAATTTCAAAGCTGACCTGAAAAAAATCAATTGCTGTTCCAACAGATGTGTTGAAGCCATCAGACTACATGATCAGTATTTCACTAGCTGAATACACATAAAACTGAGTGAGCATTTAATGCATAATTTACTGCTGCTGTCAGAAAGTGGTTTACGTGGTGCCCTTTACATTGTATAGCCACAGATCCAGCAAGAAATTGATTTCTCAGTGTGAGAGAAACCTACCAATGAGATTAAGCACTCGTCTGTTTGCTTAATTGGTCTCCTTTAAAAAAGCTTGCATTTGCTTATTTGAATCAAATGGAGCCAAATGTTATCACAGTAAAGACAGGAACGCTTTTAGCAAGTACACTTTGGATTTTAAAAATGCTCTTGTTTATTAATTTACTCCTCAATAGCCTCTTTATAGCCCGCCGGCTCCCATGCGCATTTTTATAAGACCAACTCAAGGAGATCAAAGTGAACGTGCTCCTGGTTTCAGAGTGTATGTTCATTTTACTGCAGATGGAGTGACCAAGAGAGTCAATGTACAGGCATCAGGGAATGCTATTCACATGGCCAGTACGTTGTTATGGAATGGAAAACCTTGGAATGTGCTATCTCGTGTATTTAATTTTAAGTTTTAAAGCTGCATATTAATTATTCATTAGCAGAACACATTTTGAGTAAGAAACCCTCAGAGGTCGTATTAGATTAGCATATGCCAGCATTTGACTGGGAAAAAAACTCACAGTTGGTTTAAATATTCTAATGCATTCAGCCCTTAAGGGCTGAAAGCAACACACAGAAAGCAATTTTGGTGTATCAAGCCACTAGTGTCTCTTTTGTTAGATCTGATATTCAGTAATAGCCGAGAAACATCAAAAGGATAACTGAATAGTTACGTATTTTTGTCCAAGTAGTATTTGACCTTTTGACTGGCTCAGATTATTTAGAAGAACAAGAGAGACAAAGAGAAATCCGAATGCTTGAGAAAATAAAACTGAAGGTTGATTTTGTTCCTTCATCCTGTTACGATCAGTTGAGGAGGGGTGAATTGGCTCCACTCTGCTTAAATACCTCAGTCGGGAACAACAAAAATTTTAAATGCTTTTAAGCATGCAGCCATGCCCCAATCTAATAAAACTGTTGTTCACTAATTGACCAGAAGCAAATTGGAAGCCAATTCTGATGTTTTCTTTACTGAGGAGAAAGTAATTTTATTATTTACTAAGCACAAGAAAGAGTAATAAAAATGTGGCATAAAACACATACACAAATACAGACATAACATTTAGAAAGGAGGGGGTGTCTAATACTAAACAGAATCAGGAATGTACAATTTAAATGTCCTTAGAGCCTTGAGAACATCGTTGCTTCATTGGTGATTTGTATACCCATCAGCAGCAAAATCTTGGTGGATTGATGTTTCTCAAATTAGCTTTATCACTGAGCACTGTTTATCTGAGAGAGACTGAGAGAAAAAGGGGAAGAGAGAGACCTGTCCAGTTTTCTCTCCCACAAATCCATTTTCTTCTTTCTCCGCTCTGCCTCAGAAGTTGCTCCTTGAAATGCAGTTTATTTCACAAACTGCAGATGATTTTCATCCCAATATGTGCAACTTCCAGAAAAGTGAAAATCGAAGATGGGATACATATCTGAGTGTCCATCTTCATTTATTTCGATGTCATTAGGCTAATTTCCGAATGGGCTGAAAATGTGTTGCTGGAAAAGCGCAGCAGGTCAGGCAGCATCCAAGGAACAGGAGAATCGACGTTTCGGGCATAAGCCTGAGCTATCTTGAGAATGTAATTTAAAAGAAGTTCTAGGATTTACATACCAAAGAACAGACATCAGCATATCCCATCACAAAAGATGAAAGTTTTAATCTAAGATTGTTTACTGTATCACAATTCTATGACACTGGACTCATTTGGCTATAAATTTATGAGCCTGCGCTTTTCCAGCAACACATTTTCAGCTCTGATCTCCAGCATCTGCAGTCCTCACTTTCTCCTCGATAATTTCCGAATGGGTCTTGTTTATTCATGGTTTCACCTGCTTGGCTCAACCTGATATGGTAAGCATGGTAGCCATCTCAAATCAGCATTTTCCCTTTTTTAAAACCATTTTAGCCCATGAAAGGTTCCAGGTATTAAGATCAGATGTTGGAAGTTGGAAATTGATAGCCCCTTTTTGCCACTATCCTAACAGTTCTTCATTGCCATAAACACTTGGGGAAAATTCACCCAACTAGACTCAGATTCATTGGGTTCCACACATCACATTCTGCAAGAATGTGCATTCTATGCATGCAGGAAAGAGTTAATTTCTAAATGAAACTTTTTTACATACATGCTTCAGCAACCAACACTTAATTCAGCAAGTTTATGAACAACCTCTTCTTCACATGTATCAAAATGGTTACTAGTGCTGGATTAAGTGCTAATTAAATGATCATATGATTAAATTATTAAATAATAATATTTCGGGTTTGAAAGTTCAGAAGGGAGTCTCACCTGTTGGCAGGGGATATTATGAATTTAGACATGCAGCACCCAAGATTTCCTCATCATCGTCTTAATAGCTGGAAAATTACCTTAATTTGTGCTGTGTGAAACATGAGCAAATGTGTCTAGTGGTAGGACAAACTATTCTTTATTCACTCATGGGATGTAGGCATTACTGGACGGCCAGCATTTTTTTATTACCAATCCCTAGTGCTCCTGAGAAAGTGGTTGTGAGCTACCTTCTTAAACTGCTGCAGTCCACCTGCTATAGGTTGACTCACCACAGGAGTTCTCGGGAGGGATTTCCAGGATTTTGACCCTATGACATTGAATGAACAGCAATATATTTCCAAGTCATTGTGGTGAGTGTCATGGAAGTGAACTTGCAGGTGGCTCCATTCCTGTATATCTGCTGCCCTTTCCCATCTAGATGGATGTGGTTATGAATTTGGAAGGTACTGCATAAGGATACCTGGTGAAATTCTACATCAGGTGCACGCTACTGCTACTGAGAGTCCGTGGTGGATGGAGTGGCTGCAAGTGGATGTGGTGTTAATCAAGCAGACTGCTTTGTTCTGGATGGTATCAAGCTTCTTGAGCTCTAGTGTTATTGGAGTTGCACCCACTCAGACAAGTGGTGAGTATTCCAACACACCCCTGCCTTGTGCCTTGTAGATGATGGACAGGTTTTGGGAAGTTACTCAGTGAATTATTCGCCTCTAACCTGCTCTTGTAGCCACTGTGTTCAGGTGACAAGTCCAGTTGAGTTTCTGGTCAATGGTAACCCCAAGGATCTTGATAGTAGGGGATTCAGTAACACCACTGAACACCAAAGGGCAGTGATTAGATTGTCTCTTGTTGAAGATTGTCACTGCCGGGTGAAAGTGTGGTGTGAACGTTACTTGCCATGTTTCAGCCCACGCTTGGATACTTTTCAAATCTTGGTGCATTTGAACATGGACTGCTTCAGTATCTGACGAGTCACAAATGAAAGAGTCATAGAGCCATAGAGATGTACAACACAGAAACAGACCCTTTGGTCCAACTCATCCATGCCAGCCAGATATCTTAACCTAACCTAGTCCCATTTGCCAGCACTTGGCCCATATCCCTCGAAACTTTTCCCATTCATATACCCATCCAGATGCCTGTTAATTTTGTAATTGGAACAGCCTCCACCACTTTCTCTGGCAGTTCATTCCATACGTGCACCATCCTTTGCGTAAAAAAGCTGCCCCTTAGGTCCCTTTTAAATCTTTTCCCTTTCACCCTAAACCTACATCATATAGTTCAGGACTCCCTCATTCCAATGAAAACACCTTGTCTATTTACCCTATCCATGCCCCTCATGATTTTATAAACCTTTATAAGGTCACCCTTCAACCTCCAATGCTGCAGGGAAAACAGCCCCAGCCTATTCAGCCTTTCCCTATTGCTCAAACCCTCCCATCCTGGCAACATCCTTGTAAATGTTTTTTGAACCCTTTCAAGTTTCACAACATTGTTCCTATCGGAGGGAGACCAGAATTGCACACAATATTCCAAAAGTGACTTAACCAAGATGCTGAATATTGTGCAATCATCAATGAACAAACTTACTTTTGATCTTATGATGGAGGGAAGGTTGTTGATGAAACAGCTGAAGATGGTTGTGCCTTAAACTATTTTGCGGAACTCCTGCAGAGATGACCTGGAGCTGAGATGACTGACTTCCAACAACCACAAACATCTTCCTATGTGCCAGATAAGCCTTCAACGAGCAGTAAGTTTGCTCATAGATACCCATCGATTCTAGTTTTGCTAAGCCTCCTTGATGCCACATTCAGTTGAACGTGACCTTGATATCCAATGCTGTTACTCTCACCTCACCTTATGATGTTAGTTCTTAATTGTGATGCCTCTGCCTAATTTGGCGGTCCTTCACATACGTACACTAGTATGTCTTCCTCTAGATTTACAGCCTCCATGCCTTCAGAAATTAAAACTGTGTCTCCACAAGAATTCCTCACAGCCCCCTCCCAGCAAATATGTCCAAAATAGTGAGAAACCAATGGAATGCCATGGACTAGCTGAATGTAAGTGTAGCTTAGTAGATATTCAGCAACGTCAGACTCCAGTTGCAGTAGGCTGGCAATTTTGGCAGAATTTATTGCTGATGATGAGGGTTTCACATGGAAACTGAAGAACTGATAGGGGTCTTGTGCAGCCTCGGTTGGTGAAGTTCTGAAGGTATTTATTTGCCCATTAAGCACTTAAATGACCAGGCTTGTCTCTTCTCCTGGATTAAGGATTCAGTGGATGGAAATCCCACCTCTGAAGTTGCAACCACCAGTAATGTATTAAATGGGCCAGAGGTGAGGCAGACTAGAAGTTATGGGGGAAAGAGGATTTGGAAGGTAAGTGACTCTCAGCAGTCCTGTCCATGACCCAATTCTGGCTGTCTCATCAAGCATCAAGAGCATTTATATGAGGATTTCCGCCACCTAGGCCTCATTAGCCCTAGATGCCTAGCAGCAAACTGGAAAGGAATTTCTTTTTCCAGGCTCACATATGGAGTGTTCACTGCCCACTTATTCGTTGATGGCTATCAGTGATGGGATTTAGCCCTGAAGTGGGTATTAAAATGGGCAACCAAAGGCTTAATTAGCATTCAGGCAGGAAAGCCATAAGCCCGGGACTTAATTGAAGGGAGACAGCAAGATGAGGGGATGCCAGGCCACATCCTTCCATTCTATTAAATGTCCATGCATCTCCAAACATGCTGCAAATGCTTCATATTTGAAATATCAAGTTACTAAATTGTGTTGGAGTTCTATTAACCTTTTAACAGAAAACTGATTTGTTTGGTCTGTAGTTGCAAACAGGGAGAGACATCAGTTGAATGCTGCAATCTATGCAATAAGCAACATCTTCTTTAATTATTTTCTGTAGTTTGAGGGTTTTTTTTTCATTTCAGATGGGATGTGTAATTTTTTCTTGGATCTCCTCCATGAGTAACTAGGTTATTTGATATGAGCATTGCTTGTAAGTCTGACATTGTTGTCCATAATTTTGCTTGAGAAGGTCATACTGAGCTGTTTTCTTTAATTGGCATAATTCATGTGATGTGGATGGTGCTTTCTGGAGTGAGTTCCAGGATTTTGAAAAGCTAGGGTGTGAATTGGATGGAAAAGTCCAGGTAGTAGTGTTCTCTTCTACCTGCTGTCCTTGTTCTTCCACGTGCTAGAGGTTGCAGGGCTTTGTTGGAGACTACTTTCTAAATGGGAAAAGGCTTCAGAGGTCCGAGCACAAAGGGACTGTTGTCCTAGTTCAGGGTTCTGTTAAAGTCAACAAGCAGGTTCAGCCGGCAATTAGGAAGCCAAATGCAATATTGGCATTCATTTTGTCAGGAAGAAGGGCTTATGCCCGAAACGTTGATTCTCCTGTTCCCTGGATGCTGCCTGACCTGCTGCGCTTTTCCAGCAACACATTTTCAGCATTCATTTTGAGAGGGCTAGAATACATGAGCAGGGATGTACTGCTGAAGTTGTATGAGGCTCTCATCAGGCCATATTTGGAATAATATGAGCAGTTTTGGGCCCAGTATCTAAGGAAATATGTGCTGGCCTTGGAGGGGTTCCAGAAGAGGTCTACCAGAATGAACCCGGGGATGAAGAGCTTGTCTTACGAGGTGTGGTCCAAGATTCTAGGCCTGTACTCAATTGGGTTTAGAAGGATGAGGGTGGATCTCATTGAAACTTACAGAATACTACGAGGTCTGGATAGAGTGGACATGGAGATGTTTCCACAGGTAAGAGCCAAGGGCATCAGCCTTAGAATGAAGGAACAACCCTTCACAACTGAAATGAGGAGAAATTTCTTTAGCCAAAGGATGGTGAATCTGCAGAAAGCTTTTGAGGAAAGTCATTGAGTGTATTCAAAACAGAAATAGATAGGTTCTTGATTAGCAAGGAGATCAAGAGTCATGGGGAGAAGGTTGGAGAATGGAGCTGAGAAATATATAAGTCATAATCGAATGGTGGAGTTGTGGGCTAAATGGCCTTATTCTGCTCCTATATCTTATGGTCTTACAGTTTGGATGGTACTGTTGAAGGAGCCTTGGTGAGTTGCTGCAGTACATCTTACAGATGGTAAACATTGCTATCACTGTGCACTGCTGGCAGAGGGAGTGAATATTTAGTTTGATAGATGAGGTGCTGTTGAGATGGATTGTTTTGTCCTAGATCAAATCAATATTCTTGAGTGCTTTAAGAGCTGTACTCATTCAGATAAGTGGAGAGCATTCCATCACACACTTGACTAAGTCCTTGTAAATGATGGACAGCTTTTATAGAGTTGAGTTACTCACCACAGAAATCATCAAATACCTTAGGGTTCACTGCTATTTTAAGATTATCCAGGCTGAGATAGCTAGATTTTTGATCAGTAAAGGGAATCAAGGCTGTGGAAACTAGGGAGAAAAGTCCCTGCCTTGGGAAAGAAATGGAGAAGATGAGGACTGCAGATGTTGGAGATCAGAGTCGAGAGTGTGGTGCTGGAAAAGCACAGCAGGTCAGGCAGCATCCGAGCAGCGATGTTTCAGCCAAAAGCCCTTCCTTGGGGAGGAAATGGCCAAGTGGCAAAAATAAAAAGTAAAGTCAGCACAGCCTTAACAGGTTAAAGTCTGCTTTCTCTTTGGACAGTGATGCCTGTTGGTGGTTTAACACGAGGGTTACCATGCTTCATGTTAAAAAAGGAGAATTTTTCATGGTAACCTCAGGAATCACCCACATATGTCAAGCCCTTCATTCCAGGATCATTCTCTGGACCCTTTCCAAGGGCAGCACATCTTTCCTTAGACACGGTGCCCAAAACTGCTCACAATATTTCCAGATGCTGACTGACCAGACCCTTATACAACCTCAGCAGTAATTCCAGCCCAGTCAAATGAATGCTAACATTGCATTTGCACTTTAGAGAAGTTATTATTGGCAGATCAGCCAAGCTAACCAACTAATGGTACTATCACTGAACTATTAATCCAGAGATCCAAGCAATGTACTGGGAAAGCAGGTCTGAATCCTACCATTAGAAATGGTGGAATTTGAAATCAGTACAAAATGTGAAATTAAGAGTCTATTGATGACTATGAAACCACTGTCAATTGCCAGAAAAACCTACTTGGTTCACCAATGCCCTTTAAGGAGTGAAACTGCTGCCCTTACCTGGACTGACCTACATATAGTTCCAGACACACAACAGTGTGATTGACTTTTATCTAACAGCTAGGCGATGAGTGAGGCCCTCATTCCCATCAATGAATAAAAACAAGCGTTGAGGATGATCACATTAGCCATGATTTCATTGAATGGCAGAGCAGAATCAGTGGGCTGAATTACCTACTGTCTCTACATTGTACGGTTGTATAATTGATTATTCTTAGCTCTGTCTGTGTTTAGTGATTTCCATTAGTATTTAATGTTGGTGATTTCAATAGGGAGTGAGTTGGATAAAGGCTTTGATTCTCAGTTTAAGGGTTTTGCACAGGCACTTACTCCCAATCATATACTCCAAAGCCTCTTTCCTCTTTGGCCTCCATAATGACAGGAAGTGACTGAGACAACACAGAAGAGGAAAAGCTCCTTGAAGAAAAATGAGAAAGAGGGGGAAAGGATTCTCAGCAAGTGGTTATATTGGTCCAGATTCTTCAAGGAGCATTTCTCAGAGCATAATTTTGGTGTCTCAACATAAATTCGGAAAAATGTGTAAAATTTTCACTTCACTTAAAAGGTGCACACTGGAACCTACCATTTCTTGCAGAATCTGTAGATCCCAAAAATGGCAACACTAATACAGACAGTGGCGTTGCTGTGGTGATGAATAGGAGGAGGAAATGGAGGAGAAAACCAACATATCTCCGTTCTATCCAGCTGTCAATGGTCAAGCCATGTTATTGCATTCCAGTGATTTCACCTACAATTCCCCGTTCAACATTCCTGTTGTTAAGGGTGCTCACATTGCCCTTAGTCACTTTGCTGAAATAAAAGAGTGCCACACAATAAACATTCCACAATAATTCTTTCAAACAAACCTTGAATGTTCAATCTAAGGTCTAGTTTTTTTTAATTTCAAAAATATACTTTATTCATAAAAATATTTTGATGATCTGTACAATTGGTCATGCCATACATACGTAAACATTCCATTTCTTTGCATACAGAGATACAGTAATCATTCGTATATACAGGTCTGTACATTTACTATCCATACATTTAGCTGAGGCATCAGCGGAGTCCCCTTACTGCATGGGCCCCCTGTTCTTTAGCAGGCAGACGTTACATGGTGGTCTTCCCCCACCGCGCCTTGGCAGCAGCTGCCCTAAGCTTCAGCGCATCCCTCAACACATAGTCCTGGACCTTGGAATGTGCCAGTTCGCAACACTCATTCGGGATCAGCTCCTTCAGCTAGAAGATCAACAGATTTCGGACAGACCAAAGAGGATCTTTCACTGAGTTGATGATCCTCCAGGCACAGTTGATGTTTGTCTCGGTGTGCGTCCCGGGGAACAGGCCGTAGAGCATGGAGTCCCGCGTCACGGAGCTGCTCAGGATGAACATCGACAAAGACCACTGCTTTTGTCTCCAGACTTCCTTTGCATAGGCACATTCCAGAAGGAGGTGTGTGACAGTCTCGTCCCCCCCCACAGCCGCTTCGCGGGCAGCTTGCGGTGCGGCAGAGAGTTCGGGCATGCATAAAGGATCTCACAGGCAGAGCCCTTCTCACCACCAGCCAAGCCATCTATTGGTGCTTGTTGGAAAATTCTGGCGATGAGGCATTCTACCAAATGACTTTGACAGTCTGCTCAGGGAACCGCTCTACAGGATCCGCCCTCTCCTTTTCCCGAAGGGTTTCAAGGAGACTATGTGCTGATCACTTCCTATGGACTTGTGGTCAAAGGTGTTTTGTTTCATAAATTTCTCTACGAAGGACAGGTGATATGGAACAGTCCAACTACTTGGAGAGTTCCGCGGCAGCGAGGCCAGGCCCATCCTTCACAATGCCAGGGACAGGTAGAACCTCAGTACGTAGTGACACGTTTTGTTTGCATACCGGGTATCCACGCACAGCTTGATGCAGCCACACACAAAGGTGGCCATCAGGGTGAGGGTGGCATTTGGTGTGTTTTTTCCCCCCTTGCCCAGAGCTTTGTACATCGAGTCCCTTCAGACCCTGGACATCTTTGATCTCCATACAAAATGGCAGATGGTCCGGGTGACTGCGACAGCACAGGTTCTGGGAATAGGTCAGACCTGTGCTACATATACAACACTGACAGTGCCTCACACCTGATGACCAGGTTTTTACCCATAATGGAGAGCGACCGTAGCTTCCAACTGCCCAGTTTCTGCCTCACCTTCTTGATACACTCCTCCCAAGACTTGGCGCATGCCCCAGCCCCTCCGAACCAAATACCTAGCACCTTCAGGTGGTCAGTCCTGATGGTGAAGGGGATGAAGGATTGGTGTTCAATCTAAGGTCAATTAATCACCCTTGTGTATTCCCTCAGTACCTGTCTCCTCCACAGTGCTAGACCATAGCTGCAGTATCACAGGTGAAAGGCAGCAATGTTTCAGTGGGGATGGCTGCATATTTTGCAGGACAACCTCAAGCAGGCCTCGGTGAACTAGCTTTGATGACAACAATTCAGCCTGGCTCACCGATGGGCAACATCAAGGGAATATTCGGAGTTGCATTGGTAGATATTTGAATGTTGTAAACTTCAGAGATTGCATTCTCCATGAAGCCACTGCTCACCTAAGGTGATACCTTAATGATCCTGGTAATTTGCTGTGACTCTCTGTTAATACTGGTATCCACAATCATGACGGCAGTATTCCGAGCCTGTCTGGCAACAAGCTGAGCGTGCATGACTTAAATCAGAGCTTCCACTGCAGCATTCAGACACAATGGCATGGGGTTGGGCTGCAATGGAAGCTGACATGTATGATGCCACAACAGGGTTGAGTTGATTAGTATTCCTATGGAGTTGGTCACAACTTCCACAGTGAAGGGACTGACTCCAAGCATTTCACAAAATCCTATGCCACAATGAAGCCTGACTTCTCCATGATCTTACTGGGTCTCGGATAGGCCTGCCAATGTGTCGGCATTTCTGCATGTATACCCCTCACTACTTTTCTGTACACCTCCCCACGGAAGTCCTCATTTGAGTCTATTATAACATAACTCATGTATGATCCCCACCATCCGGCCAAATGCTTCCTGTAGTAGTGGCTTGCCCTGCTCTGTCTGCATACCGTTTGTGGCCTCGACTCTCTCTTTCCTCAGTTGTTGCCAGAACAGCAGAGAATTTCCAATATTTTCTATCTTTACTCCATTCCTCATGATGTTCAGTTGTGGAAAACAGGTAGGAAAATGCGGTATTTAAGAAATGGGTTTTTATTATAAATTTTGGCAAAAATGACACCTTGATATATCTAAAACCTTTAGCTCCACATACACCGCAGTTTTAATAAAAATAAAACACAGGTTTTGCAAGATGAATCTGACACTGCATCTGTCCAGGCCTGTTTTGTTAAATTTACATTTTCAATTATCGGAGCTTTCAGACTTACAAAGAATAAAGGTTCAATGACAATGGAGCTGTTATAATGCAGATGTGCACTTTGTGCAGCGTGTTGTAGTGATCAGAACAATCTCATCAGTGACAGTTTACTTGAGCAGTTGAGGCAAATGAATAGCCATTATTGTGTCCACTATATGGATTCTTATTAGAACAATAATTAACTTAAACTAAATGGGGTCTGTGATAATGAGTATCTGAGTTCAAGAAGAGCTAAAGTGACCTAATCTGTCCAGATTGTCATTAGTTTACCATTACTAATTTACAGAGATGCAATTATACTGATCTCAGTCAGAGCACTTTACACTGTATAGGGGATAATAAGAGACTGATTCCTGCAAAACAGTTCAGTCTTTTTTTTTAGTTTATATGATTTTCACAAAAGTGGAAATTGGACAAAACTATTCCACCAATATTTTTCATAGATTGCACTGTTTATAGCATGTTCAAATAATTGGACAATAAATAGACATGGGGAAGTTTTAAACAGTGAATAACATTAGGAATGGAGAAGTTTCAGATTCGGTATGCTATGTTTACAGGCAATCAATTAATTTAATTATTTAACCTAATTATACTTTCTGACATATCAAACTATATAATTGAAGAGTCTATTGGATTGATCAACCAACTGATGATAATACACTTCCTTTTGCAACATAACTATTATTAAATCCTAAAACATATTGAATTAATTTGGTACCTAATTTAATAATAGCTCAGTTAAGCTCTTCTGTTATATAGTTTGATATGTCAGAAAGTATAACAAAGTTAAATAATTAAATTAGTCATGATTTGGAGATGCCGGTGTTGGACTGGGGTGTACAAAGTTAAAAATCACACAACACCAGGGTATAGTCCAACAGGTTTAATTGGAAGCACACAAGCTTTCAGAGCAACGCTTCTGCATCAGGTGGTGCCACCTGACGAAGGAGCAGTACTTTCTAAGAATTAGTTTTTAGAAAGTACATTTGTATTTTATGAATCTTCTTGAATTTTGGGATCTCAAACATTTTCTCATGGGAGGATTTAAGTATGATTTATGTTGGAGTTCACAAAGGGGTCAAATTCAGCTAACAGTTCTACAGTAACTACTACAATTGTTAGTCTTAACTACTTGGGCCAAACTTAGGAATTATCAGAACTATTAGTAGTATCACTTATAAAACAGCTTCTTTGTTTATGACAGATTGGGTAGCCCTTAACTGCATGCCAAAAACCAAAATGAACCAGAACCAAAGTTTCTTCTTCAAATGCAGCCTCATGTCAATTTCCATGGGAAATCTGTGATCCGAACACACCTAAACCACATGAACCAACTCTGACCTGTTTCTGCTGCTAGTTTGGCTTCAAGCAGTTCTCCTTCATAACCATAAGAAAATGTACCCAAACTCTGTTGGGGTGATCATTGTCAGAGGATGAGGAGGGAAGTTGATCACTGTCGGGGATAGAGACTAATCACTGTGGGATTTGGGGCTGATCACTGCCAGCTTTTGAGAGGGCTACCTTCTCCTGTACCTGGTAAATTTCAAACCAAAAATTAATAAGCTCTCAGAAAGACGTTTTGTTTGACATTTCCGTGCTAAATTTCGATCGGTTGAAATCAGCACTCATCTGGTCAACTTGCTCAATGTAATCTGATAAAAATATTACCTCGGGTAAGCACCGACTTTATCTGAAAATCAAAATTATCCAAATTCTGATATGCAATTGGTCAAGAGGTTTTCATAACAAAGGATACCCGATTTGGATTGTGTAAATAGATTGAAGATAAATAAGGAAATTATTCAGTTACAAAGTACTCCGCTCTCTTCTAACATCACAATCCATCTTGCTCAATCCTAAAATACTGTTGTCTACTTTTCTTCCAAAGGACAATTACATTACTGCAAAATGGAGCTTCTTTGCAGAGTAAATCATTGAAATTATAATTCAGTTTAATAATATTTAGCCAAAATGACTTACATTTATTTATTGGCTCATCATTTCCAATTAAACTACCATGAATAAACTATGATTTGGAGATGCTGGTGATGGACTGGGGTGGACAAAGTTAAAAATCACAAAACACCAGGTTATAGTCCAACAGGTTTATTTGGAAGCACTAGCTTTCGGAGCGCTGCTCCTTCATCAGGTGGTTGTGAAATATAAGATCATAAGGCACAGAATTTATAGTAAAAGTATGCAGTGTGATGTAACTGAAACTATATATTGAAAAAGACCTAGATTTCTTGTTAAGTCTCTCATCTTTTAGAATGAACATGTTGGTTTCACTTCTTTCATATGTAAATCGCAGAACTTCTTTAAAGTTACATTCTCAAGTGAGCTTTAACAATTTGTGTCATATCGGCCCAGATAATGCATTGAAGGTGTGAGGTGCCTTGTGTGAGACTGTCTGTGCCACAGTGTTCAGATTGATTCTAATCTAAAAAATGGATTACAGAATCTTACAGGGATTCATGCAGATTTTGAGAAAATAAAATGTAATTCTACAAGTACAAATTTAACCCACAAACTTATGTGTGTGTGTGCATGTGTGGGGGGAGGTTATGAGTGTCTGTGACAGAGCGTGTGTATGTGTGTGAGTGTGCGTGTAAAGGGGTATAAGTCTGTGATATGGTTGCGTGTGAGTGTGGGAGTGTATGTGTGAGCATATGAGACATAGCTTGTGTATGACAGAAGGATTGTGAGTGTGTGTCTGGGAGAAAGTGAGAACTGCAGATCAGGAGATCAGAGTCAAGAGTGGAGTGCTGGAAGAGCACAGCAAGTCAGGCTGCATTTGAGGAGCAGGAGAATCAATGTTTCGGACATAAGACCATAATCAGGAATGAGGCTTGTGGGTCGGGGCTGAAAGATAAATAGGGGGGGGGTGGGGTTGGGGGGGAAGGTAGCTGGGAAAGTGATAGGTAGATGAAGGCAAGGGAGAAGGTGATAGGTCAGATAGGGGAGTCATGGACAGGTCCGGAGGGTGGTACTGAGTTGGAGGCTTGGGACTGGGATAATGTGGAGGGAGGGGAAATGAGAAAGCTGTTGAAATCCACATTTATCCCATGTGGTTGCAGGGTCCCAAGGCAGAATATGAGGCGTTCCTTCTCCAGGTGTTGGGTGATAATGGTTTGGTGGTGGTGGAGGCCCAGGACCTGCATGTACTTGACGGAGTGGGAGGGGGAGTTGAAGTGTTCAGCCACGGGGCGATGGAGTTGGTGGGTGCGGGTGTCCAAGAAATATTCTCTGAAACGATCTGCAAGAAGGCGTCCTGTTTCCCCGATGTAGAGGAGACCACCCTGGCTGCAACAGATGTAATAGATGACATTGGTAGAGGTACAGGTAAATTTCTGTTGGATGTGGAAGGATTCCTTGGGGCTTTGGACGGAGGTGAGGGGAGTAGTGTGGGCACAGGTTTTGCACTTCCTGTGGTGGCAAGGAAAGGTGCCAGGAGTGGGGTGTAGGCTGGTGGGGATTGTGGACCTGATGAGGGAGTCGCGGAGGGAATGGTCTTTTTGGATAGAGGTGGGGAGGGAAATATATCTCTGGTGGTGGGGTCTGTTTGGAGGTGGCAGAATTGGCGGAGGATGATGAGTTGTATGCGGAGGTTGGTGAGGTGGAAGGTGCATCGGGGGTGGGAAGGTCTGTTGTTGTTCTGTTGGGAGGGATGGGGTTCAAGGGCAGTGGTGCATGAAGTGGAGGAGATGCACTGGAGGGTATTGTCAACCACATGGAAGTGAAGTTGCAATTGTGGAAGAAGGAGGCCATCTGCGACTTTCTGAGGTGGAATTGGTCATCCTGGAAACAGATGCGGTGGAGGTGGAGGAATTGGGAATAAGGGATGGCATTTTTACGCAGGTAGGGTGGGAGGAGGTGTAGTCACGGTCGCTTTGGGAGTCGATGGGCTCATAGTATATGGTTGTGGTTAGTCAGTTGCCAGAAACAGTGATGGAGAGGTCCAGGAGGGGGAGGGAGGTTTCCGAGATGGTCCAGGTGAATTTGAGGTCGGGGTGGAAGGTGTTGGTAAAGTTGATGAACTATTCAACTTCCTCGTGGTACCAGGGTGAGCTTGGCTACAGCTGATGGTGATGCCAAGGTTCTCCAGTTTCTTGTTCTTGGTGTGCATGGAGGTGGTGTAGTTTTGTCGCCTTGTCTGTTTGGCAATGTCCTGTAATTGTACTGCTGCAGTGCAGGCTGAGAATGTGGACTCCATCTTAGTTTCAAGGTTGTGGCACCTGTTGTAGAGTTGATGCACCAATTGTTAATGCTCACTTGAGAATGTAACTTTAAAAGAATTCTGCAATTTATATATGAAAGAAGTGAAACCAACATGTTCATTCTAAAAGATGAGAGACTTTTTTGCTATAAATTCTGTGTCCTACAATCTTATACTCCACAATCACCTGATGAAAGAGCAGCGCTCCGAAAGCTAGTGCTTCCAAATAAATCTGTTGGACTATAACCTGGTGTTATGTGATTTTTAACTATGAATAAACTAATAATTGCTGACGTGATCTGTGAGATACCAAATCAGGTTTTGTTTCAAATTTCTTTGTTGTTGTTTGCTGTGTATTAGGCATTGATGAGGAATATCAATTATCTTGTGAATTACTTTCATCGAACCTCTGTTGAAATAAAATTCTATTGACATTTCGAGCATAAGACATAAATATGAACATGTGATAAAAGCAAATTACTGCGGATGCTGGAATCTTTGACAAAGGGTCAGTTAGACTCGAAACGTCAGCTCTTTTCTCTCCTTACAGATGCTGCCAGACTTGCTGAGATTTTCCAGCATTTTCTCTTTTTTGGTAATATGATACATGTCATCCTTTATCTAAGTGCATGAAAGTAAGTCTAACTTTAAAAAGTATTCATTTTTGACTTTCAAATTCTAAATATGTTTTCTAATGTCTGTGATTCAGTTCATACGGTGCCAAGGAGGTTATGTGTTCAAGTCACACTCCAGAGAGTAGGGGATGGATTTTCTCAAAATATATATTGGGTGAGTGAGCTTTAATAGTGGCGTGCATACCCAAAGCAGGATTCTTACCTCCATTCCTGGTACTGACAAGTTTCAGTGGCAGGAGATAAAGGGACAGGTGGGAACCCACATACTGATATTACAACTTTACCAGCACATTTACAGAAATCAGCATTTTTAAGTTCTTTTTAGATCTTAGATTTTATGGTCACGTCTACTCAAGTACAGAAGTACAGGAGTACAGTGAAAAGTGTATAATGTCACCACACATGGTGCCATCTTAGGTACCAGGGGAACTAGTTACAAAAAATGCTTGGGTACAAGGTAGTAACAGAAACAAGAGTTAATAAGTTAAGCATTACTTTATAGAATAGTAGAAAAATAAAGAAATAGGTAATAATTTACATTAAAGGCTTCCTTAGGTTAATCTCAGTAAATAAATGAATAATTAGCAGTTCAACAGTTTTTGATGAGATTTCTGCTGATGTTGCCTTGCTGTCTGTTGATGCCACCACAGATACCATTGCGTCTCTGGAGCTGCCACCCCTCTGGTCGCCCCCGTAGCCTCAGGAACACGCCCAGGCAGGATCCATTCACGCACCGAGTGAAGACTCAGCCATGAGCCACTGAGTGACCAGCCGACATACCGCCAAGAGACCAGGCTGAGAGACGCTGAGAGATCAGGCCTGGGCTCACCACGAGCTGCTGGGAGACCAGGCCAGGGCTCACCACGAGCCGCTAAGAGACCACGCCAGGGCTCACCACCAGCTGCTGGGAGACCAGTGCAGGGCTCACCACTAGCTGCTGAGAGACCAGGCCTGAGCTCGCCATGAGCCGCTGAGAGACCACGCCAGGGCTCACCACCAGCTGCTGGGAGACCAGGCCTGGGCTCACCACGAGCCGCTGAGAGACCAGGCCTGGGCTCACCACAAGCCGCTGAGAGACCAGGCCTGAGCTCACCACGAACCTCTGAGAGACTAGACCTGGGCTCACCACGAGCCGCTGAGAGACAAGGCTAGGGCTCACCACGAGCTGCTGAGAGACCACACCAGGGCTCACCACAAACCGCTGAGGGACTGAGGGAGCTGCTGAGGGACTAGGCCAGGGCTCACCATGAGTCACCGAGAGACTAGGCTAGGGCTCACCCCGACCACTGAGAGACCAGGCCAGTGCTCACCATGAGCTGCTGAAAGAAATGGCCTGGACTCACAACGAGCCCCCAAGAGACCAGGCCAGGGCTCACCACAAGTTGCTGATGGACCAAGCCGGGGCTCACCATGAGCCGCTGAGAGACCAGGCCAGGGCTCACAATGAGCCACTGAGAGACCAGGCCTGAGCTCACCACGAGCTGCTGGGAGACCAGGCTGGGGCTCACCACGAGCTGCTGAGAGACCAGGCCTGAGCTCACCACGAGCTGCTGGGAGACCAGGCTGGGGCTCACCACGAGCTGCTGGGAGACCAGACTGGGGCTCACCATGAGCTGCTGGGAGACCAGGCTGGGGCTCACCACGAGCCACTGTGACAGCAAATTGGGAAAAAATAGAGGAGGAAATAGAAGGAGCAGAGGACCTCCAATTGGAGCGTCCTACTCTGCCACCATCATGACCACATTTCAGATGTTCAGCAATCTCTGTGGAATAGGACTTCTTTTTAAGGCAACATTATTCAAATGTTCCATTATTCCAGCAGCCCCAGGGATATCCCGAACAAAGGAGAATTGTGACATGTTGTTAGGAATTGTATGAAATGTTGCAAATTTCACATGTAAGAATGAAGTGCTGTATCATAAGACATACTTTTCTTTAATGCAGTGAGTGGTAAGAGTGAGTGTTTCAAGAAAGTAAGTGACAATAAATAGTTTGGTTGCAAGATCATCACTTCTGACATCTGGCAGGCAGTCAAGGAATTGAATCGCACCGTGAAAGTGGATATGTCTTATTTCAAATATAAGATTTATGTGATTTTTATGTTTTAGGACTATATCTTTTTGTTTATAACAATTCCATAATTCCATTAAACGTGAGTTAAACTAAGGAATCACGAGTCCTGTGCTGGGGTTTATCTGGCATTAAACCTGGGTGTTTTAATTGTTGAGGTTCAAATAGGAGGCTTAGATTGTTACATTGAAGTGAGGTGCCAAATATTTCTAAAGTAAAACAAACGACTGCGGATACTGGAAATCTGAAGAACAGCAATTTCTGCTTTTGTGCAAAAATATTTTTTCCCAGAAAGTAATGATGGCTATTTCCAAGTCCACAATGAGAATACCTTATGTCTCTAAAACCCAGGAAAGTGTGACCAATATCAAGTCATCTATGTATTCTGGAAACTGTCCCTTTGTTACTAAGCTGAATGGCTGTGGTGATCAGTGATAGCTGATTAACATTTCTACTGGGATAGAAGGCTAACACGTAGCTTGCTGTCATGGACAAGGGGTTGGGGATGCCATTTTAAGATGGGGTACAGGTGTCCCTACAGACAGAGAAATATTATTGACAGAAGGTAGTTGTGGGTTTTGGACTTCTATGACCAGCTATCCACTGAGAGGACAAGAGAGAAAATACTGATATTAACCAGGCCTTTCCTCAAATAGAGAAAATATCGAATCCACCAATCGCCATGGGAATTGTGGATGAGATTGTGAATAGTTAATTTGTGAATAGTTAAACATGTTTGGTGGATTTGACTAACTGGAGCTGCAGAGAAGATCCCCAGGAGAAGTGTTATAGAGGGAAATAGTACTGGAAAAGGAAATGAACAGAAATTAATAGTTTGGTTCCAGGAGAATTGTATGTCTTTTATAGTGTAATAAAGTCTAAGTTGCCGACAAAAAGGATAAAGGACTTAGTTAATAATATTACTTTGACATTTGTCACAGTGAAATACAAAACATAAAATCTTGTATGGTATCCTTTTTCCAGCCAATACTGAAAGTTCATATTTCTCTTTACAAGATGTTAGTATGCTTGGAGATAGGAACAAATTGCACTGAGTAATGTGTTCTGTGAAAGAGTGAAATTTAGAATTGATTATATACAATGTGTCCAAAGCTTTGTTTTATTTTCCCTCTTGAAATACAATGCAGTGATCTGGCTGCTTCATAACTTAGAGAAATGGTTGATATCTTCAAAGGATTTATGGATTCCACTTGGCAGGGTTTGTTGACACAGTTGATCAATGTTTGGCTGTCTTTCAAAAAACATAATAGGAACTATTTTATAGACCCTAAAAAAGGAAGGAAACATAAGGCTGAACCTTAGATTTTTTTCAGTTTCATGCTGGTCACTGTGAATATTATGAGGGTTTTTTTGCTGCAAGGCTTTGCAAGATTTCTGATACAAAAATCACCTCCTTAACTACCTACCCCATGCTATGGTATCCCTCTCATCTGATTCTAGTCCCTATTTATCACATGCTGTTCTTAGAAAAACTCATCACTTAGTGGAAATCTGTCAAACGATCATAATTTGGAGATGCCGGTGTTGGACTGGGTGTACAAAGTTAAAAATAACACAACACCAGGTTATTGTCCAACAGGTTTAATTGGAAGCACTAGCTTTCGGAGCGCTGCTCCTTCATCAGGTAGTTGTGCTGACCTCAAGGTGACCACAACCACCTGATAAAGGAACAGTGCTTCGAAAGCTAGTACGTCCAAATAAACCTGTTGGACTATGATCTGGCGTTATATGATTTTTAACTTTTCCAAAAGATCAGCATTCCTTGAGCCTGTGCTATTTTTAAAAGGCCATTGTGCACTAGAGAAGCATAGGCAATGGTAATGTTATGGCATAGTAGTCAAAGATCTATGCTGTTCACGGCATAAAGCTAACATAGAAATATTTTTAAAAAGATAGGAGAGGAACAGGCCATTCAGCCCTTCAAACCAGCTTTACAATTCAATATGATCATGATTTATCATCCAACTCAGTAGCCTGTTCCCACTTTTCCTATCCTTTGATCCCTTTAGCTTAAAACTATACTTAACTCTTTCTTGAAACCCTTAGTATTTTGGCCTCAACTACTTCCTGTGGCAGAGAATTCCACAGGCTCATCACCCCGAGTGAAGAAATCTCTCCTCATCTCAGTCCTAAATGGCTAGCCTCCATAGCATGCTGCTCAGACTGTGACCCCTGATTCTGGACTCCCCAGTTACTAGGGATATTCTTCCCTAAGGTGTCTAGTCCTGTTAGAATTTTATAGGTTTGTATGAGACTCCCCCCTCAATCTTCTAAGTTCCCAGAGAATATAGCCCCAACCTCTTCGGTCACTCTTCATTCATCAGTCCTGTCATCCCAATCAAAACCACAGACAATACTCCAGATGTGGTTTCACCAAGATCCCACAAAATTGCAGCAAGATATCCCTGAATCCTCTCAAAATGAAGGCTATTTGCCTTTTTCAATACCTGCTGCAGCTGTTTGCTTATTTTCAGTGGTTGATACCCAAGTCTCATTGCACCTCCCCCTTTCTCAATCTATTGCCATTCAGGTAATAATCTGCCTTTCTATTTTTGATACCCAAGTGGATAATCTCACATTGATCCACATCATATTTAATCTTTTATGCATTTGTTTACTCAATTAACTTGTCCAAACTGCAGTGAAGTATCTCTATCTCCACATTCCTCGCAGCTCATCAACCCACCCTGTTTTGTACCATCTGCAAACTTGGAGGTATTGGTTGATATGGAGAGCATGGCTGACACTCTTGTATATACATCCTCATTGTGTCACCACCAGGCCACACAGATTATCCATCCTTAACTGCATTCTATCAAGACACCCTAAGTTAACACTACTCTGCCCTCAATGGCTATTGGGCACCAAATCTTGTCATTGTCCAGTTGATGCACATCACACACTGGTAAACAATTGGATGATTCGAAACATGAGCTTTTATTTACAGCGCCAAAACAAACACAAACATAATAAATACAAACCGCTGTCCACTTTCATAATGCAAACTGGATCCTGGCATCATGACCGATGACTATTCTATAGTCCATAATGGTCTACTGCAACTAGTTCTCACCAGGTGTCAATCAGTCCTGTCTAGTTGGTAGTGTCTGACACAGCTGAGCTTTCTCATAGATAAGGAGAGCTTTCTCCTCCCCAGTGTCACCATCCTTCTCTTCAGAACACTGCTCCCATTCATCTCATCGCATCTCTTCACAGCTCTCTTATTGCCTTGTTGTCTTTACCAATTATGCCAAACACAACATGCCAGAATGGTGTGGCACAATCTGTCCAGATTATCCTGGCACTCCCCTCCCCAGACCAGTTCAAACAGCACAATTTCTTCTGGAGCCTTATCATTTGCACAACCACGTGTGTGGACTGTGCCTATGACAGACAGTACTGAGATCCCTCGACAGTCACTGGTCTCCTTTGACTGAACTAATATGTTCGATCAGACCTCTACTA
This sequence comes from Chiloscyllium plagiosum, assembly GCF_004010195.1. Taxonomy (NCBI): domain Eukaryota; kingdom Metazoa; phylum Chordata; class Chondrichthyes; order Orectolobiformes; family Hemiscylliidae; genus Chiloscyllium; species Chiloscyllium plagiosum. The sequence continues at coordinate 72,626,758 of NC_057711.1, forward strand.
AAAATAATTATTGGTACAAAGAACCTGTCTTTACTGCAGCGTTAATAGCCTTAGCCTCTGGCTAAATTGCCAATGTGCTAACAGGCATGGTCTGGCAAGGCAAGATAAGTGATAGAGACGGCATTCATGCAGACAGTTGTTAAGTGAGAAAGTGCCTAAGAAGCAAGTGAGCAATCCTAGTATGCAGTCTGGTCTAATCTGTGAACTGGGTGCCTGTCCCTGTATGGAAACATCCTTGCAGCCGGCTTTCCATGCTAATTGTTTGGTACACCCCGCAATGCAGGTCTGAGCTTTCTAAATATCTTACAGATGATCAGAGAGGTGTCATGTGATTCATGAGGGGTTCCAAATATCAGATGACAATGATCTTTAACAAGGAGTGTCTGTGTTTGTTGCCCACGAGTTGCTGTTGGATGTTGAACAACATGGAAGCTCTTTGCAGATAACTAAAATTGCTGGATACTTCCTGATGGGAAGTCCAGCCTATTCTCTGTGTTTGGTAAGATAGGAAACTGAAATATCAATGAGGTGAGTTGAAGTGTTCATAAGATGTTTAACGAGGCATAATGCTCCTTTATTCACAAATCGCTGCTGCCTAATGAGAATCTCATCTTGTTGCTCATCAACTGAATGGAAGATGTAGTGAGTTGTTCCTGATGTCAAGATACAGGGCTCTCCATTTTCTTGAGCATTTCTGCCACCAATCCCACTTTCATCCACATTGTTCAGGCCCATTTACAATTCCACCCCATAGATTTAATTAAGCAGAAAGTGAAATTTCAATTTCCTGATCTGATCTGAAATACAAAGATAAACTGAGCAATGAGCTTGAAACCCACCTCATAGAGTCATAGAGTCATAGAGACGTACAGCATGGAAACCGGCCCTTCGGTCCAACCCATCCATGCCGACCAGATATCCCAATCCAATCTGGGCTCACCTGCCAGCACCTGGTCCATATCCCTCCAAACCCTTCCTATTCATATACCCATCCAGATGCCTTTTAAATGTTGCAATTGTACCAGCCTCCACCACTTCCTCTGGCAGCTTATTCCATACACGTACCACCCTCTGTATGAAAAAGTTGCCCCTTATGTCTCTTTTATATCTTTCCCTTCTCACCCTAAACCTATACCCTCTAGTTCTGGACTCCCTCACCCCAGGGAAAAGACTTTGTCTATTATCCTATTCATGCCCCACATGATTTTATAAACCTCCATAAGGTCACCTCTCAGCCTCCGATGCTCCAGGGAAAATAGCCCTAGCCTGCTCAACCTCCCCCTATAGCTCAAACCTTCCAACCCTGGCAACATCCTTGTAAATCTTTTCTGAACCCTTTCAACTTTCACAACATCCTTCCTGTAGGAGGGAGACCAGAAATGCACACAATATTCCAAAAGTGGCCTAAACGATGTGCTGTACTGCCATGGATTTGAATGAGTGTATGAATAAGAAGGGTTTAGATGGATATGGGCTAAATGCTGGCAAGTGGGTCTGGATTAATTTAGGATATCTGGTTGGCATAGACGAGTTGGACCGAAGGGTCTGCTTCCACGTTGTACAGCCATTTGACTCTATGACTCCATGAAGGCTCAAGACTGGCAATGGTGAATATTGGTGGCAGGTGTTGTACATTTAGGAGCACAGAGGATTGGAGTAGGGACATGGGGAAAGACGGAAGGTAGGGTCAGGACATGAAGGAAATAGGGAGGGATGGGGAACTAAAGAATTATGTCAGTATTGTCTAAATGTTTGTTTATCTCAGAATGTTGCTTTGCAGATTTCTTACAGAGCTCTGAGCTCGCATGCAGCATATCCATCACCCTCCCATTGAGATTGCCAGCTGAGTGCAGCCAGTACCACAGTAGCCATTAACAAGAGCATTCAATGAAGAATGCATGCAACACACAACATTGTTTCATCCAAGAATAAAGGAAATGCACGAACACACACGTAATCATGAATGTGCAGTAACTGTCACAAAGATGTGTTATGTTTAATATTGCCTCTGTTTCTAACAGAGTTCCAGATATCAAGGTGAGATTCTTGCTTGTGAGCGGTAGGAAGCCCATTGACAACAATTATCACTCACTATCTTTCTTATTGTCACTAAATCTTGCCTCATTGATATGCAGATTCAAAGATTGTGGTGTTGGAAAAACACAGCCGGTAGGCAGCATCGGAGGAGCAGGAGAATCGACATTTCAAGCATAAGCCCTTCATCAGCAATTCCTGATCTCCAGCATCGGCAGTCCTCACTTTCTCCTCATTAATATGCAAGTTGTTATTTGAGCATAGCAATTAGAACTAGATACTGGATAGAAACCAGATGTCAAGAATTCCCAACCTGAAAGACAGACTGAGTACCTGGCAACTCCAATTCTCCTGTTGTTCCTCTGGTCCACCAGCTTGGGCACCCAGACCCAGCATCTATAGGGATTGCCCATACACAGTGGCTGCATACACCCCACAGACAATGGAATCCGACAAGTGCCAGTCTCACTGCATCATCGTGACACATTTCCAATCCCTTTACAGCACATTTCTACCCTTTAATGCTGCACTTCAGGTGCACTGGCAATGTTGGCTAAAATACTACTGCAAATATGCTTTGTGCACAGTGACAAGGACCAGGCTTGGACCATGCTGCCTCTCAGAGTTCCTCGTTTGCTGATTTAGTACGTACACACCTAGCATCTATCTGGATGTTCATAACATCCCTGTTTTTCCTTTGAGCATTTTCCACCTCAGCCAGAGCTAATAGATATACAATACTTCTGTCCTGATCTGCAATTTAATGCAGACACAATGAAGGAAAAAGTTTGTCAACAGTTATTAGTCAAGGGGGGTGGATAAACTAGAGTCATAGAGATCTGTCGTACAGAAAAGGGTTCTTTGGTTTGACCTATCTGCACTGGTTAAAAACAATTACTTATCTACAGAGGAACCTCGATTATCTGAATTTCGGATTATCCGAACAAGATCACAAGGTACCAATGCTTGGCTAAAATGTGTTATCCGGCATTCGATTATCTGGCATTCAATTATCAGAACAAATACTCCCCGCCCATGTCGTTTAGATAATTGAGGTTCCTCTATATTCTGATCCTAATTTCCAGCCCTTGGCCTTGTATACCCTGGCATTGCAAGTGCACATCCATATACTTCTTAAATGTAAAGAGGTTTCCACCTCTACTGCCCTTTCAGATAATGAGTTTCAGATTCCCCCACCTTCTGGTTGAAAAAGTTCTTTTCTTATCATCTTGAAATCTTCTGCTTCTTACCTTAAATCTACATTCTTGGTCATTGCTCTCTTTATCAAGAAGAAAGCTTTCTTCCTGTCTCTCCTATCTCTGACCCCCATAATTTTATGTATCTCAGTCATGTCCCTCTGTGTCCCCGCTGCTCTAAGGAAAATAATTCCAGTTTGTCCAATCTCTCTTCTTCACTGAAATTCTCCAGTCCAGGCAACATCCTCTGCACTTACTCCACAGCTGTCACATCCCCTTATAATGTGGATTCCAGAATAGCATATAATACTCTAGCTGTGACTTAACCAACATTTTATACAGATTCTGGATCAATGGTGCTGGAAGAGCACAGCAGTTCAGGCAGCATTGAGGAGCTTCAGCAAAATCGACGTTTCGGGCAAAAGCCCTTCATCAGGAATAAAGGCAGAGAGCCTGAAGCGTGGAGAAGGATGGTCACCCGAAGGTCCGAGATCGACTGTCCCGGATTGTTGAAGTGTTCTCTGACTTGGAAGGAACACTCCTGTCTGTTGATTGTTGTGTGGTGTCGATTCATCTGTTGCCATAGCCTCTGCTTGGTCTTGCCAATGTACCATGCCTCAGGGCATCCTTGCCTGTAGCGTATGAGATAGACAATATTGGCAGAGTCACATGAGTACCTGCCACGTACATGGTGGGCAGTGTCCCCACATGTCGACACTCTGATACGTCTTGCAGCATTTGCCATGACAGGGTTGTATGATGTTGTCCTGAGAGCCGGGAAGTTTGCTGCGAACAATGATCTGTTTGTGGTTTGGCGGTTGTTTAAAGGTGAGAAGTGGAGGCGTGGGGAAGGTCTTGGTGAGGTGCTTATCCT